>NW_027491083.1:1800000-2310000 GCF_021521415.1 Bidens hawaiensis | reverse complement strand
AGCCAACCGTGGTTCACCATTAATCAATAACATTTTTAGGTAATATAAATAATATAAATATGCATTGTGATCATTTTTAGCCGTAGAACAAAACCCCTATACTAATTTTAACGAATATGAAACCGTTTAACCAAATTGAAAGTCTAGGGTTTTGATTAAAAAGATGAGCTTAAATGTTAATATATATATATATATATATATATATATATATATATATATATATACGTGTGTGTGTGTGTGTTTCTATTCTTAAACCAATCATTCAATTTGGCCTAGTGGTTAGAGTAGGTGTGTGTGGTCCAAGAGACCCGGGTTTGAACCCGGGTTTGGGCATTTATTTTTTTATATTTTTTATCTGTTTTTTTCATTAATAATATAAATCAAATAAATTATAAAAAATTATTAAAAATTAAATAAAAATATTTTAACTTAAATAATATTATTTATAAATTAATCATTTTTCATCTAAAAGCTCTACTCTTACATATTCATTAAGTTTCGTGAAAACCCGCTAATATTATATTAATTTCCCATTTCATTAATATCTTTACATACGCTAAACTAATGATATTCGGGAATAAAATATACCGATAAAACTCGTGCTTTGTAAGTAACATATTTCTCATTTTAGTAATAAACTCATAATTAAATAATATTAAAATAATATAAAATCGTTAAAATTCCGTTAAAAATTAAAATAATATTATAATATAAAAATGTCATAAAATAATAAAATATAATATATATATGTATATACACATTAAAATAATGCATAATTCCTAAAATTAAATTATTCAACTTTTAAATCTCGTTAGTTAGTCTTTAATTTTGTATTTTTAATTATAGTTTGTGAAGTTTGATCGCTTCGGTTTCTTTAACTCACTTTCGATTTTTATTTCAAGTTTATTATCAATTTCAAGGTGATCTTCTCATACCCTCTTTTTAACGCTTTTACACTCTTTGGGGGTAGCATATATATCCTATCCGAGTCAATTGTTTACTTATTTATTTTACAATTCGTTACTTGCTCAAAGCTTACTTGCACGTGGTATCCTCAATAAGTATGATCATACGTCCCTTTTTGCACTCAGGACCAATTTGTTATGAGTGGAAAAGGAAACCCCGATCCGAGTACGTTGGTTGCTACCAACTAAAAAAGACCTTACTTACGCGATTATCCGAGTACGTTGGTTGTTACCAACTGGAAAGGATATTACTTGCTCGATTTACATATATCTCGTGGAATTGTATGGTTTTTATATTATATATATCAAAACTTATATAAAATCACCAACTATTTGTTTAGTTGACATTTATTCTTTATATATATGCTATATGTGCAGCCATTAATGAATGTGATGCGAAGAATACACTTGAACTTAGGTTATAATAACTAAAGGACAAGTTGTTTAATTATTCATATAATTTTCTAGTATTTTTTGTTACAAGTTGTGTACTTGATGTTGAAATTAATTAATGATAATATTGTCACTTACTAGCGTCATATGTGTTTTGAACAATCTGTACGTCACACTCAGTCGTTTTTGCTTAAGCCGGGGAGTTACATTTATTATGTTTGATACTTCACTTTCTTTTCTAAAGTCTTTTTTTTCTTTGTAGCACATACATTTGTGACATAAAATTAGTATTTAAAAGTAAGTATATATATATATATATATATATATATATATATATATATATATATATATATATATATATGGTAAAGTTAAAATGCAAAGTGACACAAAAATGAGAAGTGTAAGAAGGATTTTTGACCACATAAAAAAACCCTAAAAATATAATAAAAAAATCATAACCCAATATATAAATAAAAAACAAAAAAATTAAAAAACCAAAATGTTTCCCCATCATTCCCGTTTAAAAAAATGACAAATACACAATACTGAAAATGAACAAACAACACAATGATAAACCAAAAAAGACACAATAGATCGAAAAATATAATACAATGGCGGACAAAATATGACTCAATGTTGAGTAATATAACACGATATCAAGAAAAAAAAAACAATGTTAAGAAAAAAAAGACACAATTAATGACGAAAATAAACATAAAACACAATAATAAATAAAAAGACACAATAATATTTTTTACACAACATTGTATTTTTTTTTTTGAAAACAAATAAGACAATGACACATATTTGTGTTTTTACATTTTCCACTTTCATTATTTTTCTTTTTTTTTTCTACAAATCCATTTCATTCTTTTTATTTTTGTCCTCCTTTATAGAATAACTTAACATTATATATATATACTAGGTTTTATCCCCCGTATTACAGGGGTTGTTTTCATTATTGGTTCTAATATTCATATATTTTAGGATTTTAATTTTATTTATTTTAAGAAAAATTAATAATATACTTATGGTATGATGATGAATGAGTTTTACAAATAACTGTGATGTTATAACTCATTTAAAAGCTATATGGGTTTGGTGAGACCCATGACCCGTTTATTTTTTTTACTATAAATCATCATCATCATCATCGTACTCAGTATATCCCACCAATAGCAAAGCTATGATAGGATCTGAGGAGGGTAAGATGTAGGCAGCCTTACCTCTACCCCATAGGGATAGAGAGGCTGCTTCCGGTGAGACCCCCGGCTCGATAGTAGTTTTGCATCAAGCCTTGGACATAAGGAACATAGCACTCAATCATCGGGACACCGGCTGATCGGTGCATGTACCCTTATCTTTCAGCTATCAACGCCACTACATGATGCCTGATTAACCGTCCGTCACTTTTAACGTTATTTTCACGAGATTAGTAAAATAACGTCAAAATTAGTGCAATTTCACTTTTGCCCACCCGAGGGTTCACACATATATACATCATATGTGCGCACCGCAAGCAGGGCTAATTTTTTTTTTTTTTACTATAAATAATAGCATTAAAAAAATTGGATATTAATTTTTAGTATATTCGTATTTTATAGGATTTCCATATCAAATATTTGGTGAAATTAATTTTTAATATTATGAGATGTTATAACCCGTTTAAGGGTTATTTGGGTTTGGTGATACCCAAACTCGTGAATTCGGGCCAAATGCATGAAAGCCTCCATTTACAAATAAAGCAATCTAGTGGCTTGAGAGAATTTTGAAGCAACCAGAGAGCTTTTAAAGGTTTTGTTTATATATATTAGGGATATTTTGAGAACATTGTTCAGTTTTAAGAATTTAAGAACCTCATTCTTGACCACACATTTAATTAAATAGATTAGATCATGTGGTTGAGATTAAATGTGATTAAAAAATCAAAGTAGGAGAGACAATAAAGATGTACAGTGATTGCACAAATTTAAACGCCCGTTACACATGTGTAATAAGTCGACTCGTTGCGTAAAAAATTCTGTAATTTTTTTTCCGTATATGTAACCTACATATATTACGTATGCGTAAAAAATATTCAAAAATTGTTACGTTGAGTTCTTTCGAGTTCTTAAAACTTAAAGTGGTTCTCATTTGAAATCTCGCATATATATATATGGTGTGTGTGTGTGTGTGTGTGTGTGTGTATATATATATATATATATATATATATGGGAGAGGATCAAGAGAAAACTTAAAAACTTCTAAAGAATTATTTTTAATTAAAAATAAAAAAATATTTCAAAATTCTGTTTTAGCCATTATTCTTATATTTTCTTATATTTCACTCGAAAAATATAAAAAAATAAAAAATAATAAAAAAAACCTGTCGTTATGCACATACGTATTACTGTGCGATACCGTTGTATTACACATGTGTATTACTATGTATTTTTGAGTTTAATAGTGTTTTATTGCATATATTCAATATTTGTGTATTGTATGTGTAGTAGTGTTATATTACATGGAAAAAAAATAATAAAATAAAAGTCAATGTGGTGCACATGTGCATTAATGTTGTATTACACATACGTACTAATGTGTATTCGATGCGTGTATTAGTCTTATATTGCCTATATACAATGGTATGTATCAAATATGTGCAATAGTGTTGTATTCTATGCAATACAAACCCTTTTGCATATATGCAATGCACACTATTACACATGTGCACTATACCGACGAGGTTACCGACAAGTTTTTTTTTTTGGAACCAATAACAACATATAAGAATAATGGAAAAAAAAGAAACTTCAAATTTTTTTTTTAAAAAGTTAAAAATAGTTTTTTAGAAGTTTTTAGGAGTTAAAGTTTTCTTTTTAAGAGAAGTTTTCACTAGAACCCACCCCATATATATATATATATACTAGTAATAGAGTCCATGTCACACATAGGATAATTCAAATATAAAATTATAAGTAAAACAAATAATTACATAGCGTATATGAAAATTTTTTTTATTACATGTATGGTTGTATCTATACAATGTGTACATAAATTGATTTTATTTATATCACAAAATGATTTTTTTAAGTAAACTTAATAAAAAAATGTCCGTTCAAAATCGTACCCGAGAATGCTTCTTTCTATTGAAAAATTCATTCTCGATGTCATATATGTATAATTGAAAGAATTTTGGTTATGAACCAATTTCGAAAATAAGACTTCTCATACGATGGTAGTTCTAACCACTCAGTTTAAATACAAAAGAGGCGTTACCTTTATTGATATATTTATCAATTTACCACCCATCAAAGGAAAGTAGGATATTAAATTGTAGCGATGGATGTTCTTCAAGAACTATGTTTTTCTGAGCTACACCATAAAAAAGATTTTTATAAGTTTCAGAGGTCTTATCGACTTTGTCATAATGACAACATAAAAAATAACATGTTAACCCATTCAATTTTGTGAATATTGTGTTTCATTTGAGCATAGTTTTGCATGGCATGCTTCCCATACAACGTTCTGATCACCATTGTAGGAAAAATTATGTTGACATAAATATTTCAAATTTGACAAAAGTTAGAAGCATTGATAGGCATGGGGTGGCATGTCGAAAGTGTTCGCAATATTTTCTTAAATTTTAATAGTTGGGGAAAAAATAGTCAATTTGCCAAATCCCGAACCTTTTAGTTATTACAAAAAATGCCGTTAAAAAGAAACTTGAAACCCGAATCATGTTTAAAATTATAACTTTCATACTTTTGACATTTTAAAATCAACACTTTGAACCCATAACAAATTTGATGATAAATCTATTTTGCATTCTCAAACTTTTAAAAATACTCAAAATTTTCATTTTTGATCCGTAACAAATTTGACCTAAACGTAGTTAACTTGTATCAAACAATCTATTTACCAACTTTTGACCCATAAAATCAAATTTAACTTCCACAAAAAACCCGAAACAATTTTCATTTGAGAAACATGATTTTAGGGGTGTTCATCGAATCGAATAACAAATTTTCAAGTTAAATCGAATTGAATAACGGATTTTCAAGTTAAATCGAATCGAATAATCCGAATAATTGTTTTTTTTGCCAGTATTCGTATTCGATTAAAAGTTGAACTATTCGATTCGTATGCGTATTCGTGTTATATGCCCAATTCGAAATTCGATTCGAATTCGTATTTGAAACTCGAATTTGAATAATTTTGATTTTAATTCGAATAAATACGATCTAATTTATCTATGCCAAAAATTCGAAAACCATAAGCATAATTGCATAACAAACATATAAATTTAAAGTAGCTAAAATACCACATAATAATAAATTCAAAACTCAAATACAAATAGTCTAACAAAATATTCAAAAGGAGAAGTAAATAACACTCATATTAGTATAGGCTAAGAAACAATAATATTGCCTATTGGGTTTAATTAATTTATAATGGACATTTATTATTTATGAATTTGACACAAATAAAAAATAATAATAATTATACACACACATATATGTATATATTTGAATTCGAATTTCGAATCAAATCGAATGATAAATCATAAATTCGTATTCGATTCGTATTTGATTAATATACACGAATACGAATCGAATTCAAATTTTTTAAAACCGAATTCGAATCTTAATAATCGAATTCGAATCGAATCGAATTTCGAATGTTTCGAATGCGAATCGAAATCTGAACACCCCTACATGATTTGTTGTTGATTTTTGGAATTCACCAAGTATTTTGAAATATATAGTAAAATAATATGTTAATCCCATATATATATATGTTGGGACTAGGATTCTTGATCCTTGTGGATAAGCTATTCTTGGCGACTATTTCCAGAAATAAAGATCTTTTATGGTTAAAGGATCCTCAACAGTTAATGCCTAGTTGAAGACTTAGTCAAAGCATTGAAGATTATAGACGTTGAAAGAAGTTACAACTCGTTTATAACAATGATATACAAGTCGTAACCGCTCCAAGATTCTCGCCAGGACAATTAATGCTCTTTATGGCTAGTTATTATTTAATTATTCTTCTTGTGACTATATATAGGAGCTGTTTAGATCACACAACACACAACACTTGAGCACTTGGAACTCTTAGCAAAAACACTTTGTAATCACGATCATCCTTGATTCCATCTCTTGTAATTATTTTTAGCTTAATAAAATTGGTAGTGATAGTTTTCACTACCCAAGGTTTTGATGCCGGCGGGATACTAGTTACCAAGGGCTTTTCCTCGTATAAATCTCGTTATTCATCTCTTAGAATTGTCATTTTATTCATATTATTGATACAAGCATTAATCATCACAAACTAATTTGGTTGCTTGATCCTTAAACCGATTTTTGACCAAAACAATTTGGCGCCATCCGTGGGACAATTTGGTGCTTTAATCCCAAAAAAATTCTTACCTTTATTCAATCCCTACACTCAAAGTTATTGCTCAATGGCGTCTCAAGGAAAAGCTGTGTCTACAACCGCTGCTTCAAGTGTTTCGGCTCAAGTATCTTTGCCACCACTACATGTCTCTACGAAGCCACAAAAGCCCATAACTGTCGTTTTGAAGAAAGAGACTGCCGTTTTCTCCGGATCAAAATCCACTACTGTCTCCCAAACGGTGACTGCTAACAATGATGCTTCTGTTTTATGTGCACAGATGAAAAACTATTGGAGAAGCAGAACAAGACCAACCAGAGGATCCTCCACGAGATAGAGGAAATCAAGAGAACTAGGAAGACTACTGAAGACGCAAGTCCCATCATCCCGAAAATACTTGACTTTAGCACTCCAGATTTTCCTGGTCAAAGGTGCCCAGCATTCTCTTATCCTCAACAGGGATCCTCGGATCTCTTCCAGAAAGGACACTCTACCCAGTATTCGCAAGGATCATCTATCCTTCAACAAGGATCCTCAAGTCAGCACTTAAGATCCTCCGGCCACCATTCGCAAGGATCCTCTGCCTTCCAATCTGGACCCTCAGATTTCCGTTAAGGACCTTTTACTCACCAGCCTCAAGGATCCTTTGTCTATCAACCAGGATCATTGGGCTTCCAGTTCTAGACAGAATCCATCGTCCATCAGCATCAAGAATCCTACTATCCTTATGGGAAAGAACCTTTGAAGGAACCACGATCAAGGCCACTTGAGGTCCACGAAGGGGACTTCATACCCACGCAAACCATTGCTCCTGCTGGACCAACTCTTGACGCTGAAACAATGTACCTCGGACACAGCTATGGGGGAAGATCTTTTGATCACACAAGAGGTAACACTTACAATAATTTATCTTTTGGCACTAATCATGGTGGTATGCAGGATAAAGGAATCAATCATACTATAGCCCATGAGTTACAGAAGCTCAAGGATATGATATCCAGTGTACCAGAAGTCATCAAACCTATCCCCGAGTTATCAGCAGAAAGCTATAACATATCCAGATTCGCTCCACCAATTTGTGATGCTTAGATACCAAAGCGCTTCACCGCCCCTAGTATGAAGTTATATGATGGATCCACGGATCCTGAGTTACATGTAGCCTTATACCGTGAGAGGATGGAAATCAACCCAATCCTAGAAAGGCTGGAAGAGGCTTGCTTATGCAAAGGCTTTGGCTCAACACTCACTGGATTTGCTCTCAAATGGCTGCTAAGTCTTCCTCTTTATTCAATTACTTATTTCTCTCATTTAATGAATCTGTTTAATAGTCAATTTTCATGCAGTAGATCCTTTGAAAAATTAACTAGTGATTTATATAGAGTTGTCCAACCTCGTGGGGAACCCCTTAGATAGTTCCTTACTAGGTTTGGAAGAGAGGCCTTGGAAATTCCAAATCTGGATGTCCCAACAGCTGTTGAGGCATTCAAAATGGGATTACAAATGGACTCTCCATTTTACCAAGATCTTGTTATGACCCTTTGCAGGAACTTAGATGAAGTCCGAAACAGAGCTTTAAGATTCATCAGGTTAGAGGAGAATCAAAGAATACAAGATCAACTGAATACTCCGGCAAAGAGTGAAACTCAAGACAAGAAACAAGGATCCTACTTCAGGAATAACGGCTCCAAACCATACTCCAAACCAAATGGCCAGAAGATCAACGCTGTGGAGGATGAAGAGGATGATGAAGATTATCCAAGGATATCTGATTACTGCTTCTCTGTAGATATGGGAGGAGTAATGTTTGCTGTTAGGAGCTTGGGTGACAAAGCGATATGGCCGAGGAAGAATGAGAAGGCACCTCCTCCCAAAGACAAATCCAAATGGTGCGCTTTCCACGAAGACTTTGGCCACATGATAGAAGACTGTATCGCCTTGAGAAGGGAGATCAGCTACCTCCTCAGCAAAGTCTACCTTAAGGAGCTGTTCGAAAGAAAGAAGTTAAGGACCCAGGATCCTGAGCTAGTCCCAGAAAAGGCTGCTCCACCTCCTTCGGACGCTCAAGTTATCAATGTAATCTTTGGAGGTTCTGACATATGCGGGACTTCGTATTCTGCCACGAAAAAGCATGCCAAAGAAAGCAAATTGGAGAATGGTGAAAGGCCGATCAGGACTTCTACAACGGTCAAGCAAAAAGTCATCTCTTTTGATGAGGATGATCGAGTCACCTTCCAGGTTCCTCATCACGATGGTTTAGTCATTACTCTGTTTATTTCTAACCATTATGTTCGCAGGATCTTCATTGATGGTAGGAGTTCAGTCAACATTATATAATTAGAAGTGCTCAAGAAAATGAATATTCCAGAATCGGAAATCGTCCCGAGATCCTCATTTCTTGTAGGATACAGTGGAGAAATGAAGAGTACATTGGGGGGCATCAAACTCCACATATATATAGAGGGAGTAAATTCTATTCTAAAATTTTGTGTTATCGATGCCTTGTCTTGTTGCAATGTTATTCTTGGCAGGCCTTGGATACACGAAATGAAGGCAGTTCCCTCTACTTACCACCAATGTGTGAAGCTACCTACCCCATGGGGAATAGCGAAGATAGAAAGCGACCAGAAAGACGCTAAGGATTGCTATACCTCTTCCATGAAGCCTACAAAAAAGCTTAGGGAAGCAAAGCAATTACAGAAAGCAAGAAGAAACGTCACGGAAACTAGGGAACAAGATTCTAAGGAAGTGGTCTTGCACCCAGAGAATCCTGACAGCAAAGTACTAATCGGAGTTAAGATACAAGAATCCATCGAGAAGGATCTAGTATCCTTCTTAGAACGAAGAAAATCAACCTTTGCATGGAAACACGAAGATATGACAGGTATTTCTAAGGATGTTATAACCCATAAACTTGGAATTGATCCTTCTTTCAGGCCTATTCATCAAAAAAGAAGGAAATTTTTTCCGGAAAGAAATGTAATCATCCAGGAAGAGGTACAGAAACTATTAAAGGCAGGTATGATTAGGGAAGTAAGGTATCCAAAATGGTTAGCCAATGTGGTTGTATTTCAAAAGAAAAATGGAAAGTGGAGGGTATGTGTCGATTTTACTGATTTGAATAAGGCATGTCTCAAGGATCCTTTCCCTCTTCCCCACATTGACTCTATGGTGGATACTACCGCAGCTAATGAAATGTTGACCTTTATGGATGCTTCATCAGGTTTTCAACAAATCTAGATGGAACCATCTGATCAAGAGGACACAACATTTATAATCCCTACGGGCATATATTGTTATGTTGCTGTGCCGTTTGGTCTTAGAAATGCAGGTGCTACGTATCAGAGACTGGTTAATATGATGTTCAAGGAGACACCATGGAAGTCTATATCGATGACATGTTGGTGAAATCAAAGAAGGCGGAAGATCACCTCAAGGATCTGGAAGTAGCATTTGACATACTTGACAAATATAACATGAAGCTAACTCCTGCTAAGTGTGTATTTGGTGTTAAGGTAGGAAAATTACTTGAATATATGGTAACCAAAAGGGGGATAGAAGCAAGTCCAGAGCAAATTCAGGCTATCTTAAATCTCAAGTCCCCAACGAACATCAAAAAGGTGCAAAGGTTAACAAGAAGGGTGGCAGCATTGAACAGGTTCATATCAAAGTCCTTAGAGAAATGTAAAGATTTCTATGACATCCTGAGGAAAAACAAGAAATTCGAGTGGACGGAGAAACACGAGGCTGCCCTCACCGCTTTAAAGGACTACTAATCCTCAGCCCCCGCTCTGATGAAACCTATGGATGGAGAAACCTTGATCCTTTACCTAGCTATCTCTCTCACCGCTTTAAAGGACTACTTATCCTCAGCCCCCACTCAATATCTTGTGAGTTCCATGCCACTAATAATGAATCAAAATACGAGGATATCATTGCAGGTATACAACTGGCCAAAGGTATAAAAATCAGGTATCTTCAAATTTTTGTAGATTCATTATTAATTGCTAATCATTTTAATGGCTCATATGCAGTCAAAGGTGAAAAGTTAGTTAAATATATAGATATAGTTAAGGATCTAGCAGGATCCTTCGATTATTTCAATATTACACAGGTACCGAGAGAAGAAAATGTCGGGGCTGATGCCTTAGAAAACCTAGCTTCAGCCTTGAAGCTCCATGAGAATACAAAAATTCCCATTATTCATGTCTTATCTCCGGCAATTGAGGAATACAAGGTATTGGAAGTAGAAGGGAAGATGCTCATAGATCCTGAGGATCATCCTCAGGATTGTTCATCTTGGATCCTTCCAATAATGGCATACATCCAAAAGGGAAAAATACCAGAAGGCGAAAACCCTAGGGCTTTCAAAGCCAAGTTATCGCAATATACTATTATACATGATATGCTATACAAGAAATCTCTTGCAGGTCCATATTTAAAATGCATAGAAGAATCCGAGATCCAGGAAGTATTAAAGGATTTCCATGAAGTAGATTGTGGCAATCATACAGGGGGCAGAGCATATTCTCTAGGATCCTAAGGACTTGATACTTCTGGCCTACTATGAAGAAAGATGCTATGGAATACTCAAGGAAGTGTGATGCTTGTAGAGGCATGGCAACATCCTACATCAGCCGGCAGAACCCTTATACCCCATTGTCTCCTCATGGCCATTCATGAAATGGGGAATGGACAAAGTGGGCAAACTCCCTACAGCTCCAGGGGGAAAAAGTCTTTATGTTAACTATGACGGATTATTTCTCTAAATGGATTGAAGCTGGGGCATTTCCTCAAGTCAGGGAGAAGGAAGTTGTTGATATATGTTTTGTTGATACAGTTTTGTACGTCTCGGTCTTTATTATTTGATAATGTAATAGTTTTAGTATTATAGGGGGTTTTATGCAAATAGTTACATTCGCCTAATTGTAAGGCACATTCGTTACCTCGTAACGAATGTGTCACATTCATATTAATGTAAGCCCCATTCGTTAACCCTGCGTAACGAATGGAACATAACGAATGAAGGCTATTCGCTATGGTTAATGTATTAACGAATATGTGTGTTTATTATTAATGTAACGAATGACCCATTCGTTAAGTTTATCTTAACGAATGAGGTCCTCTATATATACCCCCTGTAATCTATTTCTAAAAAAACAGTTCTGATATTTCCTCTTACCATCTCGTTACTCTGCTCAAATTTACTCTCAAAACACACACTACACACACTTAATGTAATCATCCTTAATCGTATACATACACAGCGAATTCATCGATGTCATCATAAGATCTAGATCCTTACCGGCTCTTTCAAGTGGTATCAGAGCTCGTGATCTGATCTTCGATGTTGCTCGTTGTTTAACGTGTATAATTCATCATGTATTGGCTTAGTTTCATGATGAATTGATCTTAATCGAGTTTTAATTGATTTCGTTAAAAAACAGAGGTTCATGTATTCTAGTAATTGGATTGTTCTAGTTGATTTGGACTGAGATTAAAGTAATTGAAGCTAGATAACTGAGGTTTTAGATCGAATTAAGTTTGATTTGAGTGGAATTGAGGTTTGATTGAAGGAGATTGAGTGTTACGGACTTGTGGTTAATGTAATGGAAAATTGATAGTTTCTGGTGTGGTTTGTGAATACGGACGAGTGTAATCAAGTTCGGAATTGTGTTTACGAGTCGATTGATATAGAATATAGGGATTTTGGACAAGTTTGGACTGAGATCTGAGTGTTTGAATGTATGAAGATATGAGTTCTATTTCGTTAATGGATGAAAACTGATTCATTAATCCTTAACTGCTCATTCGCTACCTCATTCGCTAATCCTTAACTGCTCATTCGCTACCGTATTCGCTAATCCTTCACTTTCGCTGAAACCACATTCGTTATTCAAACCTCATTCGCTAAACCATATTCGTTTAAACCACATTTGTTATTACATCATCTTTTGTTAAAATCACATTCGCTACTCCTTCACAATCTTCACATTCGTTATTTCACAATCGCTTGATTTGATAACGAATATCAACCATTAAACTCCACATTTGTTATTGTTCTGATTCGTTTGAACAGTAATCATCAGTGTCATATTTGACAAGTTTGATCCCTGAATTTCAAAACTTGATATCTTATGGCTTCTCAAAATGCTTCGTTCTATGCATTAGCATCCTAGAATGCTTTAATGCGACAAATGCTGACGATGGACAATGAGATTGGTAGTCACAACAAGTGTCATAAACTTCTGAAACTTTCAGACTTTGGTCTGTGGGAACCGAGGTTTTGTGCTCGCTTGGGGTGGGTTCATCCAAGTAGTGTACTGCATCTCGATGTTGTTTATGCAGCACCTCTGGTTGGTAGTGACAATCTTTGTTGGACTCCAAAGGAATTTAAGCATTATGAAGCACAAGAACTGAAAGATTTTGAGAGTGAGACAAAGGCGTATTCAACTCTTACTATGGCTTTGCCCGAACTAATCTTTCACTAATATAGCACCATAAAGATTTGTGCATCTTTATTTGATACTCTGAAAAGAAGAAGCTTGGGTAATACGCTTGAGAGCAAGAAAACACTTGTAATGTTTCAGTTTAGAAATTTCATCTTGATGAAGAATGAAACTGTGGAAGAAATGATTAATCGGTTTAGTCATCTAGTTGTGGAAATGGCAAGTGTAAATCTTGAGCCAACTGAAGCCGATAAAGTTGATACACTGAAGAATGCGTTGCTCTTATCATATTCTACTTTCCTTTTTGTGTTAAAAGAAAATGGTTTCTTTCGCAACACAGAGCTCACAGCAGTGCAATTTATCAACAAAATAGAGGAAAGAGAATTTGAGTTGAAGTGTCAAAATTCATTGAAGGATGATCAAGTTCAGAATCCTTCTTTGTATGGTGGTGCATTGCCGGAAAATAACTCAACTAACACTAGCTCAGTTCCTATCACAACATTTTTTGCTCAAGAACAAGAAGAGAATGCTAATGTAAATGGTTCGCCTAATGAATGCTTCATGGCAACTGTCACACCCAGACTAGCACAATGCGGAAGCGTAAAACGGGAATGTAACAGACACCTCTGGTATCAACACATTGTTTATAAAGAAACATTACAAACTAATTTACATTATATTACATTTCTTTGTTCTATCATTGTTTTACAGTCTAGGTGGTACAAACAAAACTAGTTCGTTAACTAAACGTTCTTACTACTAACATCCTTGCCTCTATTCACATAGCAACAACCGCACACCTTGGGAAAATAACAGATCACCAAATCATTCCAATTTAGGTACACCTGAAAAGCAGTTTAAAACGGGTCAACTACTAGAGTTGGTGAGTTTCACGAGTTTCAAGAAATCAGTAATGAGTATTCACAAGTTAACACTTGTAATCATGAAATAAGTATGTATGTATGTAAATGATGTATGTGATGTAATTATGCTAAGCTACAGTGAAGCCTGGACTGTTCGTGCTGCGTGCCTCCATTTCCCACGCTCAATCAACCACTGTGGCCCCATTCCCCCCACAACATGCCCCGGTAGCTATGTCTAACATTACATAGCCTGTTTGTATAAATATGGTCATGTGCAAACGGCGCTATGTGACACGGCAACCAGGCCGATTCCGTTTGGGTTTGTCAAACCAATAGTACTATTCACAGGCCACCGGCTCGAAGTTAATCACTGTGATCGTGGGGACTTTCGTGTGTTAGCACTTAGATAATTCACATCAGTACATGTTTCAGGTATGTATATGTAATCAAACATACTTTTAACCCCAAAAGTTCGTAAAACAGTTTAAAAGTGGGGTCATGAAACTCACGTTTTAGTCGATAATCAGTACTGTATCAGCTCGTGGTTCGTTTGGTCTGCTATCAGTAGTCCCTATAATCAATATTATAATAATATTAATATTTTAATATTATTATAATCTCAATACTAAACTGGGCTGTATAGCTAATCTGGGTGTAGCTGGAACGCCCAGAAAGTGGCAATAGGCTTAGGTTGTGATGTTGTTCAATATCTAATACTTAAAACCGAACTTGGCTCAGATTCCTGTTTTCCCAGCTGGGCCAAGTTGTTCGTTTACGCGTTCAGAAAACAGTTATGGGAAAATAAGCTTGGGTAAATGTATTGGTTAACAAAACGATTAAGTTATAAAGAAATATCACATACTGGGGTCCCGGATTAGCCACGGGCCCGTTTCTGTTTATTCAGTTTAATTTAAGAAGAAACGCGCACAATCCACCCGGATTGTCCAGGTTTCTCATAGAAAAGTTTATTTTCACTTAATTAGTCCAAACATATGATTTTTGATCACTCTTGGTGTTTTGATTTTCCCGCAGGTTCACTAGTCGCGAACTTGCCGGTTGTTATAAAAACTGAATTTGTTTAATATTCAGATTAGCATAATTAATTAACCGTTAATCATTAAATTATGAAAATTTAACCACTTATCAATTAAAATATGTAGATTTTTATAAAAATATTTCTGGAATTTATTTACTGATTTATTAATTTATACAAATTCATTTTATCAGCTATATTTCGCCTGAAAATCGTCCGTTTACCCCAAACATTTTCCAAAAATTCCACAAAATTTCTTGAATACTTAAATCATGTCCCAAAACAACCTGTATCAATTCCAGAATGTAAAAAGCTCGTGCAATATTCTTTTTAGCCCAAATTCGGCTGTAAAAATTCACACGAATGCAAATAAACAAAATACCTTTAAGCTTCTCCAAATGATCTCAAAATTTATATGTGATCAAAATACATCAAATCTGAGTTCCCAGAAAAATATCATAATTTTTGAAGTATTTTAGCTATTTTTCCCAAATAAACGTCCCAATTCAGTAATAAATTCGCCAAATATTCTCGGATGGTCGAAAAATTATCAAATTTGAACAGGGGCTCATTGACCTGGTCCCTGATGTCCTTGAAAAGTTTCAAGTCCTAAAAATATGCACATCACAACCTTAACCTAAATAGCCTGTAAGCAAGTGTTTCGGCATTACTTTAGCGGGTTTGTCTCGTTTCCGACTTTTTATTCAAGTTTTTAGGTTCTTGTGCTTCTAATCAAGCTAGGTACAAGTCCTATATCACAAACCAAGCAATATTTCATCAACATAACAGCCCTTAACTTAGGGTTTCGGCTAATGCACAAAAACGAACTTTTGAACCGTAAAAACGTCGTTTCAACCCTTTAATCCGTGTTTATGGCCAAAAAAAACTATCAATACAGGTTCCTTACCATTTGTATGATCAAAACATGTTTATGGACCATTTTTAGGATTTTTTCACGGTTAGGAATGATTTTTAGTAACCAAGACATGTTTTTATGGTATTAAACAAGTTTAAACAAGCATAAAAGCTACTTATTTAAGCCCCTTACCTTAGGGTTTGAAGGTTTTTGGCTGGAACAGAGCTTATGTCCAGAGTTTTCAAGAAAATGAGGCTAAAAATATCTTGGATCTTGTTTAAATATGAAAGAACCAAAAAGAGGGGTGTGGTGGCGGCTGCGGCCGGAGCTTCATGGGCTCATTTTGGGCCCATTTTGGCCCAAGTTTCTGATTCCTCAAGCCCAAATACGAAAACCCCGGACCAAATTTAGTTCGGGTTCGGTTTTTGGCGCGAAAAACTTATCAGGTGCGTTAAACAGCGCGAAAACGAGTGTTTTTCGGCTAGTTTTGTGTAAAATTATAAAAACATACTATATGTTTGTAAAAATCAAAAATATTTTCACGGATCACTTAAAACATTTCAAATAAGTGCTTGGTAAGTCTTTTTCGGCTTATCGGATGACACAATGCTTGGTTTGTAACTATCTTTTGCGTTTAAATCTATAGCGGGTAGTTAAACGAGCATATTTTCGTTTAACTTGTTTGCTATCAAACTAAGGCCATATTTCTAATTTTTTAGCTTTTATAGATCATATATCACTTATATATGGCCCCCCGAGATATCTGGGTCATAACCCGACCCGTTCGGTTAATCGTTCATTTGTTACGCAAAAGGCGTTTATTTGTTTAATCGGTAAATACGTACTGAGGTGTACCTTGTTTTGTCTCAAATGTCACATTCTCCCCCCGTTAGAAAATTTCGTCCTTGAAATTCGGTTATTCAACTTTGTCTTCGTTTGGAAACAGGTGCGGGTATTTCATTTTGAATTCAGATTTCCGCTCCCACGTGAATTCGGGTCCCCTTTGTGAATTCCACCGAACTTTTACTAGAGAGATTTTGTTGTCTTAATTGTTTTATTTTTCCCTCTAATATTTCCACCGATTCTTCAACGAAATTCAGTTTTTCATTTATGTTTAAGTCTTTTAATTGCACGATTTCGGTTTCGTCAGTAAGACACTTTTTCAGGTTTGAAACATGAAAGACAACGTGAATAGAACTCAACTCCACAGGAAGTTTCAGTCGGTAAACTACCGGACCTATCCTAGAAGTGACTTCATATGGCCCAATGTATCGCGGAGCTAGATTACCGGTTTTTCCAAATCGAATGACGCCTTTCCACGGGGATACTTTCAGAAAAACTGTCACCTATTTCAAAGGATAACGGCTTTCTACGAACATCAGCGTAGCTTTTCTGTCGATCTCGGGCGATTTTCAATTTGCTTGTGATTTCACGGATTTTGTCGGTGGTTTCTTGAATTAAGTCAGATCGTGTAATTTGGGTATCTCCAACCTCAGTCCAACACAAGGGTGATCTACATTTCCGTCCGTACAGCGCTTCATACGGTGCCGCTTGAATGCTACTGTGATAGCTATTGTTGTACGAAAATTCGACCAGTGGAAGATGTTGATCCCAGTTTCCACCAAAGTCTAGTACACAAGCGCGAAGCAAATCTTCTAAGGTTTGAATGGTTCGCTCAGATTGACCGTCGGTTTGGGGATGGTAGGCGGTACTTAGGTCAATTCGGGTTCACAAAGCTTCTTGTACGGCTTGCCAGAAACGAGAGGTGAAATGGCTATCGCGATCAGAAATAATTGAAACGGGTACGCCGTGTCGGGATATGATTTCATTGATGTAAATGTGAGCAAGTTTCTCAGTTGTGAACGTGGTTCGGATTGGAAGGAAGTGTCCGGATTTGGTTAGTCGGTCAACTATTACCCATATTGCATCGTTTCCTCGGGAAGTTTTTGGGAGATGTGTTACAAAATCCATGGTAATTTGTTCCCATTTCCATTGTGGTATTTCCGGTTGGTGTAACATTCCCGAAGGTTTTTGATATTCAGCCTTAACCCTCGCACAAGTTAAACATTTACTGACATACGTGGCTATATCCTTCTTCATACCGGGCCACCAATAATACTCCTTCAAGTCCTTGTACATCTTATCTGTTCCTGGGTGAATGGAGCATTTGGACTTATGGGCTTCGTCCATGATCAAGTCACGCAGATTGCTAAAAGTGGGAATCCAAACTCGATTTTTGTAGTATAGAATTTCGTCAGTTCTTTCTTCAAAGTTTTGTTCGGTTCCATGCAAGTTTTCATTTTCCAAGTGATCTCTATTCAGAGCTTCGTTTTGAGCAATACGAATTTGCTTGGTGAGACTGGTTTGGACGATCATTCCAAGTGCTCGGACCCGTAGTGGTTTGATCCTGTCTTTTCTACTCAAAGCATCTGCCACTATATTAGCCTTGCCCGGGTGGTATCGAATCTCACAGTCGTAATCATTCAACAATTCTACCCATCTCCTCTGCCTCATGTTTAGTTCTTTCTGGTCAAAAATATGCTGTAGGCTTTTGTGGTCGGTGTATATTGTACATTTGGTGCCATACAAATAGTGCCTCCAGATCTTAAGTGCGAAAATAACCGCGCCCAGTTCCAAATCATGGGTGGTATAATTCTTCTCGTGCACCTTTAATTGTCGAGAAGCGTATGCTTTGACTTTGTTTCTTTGCATTAGTACGCATCCCAACCCTTTTCGGGACGCGTCACAATAAACTACCAGATCATCAGTTCCCTCTGGAAGACTCAGTATCGGGGCTTGGCATATTTTTCTGTTTCAGCAATTGAAAAGCCACTTCTTGATCTTCTCCCCACACATAAGCGGGATCTTTTCGAGTCAAAAGAGTTAGAGGTTGGGCTATGCTAGAAAAATTAGCAATAAAGCGTCGGTAATACCCAGCTAAACCCAAAAATTGGCGGATCTCTTTCGGTGACTTTGGGGCTTGCCAGTTTTTGATGGCTTCAATCTTGCTCGGGTCTACATGGATACCATGTCGGTTAACAACGTGCCCTAGAAATTGTACTTCTTGTAGCCAAAATTTAAACTTTGACAGCTTGGCATACAACTTTTCCTGCCTCAACAGCTCCAAAATAGTTCGTAAATGCTGCTCGTGTTCCTCCTTGGTTTTCGAATATATCAAAATGTCATCAATAAACACGATAACGAATTTGTCGAGATACGGTTTACAAACTCGATTCATAAGATCCATGAAAACTGCGGGAGCATTATTCAGTCCGAACGGCATAACTAAGAATTCGTAGTGGCCATAACGAGTTCGGAACGCCGTTTTGGACACGTCTTCCTCTTGGATTTTAACATGATGGTAACCGGATCGAAGGTCAATTTTCGAGAAATAGTTTGTCCCTTGGAGTTGGTCAAACAAGTCATCTATTCGTGGAAGAGGGTATCGGTTCTTGATGGTAACTTTGTTTAATTCCCCGTAATCGATACACATTCTGAAACTTCCATCTTTCTTCTTTACGAACAATACCGGTGCTCCCCAAGGAGAATAACTGGGACGTATAAAACCCTTATCTAACAACTCCTGTAACTGGTTGGATAGTTCTTGCATTTCAAAGGGTGCCAATCGATAAGGTGCCTTAGAAATAGGGGCTGATTCTGGAATTAAGTCTATGCGGAATTCAACCTGTCGGTTCGGTGGTAATCCGGGTAAATCGTCAGGAAAGACATCGGGGTATTCACGTACAACGGAAATTTCTTCTATGCGTTTCTCATCAGGATTCTTTATAGTCACGTTTACCAAGAATTCCATACAACCTTGGCGTAAACATTTCAACACCTTGAGATGAGACACGAGGGGTAATATCGAACCAGACTTCTCTCCATGTACTACAATCACCTCACCATTCGAAAAGGGAATTTTAACCGTCTTGTCGTTATACACAATCTCCGCCTTATACTTGGTTAACCAGTCCATGCCAACGATTACATCAAAACTTCCTAACTCTACCAGGAGTAGGTCAATAAGGAATGGGTAGTTATTAAGAATAATAGAACAGTTTTAGATTATTTGGTTGACAGTTATAGAGTTACCGTTAGCGAGCTCTATAGTATAGGGATTTGTTAGTTCACTAACTGGCATATTACCCAGGGACATAAAACTAGTGGAAACAAAGCTTCTATCGGCACCAGTATCAAATAATACAGAAGCATATTGATCAGAAACAACAAATGTACTTGTTACCACGTTGGGGTCTTGTCGTGCTTCTCCTGACCCAATAACAAACGCGCGTCCCCGAGACGCACTTGAAGTCGATGCTTGGTTTGGTCTAGTAACTGCTCTTGGATTCAACTTGGGGCAGTTTCTTCTAATATGATCTGTATTGCCACACTCATAACAGGCACGGTAGGTTGCTGCGGTTGAAGTTTGTTGGATAGGTTGTTGGCGGATTGGCTGAGGTCTCGGTGGCGGTGGACGACGAGGTTGAGTTGTTTGAGTTGGTCGGCTCACAATTTTTGCACCTGCTCTGCAACTAGGGGCATAATGCCTAGTTCGACCACATTTTTGGCATACCGGCAACCTGCACTCTCCCACATGATGGTAATTACATCTGTCACACTTTGGCAAGGGTCCCTTATACCTGTCTTGCTTCGTATCGGAACCAGTTATAGCATAATTTCTGATTGTCGGACGTGCACGTTTGCTTGATTGTCCTCCTCGTGCTCTCGTCCCATAGTCAGTTCGTTTCATACCTGATGATTCCCCGGCCATTCTCAACACTCCGCTTCTTACCAAGTCGAAAGTTACGATGCCGGCCTGAGTCACGGCATTCTCGAACGAAGTGTGACCCACAGAGTTCACCAAACTCCTCACTTCTGGGGCTAAACCACAAATATAACGTTCAACTCGTTTATCTTCAGGAGTTACTAACCATGGTACTAAGCGAGCCAATTCATTGAAGCGGTTCGTGTATCCCAAATGATCCGCTCCTCTCATCTCCAAACTCCAGAGTTCTTGTTCTAATCTTTGAATTTCGTTCCTTGGGCAGAAATGTTCCAGCATCAGTGTTTTGAGTTCAGCCCATGTCATGTGATTCACCGTATCTTGACCTTTTATCTGTACCATAGTGTTCCACCACATCAAAGAATGATCCATAAAAGTAGAAGCAACATACTTGACAATGTTTTCGGGTGGACAATTGCTGATATTGAGAACAGATTCAGTCTTTTCGATCCACTTGATTAACCCGTTTGGCCCTTCAGTGCCCTTGAAGTTAATCGGTTTACAGGCCATAAAGTTTTTGATCGAATATTCCCTTCGAGGGGGATTAGGGTTGTTATTATTATTGTTATTGTTTGGGTTCGGTGGGGGATTATTGTTATTTGTAACTGTTTCATTGTTGGTTGGGGGAGCATTATTGTTTTGTTGCTGGTTTGTTTGTATATTGGCATTAACACCAGCAGTTACTTGTGTTACAATAAGCGGGATTACTGTCTGCATTTGCCGAGCAATCATCTCGGCTATTTCTGCCTCAGCCATAGGGTTTGCTTTCTTTGGGGCCATTCTATAATGATAAACAAATATAAGCCAATTAGTACTAATTCCAGTCTACGGCACCGTGTAATAATAATCACAATAAATGTTGTACAGGTAAGCCAAATAACATACTGACATTTCACAAATTGCTCTGTACATTGATAATAAAAGGTACATAGACTTAGCCTGATAAAGGCCAGTGCTTGCATGTATATATCAAAATCTGTCACTAAGTGACTGTTAGACTTAACCCTATACGGGTCAGTGCTTGTAATAATGTACAAAATTGTGCCCCATGTTAACATAACATACTACTATATACATACATGGAGTATCAAAAGATCATGTACACATATCTGTAACATTCCGCATCTATCCATACAGACGACAGGCTAGCCACAAACATAAAAATAACAGCACCGTAATCACCCAGTAACAGTTCCACAGCCGAACTGTCACCCTATCCAAACACCAGTGGTGGTAGGCATCTGACTGCTGCAAGTTCAGTACTATCTGATGTAATTTCGATAAGTACTGAGTCACGTCCCTCCTCTCCTGGTTAATGTTAGCTATGGCTATCGAGTGGTCTATCACACGGTCAGTCAGGACAGCCATCCAAGAGTTGTTTCCTGCGTTTGGGAGGTCAGGGCGAGGGGTAGGTATACTCAATGAACGGGAAGATGAAGTATCTGTCCTAGGGCGTGAAGGTCCTCCCTGGTCGTGGGTAGATCTGAATGGAATCGAGGTAGGGTCAATCGGGGTTACCCGAATACGAACAGTCTGCCGGACTCGCGCAGTAGCTGAAGTCGTCGGCGACAGGTGTACAGGTGGAGTGGGTGATCGGGCTACTCTAGCAGGTGAACGATACTGACTGTTAACTTCGTCTTGATCCCTGCGTGGTGACCTGGGTGGATAACTATCGCATCTGTAACCAGATAGATCAGGCACATTCCTGGGTAGCTCTCTACAGATAACTTCTTCTTCCACCTCTTCCTCCTCATCCTCCGGTTCCTCTTCTGGGTCCTCCTCTTCTGGATCCTCCTCTGATTCTTCCTTGGGATCCTCCTCAACAGACATTACCGGTTCTTCTTCCGGTACGTAGTCGTTATTCCTTGACATGACTCTGCACAAAGGTTAGTTATAAGAATAATATATATTGCTATTGCTAACTATTGTCGAGGAGACTAATTAATTAAACCAAATTTAATGTTAATTATATTATAATATAATATTAATTTTATTAAAATTTTAATTATTATTATTATTTAAATCAATACTGAATATAAATGAATATAATATTCATAGTAAAATTTACCGTTATCAACAGTATCGTTCGTACACGTGTTCATACACCTTGTTTCACATAAGCACGTATGAGTGTTACATATATATATACTTTCACATTACCTTTTATACACATATGTTGCCACTTTTACCTAACTACACGTTCCGTGACTTCTCTCCGAATTCCCTCGTACAAGCAAGTCTGTTATTATGTTCTGGACCACAATAACTCACTTGCCCTACAAGTTCATCCCGACATCCATCAGTATGTAATATTAATTTATTATTTAATTATTTCCCAGAGTTAATCGAGCCTAGGTTATATTTTAGGTACCCTAAGGGATAACCTAATCCTTTATAACCAATGGCTCTGATACCAACTTCTGTCACACCCCGACTAGCACAATGCGGAAGCGTAAAACGGGAATGTAACAGACACCTCTGGTATCAACACATTGTTTATAAAGAAACATTACAAACTACTTACATTATATTACATTTCTTCGTTCTATCATTGTTTTACAGTCTAGGTGGTACAAACAAAACTAGTTCGTTAACTAAACGTTCTTACTACTAACATCCTTGCCTCTATTCACATAGCATCAACCGCACAACTTGGGCAAATAACAGATCACCAAATTATTCCAATTTAGGTACACGTGAAAAGTAGTTTAAAACGGGTCAACTGCTAGAGTTGGTGAGTTTCACGAGTTTCAAGAAATCAGTAATGAGTATTCACAAGTTAACACTTGTAATCATGAAATAAGTATGTATGTATGTAAATGATGTATGTGATGTAATTATGCTAAGCTACAGTGAAGCCTGGACTGTTCGTGCTGCGTGCCTCCATTTCCCACGCTCAATCAACCACTGTGGCCCCTTTCCCCCCACAACATGCCCCGGCAGCTATGTCTAACACTACATAGCCTGTTTGTATAAATATGGTCATGTGCAAACGGCGCTATGTGACACGGCAACCAGGCCGATTCCGTTTGGGTTTGTCAAACCAATAGTACTATTCACAAGCCACCGGATCGAAGTTAATCACTGTGATCGTGGGGACTTTCGTGTGTTAGCACTTAGATAATTCACATCAGTACATGTTTCAGGTATGTATATGTAATCAAACATGCTTTTAACCCCAAAAGTTCGTAAAACAGTTTAAAAGTGGGGTCATGAAACTCACGGTTTAGTCGATAATCAGTACTATATCAGCTCGTGGTTTGTTTGGTCTGCTATCAGTAGTCCCTATAATCAATATTATAATAATATTAATATTTTAATATTTTTATAATATCAATACTAAACTGAGCTGTATAAATAATCTGGGTGTAGCTGGAACGCCCAGAAAGTGGCAATAGGCTTAGATTGTGATGTTGTTCAATGTCTAATACTTAAAATCGAACTTGGCTCAGATTCCCGTTTTCCCTGCTGGGCCAAGTTGTTCGTTTACGCGTTCAGAAAACAGTTATGGGAAAATAAGCTTGGGTAAATGTATTGGTTAACAAAACGATTAATTTATAAAGAAAGATCACATACTGGGGTCCCGGATTAGCCACGGGGCCCGTTTCCGTTTATTCAGTTTAATTTACGAAGAAACGCGCACAATCCACCCGGATTGTCCAGGTTTCTCATAGAAAAGTTTATTTTCACTTAATTAGTCCAAACATATGATTTTTGATCACTCTTGGTGTTTTGATTTTCCCGCAGGTTCACTAGTCGCGAACTTGACGGTTGTTATAAAAACTGAATTTGTTTAATATTCAGATTAGCATAATTAATTAACCGTTAATCATTAAATTATGAAAATTTAACCACTTATCAATTAAAATATGTATATTTTTATAAAAGTATTTCTGGAATTTATTTACTGATTTATTAATTTATAAAAATTCATTTTATCAGCTATATTTCGCCTGAAAATCGTCCGTTTACCCCAAACAATTTCCAAAAATTCCACAAAATTTCCTGAATACTCAAATCATGTCCCAAAACAACATGTATCAATTTCAGAATGTAAAAAGCTCGTGCAATATCTTTTTGGCCCAAATTCGGCTGTAAAAATTCACACGAACGCAAATAAACAAAACACTTTTAAACATCTCCAAATGATCTCAAAATTCATATGTGATCAAAATACATCAAATCTGAGTTCCCAGAAAAATTTCATAATTTTTGAAGTATTTTAGCTATTTTTCCAAAATAAACGTCCCAATTCGGTAATAAATTTTCCAAATATTCTCAGATGGTCAAAAAATTACTAAATTTGAACAGGGGCTTATTGACATGGTCCCTGATGTCCTTGAAAAATTTCAAGTCCTAAAAATATGCACATCATAACCTTAACCTAAATAGCCCGTAAGCGAGTGTTTCGGCATTACCTTAGCGGGTTTGGCTCGTTTCCGACTTTTTAATCAAGTTTTCAGGTTCTTGTGCTTCTAAGAAATCTAGGTACTAGTCCTATATCACAAAACAAGCAATATTTCATCAACATAACAGCCCTTAACTTAGGGTTTCGGCTAGTGCACAAAAACGAACTTTTGAATCGTAAAAACGTCGTTTCAACCCTTTAATCCGTGTTTATGGCTAAAAAAACTATCAAAACTGGTTCCTTACCATGTGTATGATCAAAAAATGTTTATGGACCATTTTTAGGATTTTTACACGGTTAGGAATGATTTTTAGTAACCAAGACATGTTTTTATGGTATTAAACAAGTTTAAACAAGCATAAAAGCTACTTATTTAAGCCCCTTACCTTAGGGTTTGAAGGTTTTTGGCTGGTACAGAGCTTATGTCCAGAGTTTTCAAGAAAATGAGGCTAAAAATATCTTGGATCTAGTTTAAATATGCAAGAACCAAAAAGGGGGGTGGGGTGGCGGCTGCGGCCGGAGCTTCATGGGCTCACTTTGGGCCCATTTTGGCCCAAGTTTCTGATTCCTCAATCCCAAATACGAAAACCCCAGACCAAATTTAGTTCGGGTTCGGTTTTTGGCGCGAAAAACTTATCGGGTGCGATAAACAGCGCGAAAACGAGTGTTTTTCGGCTAGTTTTGTGTAAAATTATAAAAACATACTATATGTTTGTAAAAATAAAAAATATTTTCACGGATCACTTAAAACATTTCAAATAAGTGTTTGGTAAGTCATTTTCGGCTTATCGAATGAAAAAATGCTTGGTTTGTAACTATCTTTTGCGTTTAAATCTATAGCGGGTAGTTAACGAGCATATTTTCGTTTAACTTGTTTGCTATCAAACTAAGGCCATATTTCTAATGTTTTAGCTTGTATAGATCATATATCACTTATAGATGCCCCCCCGAGATATCTGGGTCATAACCCGACCCGTTCGGTTAATCGTTCATTTGTTACGCAAAAGGCGTTTATTTGCTTAATCGGTAAATACGTACTGAGATGTACCTTGTTTAGGCTCAAATGTCACAGCAACGGTGCCAATTCTGGGTCAAACTTAAATACTCCTAGTTCATTGCCTAAATTGAACCTTCAAGAAGCTGAACAACAATTTGCTTTTGTATGTGCTTTCATGACGTCATATGAACAATTGGTTGGTAGCAAGATTGCCATAAGTGAGTTAACCAATGAAGACTATGATCAAATTGATCCTGATGACCTTGAACTGATGGACCTCAAGTGGAATATGGCAATGATTGTTAGAAAGGTCAAGAAGTTTATGCAAAGAACGGGAAAAGACCTTCCGACTCTTAACAAATGAGTTGGTTTTGATAAACTGAAGGTTAAATGTTATAATTGCGGGGACTTTGGCCACTTTTCCAAAGAGTGTGATAAAACCAAGAATTGAATATTCTGGTCCACGCAATGCTGAGAGATCTCAAGAAAAGAATTTATCGGGAAATGATCAAAGTAAACAGAGTTCCTCTGAAGGTGACAAGAATAAGTCAAACAACACTCAAGCTCTTGTTGCAAATGAAGGGGTTGATTGGTCTCAAAGGTTGTTGGGAAATCATGCCAACTTTGCTGTGTTTGAACCAGTTGAGAAATTTGAAGATGCAAGCAGTGAAAATGTATCTGAAGAGAGCGACACATCAAATTCTGAAACTGATTTTGATCAGAGTTTGTCTGATAATTCGTCTGTACAAGTCGAATCTGATAATTCAATTCCTGATCAAGTTGAATCTTATGTTTGCATGGCAAAGATCAAAGAGGTATGTCCTAAACCTCAAATTAATGTAACTGAACCTTCAGCTGTTGTGATTGAGTGAGCTGAATGTGCTGAACTCAAAACCAAACTTGAAGCAGCATTAAATCAGAATACTACTCTCACAAAAGATCATTTTATGATCAATGAATGTTGTCGACAGAAATCCAAACTACTGGAACAATCAACACTCAAAATTAAAAATCTGTCTGAAAGTAATCATGATCTCAAAGCTGAGGTTCAATGTAAGATAACTGTTGTTAAGAAACATTTCAATGAGATTCTCCGTCTCCGAACCTACAATTCTAATATGGAAAATTAAGTTTTAGAACTGAAAAACAAAGTTGGAAAATTTCGAGATTCCTCGTTTATGCTAAATGAAATCATTGAAGTAAACAATTCCCACAAGAAAAATGGGAAAGCAGGTTTGGGGTACGTCGAGATCCCTCCTCCTTTTAAAGGAGATTACTGTATCATTCCAGATGTGAAACAATGTCCAGAAATGCATACAGTTGAATCTGAAATAGTTGATCTGAATAAACCAACTATAGAACCGATTCACATCAAAAGTAAGTCAGTATTTACCAAAAGTGAATTGGACGGTTCTATTAAGGAGTTGTCTTAACAAGATGAGATTGTCAAAAACAAGAACATCCCTGCGACAATCACATCTTATGTGAACCTGAAGAGTTTGAACAAGCAGTCTATGGTTCAAAATCTTCGGGTGAATCTTTAAAAACTCCTAAGGTATCACCTAATGTAACTAAATCAGAAAAATCCTCTGTGTCTAATGAGGAGTTGATGAAATTCATTAATCCCCAATCTAAATCTTCAGGTGGAAAGATTTTTAAGTTAAAAAGATTGTCAAAAGTTTTTTCGGATAAGGAAGTTTCTTTGAATCTTCTAAATCCGGAAATGATCGATAGTGTCTTTCAAGATGACACTTCAGAGGTTACAAAACTTGAACAACAATTTAACAAATCAAAATTCAAAAATGTTCAAGAAAAGGCAAAGGACAACACGTTTAAACCTATAAAATTTGTAAAATCATATGGGATGGAGAATTTATCTAATTCTACCAACCTGGAATTTTATCAAAATAAAAAGAGATTTAAACCTGCTGTTACAAAGAAAGTAACTTTTGAAAAATCTAAGACTGAGGTTTCTCAACCTGTGCATGAAAGTCAACCAAGTGTCTCACCACATAAGTCTTTAGACACACGTTTATGCTTTAAATGTGGTGAACCGGGTCATGTTTCGAAAAAATGCCAAGCAAAGGTTGATGATATCAAGTTGTCATCAAATTGTAAGACTGAATTGAATCTAAAAATAAAAGAAAAACAAGTTGATGAGTGTGTTATAATGTATTTTGATGTCAATCCAAGGAAAGTCGTTCGGATTGAATCGTTTAATGTATCAAACAAATATGTTGACCGAGCTCATCCAATTTGTTTAAACACTGATTCGGGAATAATACGTGACGGGTACTTAAAGAAGAAAACCAAGAAACCGGTCACCTATTCTCAAGTACCGAATGCGAGTGTTAAGTTATCTTTTTCTCCGAAAGTATAAAAGGGAGAGCCCAAGACTGAGGCTTAGGCTGACTTTTTGAACTAATCTCTTTACCTTGTTGTGCAGAGTTCATCTAGATCTGTGTCAAGTCACAAGTGGATTTTAGATAGTGGATGTTCTCGGCATATCACTGGCAACCTGGATCTTCTGAATAACGTTAAAGATATTCAAGGGGGTTCTGTGGCGTTTACTTGTAACAAAGGTGGGATGATTACAAAGGAGGGAGAAGTTTCAAACGGGAAGGGGACGTTTGAAAAGGTAAATTATTGTGAAAAGGTGGATCATAATTTGTTGAGCGTATCGCAAAATATGTGATAAGAAGTTTACCACAATTTTCACAGATACAGAATGTGTAATCCTTCAACCGGGTTATACTATTCCTGAAGAAATGGTTATCATAAGATCACCTCGATCGAATGATATTTATGTACTAAACATGAGTTGTAATGTAAATGTTTCACCATCGGCTACATGTTTTGTGTCAAAAGCAACCGAAAAGGATTCTATCCTTTGGCATCGACGTATGGGACACATTCACATACGCAAGATGAATTTTCTCATTTCTAATGAGTTGGTGGATGGTGTATCCCTTAAGAATTTCAAGATTAATGATCAATGCGTCGCTTGCAAGAAGGGGAAACAAAAGAAGAAGTCACATCCAAGCAAGTCAATCAACTCGATTGTTACACCAGTAGAACGACTTCATTTGGATCTCTTTGGTCCAGTGAATCGTGCTAGTATCGCAGGTGATCTGTACTGCTTAGTGGTCACTGATGACTTCTCAAGATACTCATGGGTGTTATTTATGGGATAGAAAGACCAGACACCTATCTTAATTCAGAATCTTATCACGAAGATCGAATCACTTTACAAACTGAAAGTGAGACGAATTCGTAGTGATAATGGAACTGAATTTAAGAATAATGTATTGGATTTCTTCTGCATTCAGAAAGGAATTCATCGGGAATTCAGTGCGCCTTATGTTTCTCAACAAATTGGTGTATCTGAAAGAAAGAATCGTATGTTGATTGAAGATGCTAGAACGATGCTTGCTGATTCTAAGCTACCGGTTCAATTTTGGAACGAAGCTGTGAATGCGGCGTGTTATACTCTGAATCGCGTACTAACAGTAAAGAAGTTCAAGAAGACAAGTTACGAGCTGCTGAACAATAGTAAACCGAACTTAAAGTATTTGGAACCGTTCGGGTATCCGTGTACTGTATTGAAGAAAGATGCTGGAAAGTTTGATGAAAAAGCTTTTGAAGGTTATTTTTTGGGATAAAATTCTCCTAAGAAACGGATCTTCAATATCTCTTCTGGTTGTATGGAAGAATGGTATCATGTTGATTGCCAAAGTTATACTACTCCTCCAACTGGTACGGGTCCCGATTGGATGTTCGATTATGACGAGTTATTTAATTCTTTTACGTCAGTGGTTGAAGAAGTACCTAAGGATTTTATTAGATCATATCTGGAGGAACAATGTCTTCCTATTCCAAGATCTTCTTCGGTGGATGTAGATGGCTCTTCTAATGTATCAGAAACATCAAATGAGGTTTTTGAATCTTCCAATGATGCTGAATTTGTGGATTCATCGTCAGTTCCATTGAATGAAGCTCCAGAAACAAACGAGCCAATTCTAATTGTTGATGAATCACCAACTGTCTCTTTAGATACATCGGAGGAAAATATCACCAATCTGAGTGATAACGTATCTGTGCCTGCTAATCCTTCCTCAAGGATTCATTCTAATCATCCGCAGGAACAGATAATTGGTGATGTGAACGATGGGGTTCGTACAAGACACCAATTAGCTAATGTATGTGATGATCAAGTTGTGTGTAACTTATCTCCTACTAAGGATTCGATAGTTTGTGCTTATGCGGATTTGCACTCTTCGGGTATCCTTAGTATTGCACAATACACCTGCTTTCTCTCACAGATTGAACCAACAAGTGTCACGATGGTACTCAAGGAACCGTCTTGGGTTGAAGCGATGCAGGAGGAGCTGCAACAGTTTGTTCGACGGGGTGTATGGGACTTAATTGATAAACCCGACCGTGTGTAAAAGGCAATTCCGACAAAATGGGTTTTTAAGAGCAAAACGAACGACCGCGGGGTAATCGTGAGAAATAAGGCACGATTGGTCGTTCTTGGTTACAATCAACAAGAAGGCATCGATTACACTGAAGTATAGGCTCCTGTGGCACGACTGGAGGCTATACGTATTTTTCTTGCCTATTCAGCCTACAAAAATTTTAAAGTTTATCAAATGGATGTGAAGTCGGCGTTCTTAAACGGAGCTATTCATGAGGAAGTGTACGTGAAGCAGCCTCCCAGTTTCGAGGATCCAGACTTTCCAGAGCGTGTTTACTGATTAAACAAGGCTCTTTATGGTTTACACCAGGCCCCGAGAGCCTGGTACAGCACGTTGGCTGACCATTTGATAGAAAGTGGACTCACGAGGGGGTACTGTGGATTGTACTTTGTTTTATAAGAACGTGGGTGATGATCTGCTCCTCGTCTAAATCTATGAGGACGACATCATTTTCGGTTCGACGAATGATAGCCTATGTAAAGATTTCGAGAAGATGATGCAAACCAAATTCGAGATGAGCTCGATGGGAGAGATGAACTTTTTCTTAGGATTGCAAGTTCACCAGTTTGAGTCTGGGATATTTATCCATCAGACCAAATACATTAACGATGTCTTGAGCCGATTCAAGGTATCCGACGACAAGATTCCTTCGACACCTCTTCCTGTGGGTCACAATTTATCACCGGATGAATTGGAGGATACCGTAGATCCAACCTTGTATCGAGCTATGATCGGATCTCTTATGTATTTGACTGCATCTCGACCTGATATCATGTTTCTGTTTGTTTGTGCGCCAGGTACCCCGAGTGACTCATCTGGCGGCAGTAAAGCGCATCTTACATTATCTGAGGGGAAATCCAGACATCGGGTTGTGGTACCCAAAGACGATAAGTTCATCTCACCGCTTTTACTGATTCGGACTACGGAGGATGCAAGATCAACTTCAAGTCTACAACAGCGGATTGTTAGTTCTTAGGAAACCGGCTTGTTTCCTGGCAGTGTAAGAAGCAGACAACGGTCTCAACTTCAATAGCCGAAGCGGAGTATGTGGCGGCCTCGAGTTGCTGCTCACAGGTTCTCTGGATCCAGCAACATTTGCGGGATTACGGTTTGAAGTTTCTTACTACTCCTATCTTTATTGACAATTCGGACGCTATTTCTATCATCAAAAATCCGGTTCACCATTCGAAAACCAAACACATTGAAATCCGTTATCACTTTATACGTGATTGTTTTGAAAAGAAATTAATTTCTATTGATAAAATTCACACGGGTTTTCAAAAGGCTGACCATTATACCAAAGCATTTGACAAAACACGTTTTCAATATTTGCTGGGTATAAATGGCTTAAAAACTTTAAAAGATATTCAAAAGCTTGGTTAAATCAATTTATTTCTTGGTTTAGTTCAATTTTTGTTGTTTTTAGGGGGAGAAAATATAAAATCCAAAAATATTGTGTTTTCTGTTTGTACAGAGAAAATTAAAACTCCAAAAACTTTCAAATATTGAAAAATAAAAAACATTGAAAAATGCTCCTCAAAATGAGTTTTGAAGCAAAAAGGGAAAATGATAGTACATTGACGGAATTGATCTAGTACATGAATAAACTAGATTAAAAATTAGCGTACGGCCAGCAATATGATATGCAAAGATAGGCTTGACAGACTATATAGGAACTGATAAGATATAAAGATAATGAATGCCGAACCTAGTGGTATAACATCTTGAAAGATTGATACTATATCTGATTTAAGAAAAGTCAAAAATCAAAATGATTACTGTGTGTGTATGCGTTCATTTTTGAAGAAAATTCTGCTTTATTTTCTCTTTTATTTTGCAAAGAAATTCAACTTTATTTTCATTCAAATATTGGATCCTCTCCTGCGCGATAAGATTATCCGACCTGAGGGTTAGTATTTGAATATTCTGCTTTATTTTCTTGGTGTTTCGTACAAGCCTTGAATCTCCCCCGCGTATACTATAAGCACAAATGTGTGAATGTCATGTATCGAACTGGGGATTAAGGCATGTACAACTTCAACTTATTTTTATCTTTTTATTTTGTTGAAATGGAACCTTATTAGCGTGTAGCAATACCGATCTTAAGGGGAAATTTTAACGTTCTGCTTTATTTTCATTTTATTATTTTTGCATGAGTCACAGTTATTCAAAATTTGAAGAATCAAAGAAAAACGTACATGTGAAATTCACTGTATAAGAGATAGAAATGTTATATCTGATAGATGGGGTCCACATAAGGTTCGTGCCTAATTGAACAAAATTAAAGCATATCGTAAAGTCTCCGAAAAGTCTGTGAAAAGTTTAAGAGGACAATTATATCTGTAATCATCATTGGGTTACGTGTATAATAATCATCGAAATTGAAGTGTTACTTAGTGATATTTTCGTCAATATGATTCCCTGCTCAACTCACAAAAATATGTACTGCTTTGATAGTTTAGTTGTTTACTACTTTACGTTATTTGTAAATTAAAAATTTTCGAAAATCCAAAAAGATTTTTTTTCTTTCTTTTTCGATTATGCTTTATTTTCAATTTATCAAACTTGGGAATAAATCAAAACAAAAAGAAAAATTTGGTACCCCAAAATTTTAAGTTAATCGTGCTTAACGTATTGTCAACTGATTTCAGTTGATGTTTTTAACGTAAAAATCCGTTTTAATTTAAACCATACCGATCTTTGATCAACGTATCTAATGTATTCAATAAAAACCCTAACTGGTTTTTAATCTTATTTAATTCATTAAAACCTAATTGGTTTTAATATTATTTAATTCCTTAATGAGATCTTTATCTCATTCGTTAAGGAGGTTTGGTGATTTGTTAATGAGTTTAATGAATGTAAAGGCTTTCGTTATTTAAACATAACGAATGAGTTTCTCATTCGACATAAACGTCATTCGCTTCCATTGCATATAACGAATGGAAGACATTCGTGTAAATAGTTAACTAATGGAAATCATTCGTTATTTGTTAACGAATGAAGATCTCATTCGTTTAAATCTTGAATAAGATTTAACGAATAAGTTTTTAACTTAACGATTAAGGACATTCGTTATTTCAAATTTAACGAATGGCCTCGATTCAAGTGAAATAATTCATGTTTATAATCCCAAGGTCAGACGAATGGATATTCATTCGTCTGTTCCTTTTCCATTGCTTTCCTAGCCAACCTCTTGCAAATTTTTCTCGGAAATTTAAGCTTGCATATTTGATCAATTCACTGATATAGTTGTGTTCTACAGGTAACTAGGATCTCAATGATATGAGATTCATGAAGATTCATGAAGATTCATCGATGTTTTAGGGATTATCTGAGTAATCTGAGTATTGATCAGAAAACGAACAGTTACCCATCGATGAAATATGTTACTGATCAAAAATAGTATCGTTGATCATTGATTAATACAGCTAACTGATTTTCGACCATTGTCATTTAGGTTAATTGTTGAAAGTAATAGGAATTTAAAGGTTTTGACGATGATGTTTGTCGTCTTTGACTTCATTAAGTCAAAATTATGTATAAGATTTGACTCCTGATAGTCAAAGTGATAATGTAGGACAGATTCGTTATTTGTATTCGTTAACTTGTTAACGAATGTTTACATGATTTGTTAAAAGGTAACGAATGAATATTTCACCGATAACGAATCGGAGTTGTTTCGTTAAAAAATTTAATCATTGATTCGTTATGATGACAAATGATTTAACGTATGAGTATGATTCGTTATTTGTAACGAATGTACTTCATTAATTGATTAACGAATGTCTCATTCGTAGTATCTAACGAATGAGATACCTATTCGTTAATTAGTATTATAATGTTGAATATTATAATAATATTTCTGTTTGTGTAAACAGAAATGGCTGAAGAAAATATTCAAAACCCTGTTCCCGAGCAAAATCCCGAGGCTAACCCTGAACAACAGCAAGATCAACCTGAGGAACCAGCTCCCGTGCTATTATCATGGAATAAGAGCCACAACATCTGTACTTTTCTAGAAACAGACTTTGACTATTCACCGATCTTTGGAGGCATGATTCGTTTCTTAATACGCTCTAGGATATTCAAGGCCATCTCTACTCATGCAGTTGTTTATGAGAATATTTTACGCGCTTTTTGGAATACAGCTATGTTGAATGAGATTGAGAATCAGATTGAAGCTGTGATTCAAGATAAACGAGTAGTGATCGATGTTGGGGTTATTTGAGATGCACTAGGTTTTCGTGATACGGTGTATGATTATTGCGAGTTTGATCGAAGTTTGATTCGTGGGTTTTTTTGGAAGAGTAAGGTATAATGGTGATCTGGGAAAATCGATGTACAACAAAGCAAACTTGTGCGAACAATACAAGTATTTGCTTCATGTGTTGATACATTGTCTCGGTGGACGTAAAGGTGGATTTGACGAGTTCTGAGTGATGCTGCAACCTGCTTTTGTTGCCTTGGTGTTAAATAAACCATTCAATTTCTCTGAATTGGTTTATTATCACTTGAAGGAAAATCTCACGAGCCATCACAAGTTTCTCATGTATCCGAGATTTCTGCAGATGATGATCAATGATTTATTGCTTGATTTGATTAAAGATCAAGATGACGTGTTGAAGCTTGACCGAATGAATTCTGAGACGATGAGACGTTTATGATCTTACCGAGATCAGAGTAGTGAAGAACGACCGAGGTATAAGCATTTGATCGGTCATTTAGCTAACATTGATTATATTGCACCGCCTAATGATTGTTGGGCTCATGAGGATTCCGACTCTGAACGTGAAGGTGGTGATGGTGGAAATGGTGGAGATGATGTTGGTGATGGTGATCCGAGACCACAAGCAAAGCTAACTTATGATCAGAAACACAAGCGAAAGGGAAAGGAAATCATGGTTGAAAAAGGGTAGAAAGTGAAGAAGCAACGTGTTCGACGTGGTTCAGGAATTGAAATACCAGGTTGTTCGAGCGTTCGACTCCACCGGTATCTATTTCAGCTCCTATTCCTACTTCTCCTAAGCCTCAACGGATTCCAAGGTCACCGACTCCGATTCATATGCCAGTATCTCCAGTTCCTCCATCAATGACTACTGCAAGACCAGATCCAGTATTTGGTGATGTTCTTCAAACTGTATTGGCTCGTATGCCTACACCGCAGCCAACTACTCCAGTGAATCCTGCCACACCTACACAGTTGCCAAGACCTGAGTATTCCTTTATGACTTTTAGTCGTCCTCAGGGTCTCATGCAACCAGTTCATCCTAATTTCTATGGTATGTCTCCCCAAGCTCAATGGTTCCACATGATGAATATGTTGCATCTTCAACGGACACAAATGCAAGCTGACCGAGCTGCACATGAGCTAGCACAACAGAATATGTACCGACATATTCAATTTATTCAACGAGAAAACTGGAAACTTAAAGCCCATGTTGCTGCTCAGGGGGAGAGATTGGATAAACAAGATGAGATCATTCTTCAATTGACATGTAAAGATGACGAGTTGAAGAAATTAAAGAATGATGAAGATGATCAGGAAGGAACAGGTGGGGTAGATCAGCAATCGGGCGGTAGTTCTGCACCGTCGGCAGGTAATAAGACTGATACGAGTGCTGGTGGTGGGTCTGAAGGAAGTAATTTGGAGATTGTCCCATACAAGGATTATACGAGAGCCAAACCGATTGATGTTATTTCGGCCAATATGCTTTTGTTTGTGGGTATGGACGGGATTGTGTATAGTATGGTGAACGCAGATGAGATCGAAGAAGGTGAATTTGTAGATCATTCATTGACCAAAGAGCAGATAGCCTTGCTTCTGGATCTAAACGAAGAGGAGGTTGAAGAATTGGATAAAAGTGTGGATGTGGATGTTGAGTTTGAAGAAAGTACAAATACACGCATTCCACGTGGGAATGTGCCTGAATATGATGAGGTAGAGGTAGAGGATGTTACTGCTGAGGAGTACCCTGAGTTTTACACCAAAAACAACAACAACGACTCCGGTATTCCGTTTTTCAATACAGAACATTTTGATGCAGCAGAACGTCGCTTACGTGAAGAGATAGAAAAGTGGAATAAAGCTGCAGAGACAAGTCCCTTGTCGGCGACATAGAAAAAGCGCAAACGTTCTTCGGATGGTATGTTCGAGCATAATGTAAAGAAGATGAACAAGATGATCGAGACCTTTCGTTATCATGAACGGGAGGAAGTCAAATTGGTAAAGGCTCGAGCATCTGAATACCAGATGAAAAATTACAAGCCAGCGAAAGATGTGAAAGGTGATTTGGTTGCATGGCAGTTTGATTCTGATCTTAAATTATATATCGTGAAGTGGGAGCACGGTATTTATTACTTCAAGCGCCCACACGATATCTTATCTATGCCAAGGTGGGAAGTTAGAACGCTAGCTAACAGGCCGTTCGTGAATCGAGGAGATGATGTCTGGGCTAACTGATTCTATAATCATTTGTTACATGAAACCCGTTATGGTTTCAAGTTCTTCAAGCCACAGGTGCCGACTCACAAGTACATTGATGAGATTGATCAACACACTGGCTGGAGGAAGATGATACTACAAGTAAACCCGCCAAAGACAATGAAGAGGGCTCCAATGAAGATATTTCCTCAGAGTCTTTTCACCTCGTTTAATTATTGGTATTATGACAATTATACAGGTGAAGCGGTCATTGTATTTGGTTCCGGTTCAAACACAAAGACTATACATGTAATTGATCCGATGTGGTTGGTTAACTTATCTGAGTCTGACAACGATGCTTTATTTACAAGTCAGATCAGATTCGCTAACGTATGCGATTATGAGCTTGCTATGCAGTTTCAGAAGGTTGTTCGAGTCTGTTATGCGTACAAGATTCATAGTTGTAACGACTGGAAAACAAAGATGTTCCATAGATAAAGGATAAAGAGCTCGAGACGAGGGGGAGTTTGTTGATATATGTTTTGTACGTTCGGTCTTTATTATCTGATAATGTAATAGTTTTAGTATTATAGGGGGTTTTATGTAAATAGTTACATTCGCCTAATTGTAAGGCACATTCGTTCTCTTGTAACGAATGTGTCACATTCATATTAATGTAAATCCCATTCGTTAACCTTGCGTAACGAATGGAACATAACGAATAAAGGCTATTCGCTGTGGTTAATGTATTAACGAATACGTGAGTTTATTCGTTAGATCAATGTAACGAATGACCCATTCGTTAAGTTTATCTTAACGAATGAGGTCATCCTCTATATATACCCCCTGTAATCTATTTCTAATAAAACAGTTCTGATATTTCTTCTTACCATCTCGTTACTCTGCTCAAATTTACTCTCAACACACACACTTAATGTAATCATCCTTAATCGTATACATACACAACGAATTCATCAATGTCATCATAAGATCTAGATCCTTACCGACTCTTTCAGAAGTTATATCCTTTATTAAGTGTAATATTATTACTAGATTTGGTATCCCTTCTGAAATTATTTGTGATAATGGTTCCCAATTTATTGGGAAAAGAACTACAAACTTTTTTGACAGCTGGGGAATTAAGATGATCACTTCAACACCAGTCCATCCACAAGCAAATGGCCAAGCAGAATCAAGCAACAAAATCATCATCAACAACTTGAAAAAAAAGCTTGGAATAAAGAAAGGCAAATGGGCTGAGGAACTACCCTACGTGCTTTGGGCGGACAGGACAACTCCAAAGAATGCCACAGGACAAACACCATTCTCTTTGGTCTTTGGAGCTGAAGCAGTGATCTCCCACCGAAATGGTGTATCCAACAGCCAGAACAAGCATCCGTGATCCTCGGATGAATGAAGAGAATCTCGTCCAAGATCTAGATACCGTAGAAGAACTTAGAGATCAAGTAAGATTTAGGATGGCAGCCTCCCAACAGAAGATAGCCGGTGCATACAACAAAATATCAGAATCGGATGGTTTCAAGTTGGCTTCGAAAGGCTTTTCAAAATACAACTAATCCTGCTGATGGAAAGTTAGCACCCAAATGGGAAGGGCCTTGTTTAATTGAAGCCGAAGCTGGAAATGGGGCATATCGTTTGATGAATATGGATGGTGACATGCTCCCAAGGGCTTGGAATGCAATTCATCTGAAAAAGTATTTTTGTTGATCAGGATCCTGGATCCTAGTCAATCACTTCACTCCAGTACTTGAAATGTCAAGCAATAGGGCCCTCAAGAGGAAAAAACGGGTTGGCCAACTCTCTCTCCTAAGTTTAATTGGGCTTGTCCCCAGGTTTATAAGGTCTTCACCTAATCCTGATTGAGCATGAACGGATCAAGATCTTATGATGACATCGTGTAATTCGTTGATTATGAATACGATTAGGCTTGATTACGTTATGTGTGTGTACTGTGTGTGTTGAGAGTAAAATCGGGAAAATTAACGATACTTGAGAGTAAATAATAAGAACTGTTACATTAACTGAATATCTTACAGGTATATATAGGGGACAACCTCATTCGTTAAGTTAACCTTAACGAATGGGTCATTCGTTACATTAAAATCCAACGAATGAGACATCTCATTCGTGATACATTACACATAACGAATAGCCTTCATTTGTTATGTCCCATTTGTTAAACAGGGTTAACGAATGGAACTTACATTATACGAATGTGACACAGTCGTTACAAGGTAACGAATGTGCCTTACAATTAAGGCGAATGGACATATATAATTACCAAAATGCCCTTTACATTAAAACATAAAATAATAATAAATGTATAAAGACCGAGACGTACAAAATATGTATCAACAAACTCTCCCTCGTCTTGAGCTCTTTACTCTTTATCTATGGAACATCTTTGTCTTGCAGTCATTGCAGTTATGAATCTTGTACGCATAACAAACTCGTATAACTTTCTGAAACTGTATAGCAAGCTCGTAGTCGCATACATTAGCAAATCTGATCTGACTTGTAAATAACGCATCATTGTCAGACTCAGATAGATTAACGAGCCACATCGGGTCAAACACATGAATGACACTCATGTTTGATCTGGTGCCGAAAACAATAACCGCTTCACTCGTTTGATTATCATAATACCAGTAGTTGAACAAAGTGAACAGACTCTGAGGGAAGGTCTTCATCAGTGCCTTCTTCATCGTCTTAGGCGGCTTCACCTGTAAGATCATCTTTCTCCAGCTAGTGCGCGGATCAATCTCATCTATATACTTGTGAGTCGGCACCTGCGGCTTGAAGAACTTGAAACCATAACGAGTTTCATGTAATAAATAAGCATAGAACCACTTAGCCCAAACATCCTTTCCTCGATTCACGAACGGTCTATTGGCTAGTGTTCTAACATCCCATCTTGGCATAGATAGTATATCGTGTGGGCGCTTGAAATAATAAATATGGTGCTCCCACTTCACGATATATACTTTAAGATTAGAATCAAACTGCCATGCAACCAAATCACCTTTAACATCTTTGACGGGCGTGTACTTCTACATCGGGTATGCAGATGCTCGAGCCTTTGCCAGTTTGACTTCCTCCTTTTTGTGATAACGCAAAGTCTCGATCATTTTGTTCATCCTCTTCACATCATGCTCGAACATACCATCCAAAGCACGTTTGCACTTCTTTTCTTTCACTGATAGATGACTTGTCTCTGCAGCTTTATTCCATTTCTCGATCTCTTCTCGTAAGCGACGTTCTACTAAATTAAAATGTTCTGTAGTGAAAAACGGAATACATGAGTCGTTGTTGTTGTCAGTGTAAAACTCAGGGTACTCCTCAACAGTAACATCCTCAACGTCCACTTCATCAAATTCAGGCACATTCCCGCGTGGAATACCTGTATTCGTACTTTCTTCAAATTCCACATTCACATCTACACTCTTTCCCAATTCCTCTACTTCCTCATTATTCAGATCTAGAAGCAAGGCTATTTGCTCTTTAGTCAACGAATGGTCAACAAACTCGCCTTGTTCGATCTCATCTGCGTTCACCATACTATAAATAATACCGTCCATACCCACAAATAAATTTATATTTGCTGGTACAACGTTAATCGGTTTCGCACTTGTGTAATCCTTGTACAACACAATCTGCAACTGATTACCTTCTCCTTCACTACCACCACCACCTATACTTGTATCACCAGCTTGATTCCCAGTTACCGGTGTACTCCCAGCATTACTAGCCGACGATGTACCAACGCCCGGTTCCTAATCACCCACACCTCCTGCATCCGGATCCTCTTCATCATTCCTCAATCTTTTCAACTCGTCATCCTTGCACGTGAGTTGAAGTATTATCTCATCAGCTCTATCAATTCTCTCCCCTTGAGCAGCAACAAGGGCTTTTAACTCCCTATTTTCACGTTGAATAAACTGAATATGCCGATACATATTCCTCTGTGCTAGCTCATGGGCAGCTCTGTCAGCTTGCATATGTGTCTGTTGAAGATGCAATAGATTCATCATATGGAACCACTGAGCTTGAGGAGTCATACCAAAGAAATTAGGATGCACAGGTTGCATGGGACCCTAAGGACGATTAAATGACATAAATGAGTGCTCAGATCTTGGTTGGCTGTGGTGTAGGCATACGAGCCAATATAGTCTGAAGAACATCACCAAACACTGGATCTGGTCTTGCAGTAGTAATCAAAGTCATAGAAGGAGGTACCGGAGACACTGGCATATGAACCGGAGTCGGTGATCTTGGAATCCTTTGAAGCATAAGAGAAGTAGGAACATGAGCTGAAATAGATACCGACACCGGTACAGATACAGGTGGAGTAGATCGCTCAAACGGTTGACTTGGTATCTCAATTCCCGAACCATGTCGAACACATTGCTTCTTCGGCTTCTCCCTCTTATATACCATCGGTTCTTTACCCTTATGCTTACGTTTCTGCTCATAAGTTAACGCAGCACGTGGTCCTGGATCACCATCAACACCATTTCCACCATCACCACCTTTACGCTAAGAGTCTGAATCATCATGAGCCCAACGATCATTAGGTGGTGCAACATAATCAATGTTTGCAAGGTGACCGATCAATCGCTTATACCTCGGCCGTTCTTCAAGACTTTGACTTCAATAAGATCATAAACGTCTCATCGTCTCCCCACCCATTTGATCCAACTTCAAAACGTCTTCTGGATCTTTAATCAAATCAGACTGAAGATCATTGGTCATAAGCTGTAGAAATCTTGGATACATTATAAACTTGTGACGGCTAGTGAGATTCTCCTTCAAGTGATAATAAACCAATTCAGAGAAGTTGAATGATTTATTCAATACTAGAGCCACGAAAGCAGACTATAACATTATTCAGCACTCATCAAATCCACCTTTACGTCCACCGAGACAATTCATCAACACGTGAAGCAAATACTTGTATTGCTCACACAAGGGTGCTTTGTTGTACATCGACTTTCCCAAATCACCATTATACCTTACCCGTCCAAACAACCCACGAATCAAACTTCGATCAAACTCGCATCGATCATCCACTATATCACGAAAACCCAGAACATCTCTAATGACCCCAATATCAATCATTACACGCTTATCCTGAATCACTGCTTCGATCTGGTTCTCAACCTCATTAAATGTAGCCGTATCCCAAAAAGCTCGAATAATACTTCGATAAACAACTGCATGAGTAGAGATGGCCTTGTATATTCAGGAACGTGTCAAGAAACTGATCATGCCCCCGAAGATAGGTGAATCTTCAAAGTTCGGTTCTAGAAATGCACAGATGTTGTGGCTCTTGTTCCATGACAGTAAAACTGGAGCTTCCTCATGTTCTGGATTAGCCTCGGGATTTTTATTGGGAACATGGTTTTGAACATTCTCGTCTCCATCACTGTTAGAACAAATACAAACATTAGTAAATTGTTCAGGACTATAATTATGATTTAACGAATGTCCATCTCATTCGTTAAAAAGATTAAAACGAATGAGATATTCATTATACATTACATATCTCATATTCGTTATTAATAACGAATCACATACATTAATTCATTCGTTAAACTAACGAATTTTATTCTTAATACTTTAACGAATCAACTATGATTCGTTAGTCTTATTCGTTACAACTTTCAACGAATTATATAGTCATTCGTTAACAAGTTAACCAATCGGACCATCATTCGTTATATCAACAACGAATCAGACTTCATTACCCACTTTGACTAACAAGAGTCAAGTTTACACTTAATTTTGACTAATTAAAGTCAAAAACGGCGATAAAATATCTATCTTAAGAACGTTTTTGATCTTCAATAGCATTCAATAATTAACCATAACAATGATGATCGAAAATCGGTTTAATACACTAAACGCGGATCATCTGTTCTAAAATTGATTCGATTATAAGGTTTAATAGAAGTTAACTGATCGGTTAATATGCAATAATCAACTCAACCAGTTAACCCTTAAACATCCAATGAAAATCAATACAAATCATATCATAGTCATCGCCAATACCTGTAGAATACAAATTGGTTAATCAATTACGATAATGAGCAGGTATAATATTATAAGAAAATTTTGCCAGAGTTTCATTTAGGTTGATGGTGAAATAGGAAACAGAGAATGAACAGCCATTCATCTAACCTTGGGATTATAAACCCAATAATTTCACACTATCCGAGGTCATTTGTTCAATTTTGAACTAACGAATGGCCTCATTCGTTAAATTACTAAACCTGGTTCGTCAACCCTTTAGACGAATAAGGTTTCCATTCGTTAAAATTTAACGAAATATGGCATTAATTCTTCTTATTCGTTAACTTTCTAACGAATACAAGAGTCATTCGTTAAAATCTTAACGACTTATACATTAAACTTATTCCATTCATTAAAGGTTTAAATGAATGTCTTCCATTCATTATGCACAACGGAAGCGAATAGCAATCACTTATTCGTTATGTTTAAATAATGAATGGCTTTACATTCGTTAAACCAATTAACAAATCACCAAAACATCCTTAACGAATGAGATAACAATCTCATCAAGGGTTTTTAATGAGTTAAATAATCAATAAAATCCACTTAGGGTTTTAAATGTTTACATTAGCATACCCGATCAAACACAGATCGGTACTGTTTAAATTAAACGGATTTTTACGTTAAAATTTCAACTGATAACAATTGAAAATACATTAAGCACGATTAACTTAAATCTTTTAGGGTATCAAACTTTTCTTTTTGTTTTGAAATTGTTCGCAAGCTCGGTAAATCAAAAATAAAGCAAAATCGAAAAAGAAACAAGATAAATCTTTTTGGATTTTCGAAAATTTTCAATTTAGCATACAATGTAAAGCAGTAAAGATTTAAACTATCGAAAGCAGAACTATTTTTTATGAGTCGAGCAGGGAATCATATTGATCAAAATTCCCGTCCATCTCAGTTTTATTTTCAGCTTATATTATGACCGATGTTAAGTCGATTATTGGTATTGTTTATCCACTTAAATCTTCGAACAAATTTTTCAGAACTTTCAGTGATATTATTAATTGGTTCGATTAAGCACAAATATCAGAAATTATTAGCTCCAATCTTGATTCAAGCTTAATTTCATTTTCTCCAAATCACCTCAACTTGACTTAAACCTTAGAATCAGTTAGATTTAAAATGATTTTCTTTTTAAGCAATCATAGTCCATAATCCCCACTACAAGATATACTCCCGTTATCAAGCAATACCCTAAGGTCCGTACCCATGGATGAGTATGCACGATTTCATCTGTCGGTTTACAAACATTGTGTCCCTTGTGGTCCGTTTCTTAATGGTAATAAGACGCGAGCAAGGGGACAATGTATGACTCCCTTGTGGTCCGTTTCTTAATGGTAATTCATTTTGTACATGAAGTACATTTTGCGATCAAGTTTAGAGACTTAAGCAGTTACACTGCGGGTTCGCTTTTACAAGCATTTTTAATATTCATCGGAATGAATACCAGATGTAAAACCGCATAAAAACCCAATGGAATCCGGAACCCCAAAGCATCCCATCAATACAGGATTTAAGGTCACAAGACCATACATCGTTGAAGCGTTAACCACCAACTAGACTCTTTTTCTTAAAATTGTTTTTCAAATTGATTAGAAGGCTTGAGTATGACCGGATTATTACATTTCTGTCATCATTATCAAGACTTTTTATAGAACCAATATCCCTTTTTATTTAGCAATTTATGTTTATATCATTTACTAGCTCGTACTTGTTTATCAAAAGACCTACCAATACATCAATGCATTTAAGCACCTAGTCTTTTATTACTTACTTTTTACTGGACTTAGGAGCAAATGACCAATGTACTATCATTTTCCCTTTTTGCTTCAGGGCTCATTTTTTAGGAGCAATTTTTTAATGTATTTTTTAATGTTTTTGCATTTTTCAATATTTGAATGTTTTTGGAGTTTTTAATTTTTTTATACAAACTGAAATCACAATCTTTTTGATTTTTCTATATTTCTCCCTCTAAAAACAACAAATAAACAAAAATAAGAAAAAAGAAAATAAAAATGATTCAACCGAGCTGTTGAATATCTGATAATCTTTTTAAACCATTTATACCCAACAAGTATTGAAAGCGTGTCTTATCAAATGCCTAGGTATAAAGATCAGCCTTTTGAAAATCCGTGTGAATTTTATCAATAGAAATTAATTTCTTTTCAAAGCAATCACATATAAAGTGATAACGGATTTCAATGTGTTTGGTTTCGAATGATGTACCGGATTTTTGGTGATAGAAATAGCGGTCGAATTGTCAATAAAAATAGGAGTAGTGAGAAAACTTCAAATCGTAATCCTATAAATGTTGCTGGATCCAGAGAACCTGTGAGCAGCAACTCGAGGCTGCCACATACTCCGCTTCGGCTGTTGAAGTTGAGACTGTCGTCTGCTTCTTACACTGCCAGGAAACAAGCCGGTTTCCTAAAAACTGACAACCCGTTATTGTAGACTTTAAATTGATCTTGCATCCTCCATAGTCCGAATCGGTAAAAGCGGTGAGATCAAACTTATCTTCCTTGGGATACCACAACCCGATTTCGGGATTGCCCCTCAGATAATGTAAGATGCGCTTTACTGCCGCCAGATGAGTCACTCGATCGGGGACTCGATTGGTACCTGGCACACAAACAAACAACAAGCATGATATCAGGTCGAGATGCAGTTAAATACATAAGAGATTCGATCATTGCACGATACAGGGTTGGATCTACGGTATCTACCAATTCATCCGGTGATAAATTATGACCCATGGGAAGAGGTGTCGAAGGAATCTTGCCGTCTGAATTCTTGAATCGGCTCAAGACATCGCTCACATATTTGGTCTGATGGATAAAGATCCCGGTATCAGACTGGTGAACCTGCTATCCTAAGATGAAGCTCATCTCTCCCATCGAACTCATCTCAAATTTGGTTTGCATCGTCTTCACGAAATCTTTGCACAGGCTGTCGTTTGTCGAAACGAAAATAATGTCGTCCACATAGATTTGGACGAGGAGCAGATCATCACCAACGTTCTTATAAAACAAAGTACAATCCACAGTTCCCCTCTTGAATCCGCTTTCTGTCAAATGGTCAGCCAACATGCTGTACCAGGCTCTCGGGGCCTGGTGTAAACCATAAAGAGCCTTGTTTAATCGATAAACACGCTCTGGAAACTCTGGATCCTCGAAACTGGGAGGCTGCTTCACGTACACTTCCTCATGAATAGCTACGTTTAAGAACGCTGACTTCACATCCATCTGATAAACTTTAAAATTCTTGTAGGCTGCATAGGCAAGAAAAATACGTATAGCCTCCAATCGTGCCATAGGAGCGTATACTTCAATGTAATCAATGCCTTCATATTGATTGTAACCAAGAACAACCAATCGTGCCTTGTTTCTCACGATTACCCTGCGGTCGTCCTTTTGCACTTAAAAACCCATTTTGTCGGAATAGCCTTTTTCACACGGTCGGGTTTGTCAATTAAGTCCCATACACCCAGTCTAACAAACTATTGCACCTCCTCCTGCATTGCTTCAACCCAAGACGGTTCCTTGAGTGCCATGGTGAGACTTGTTGGTTCAATTTGTGATAGGAAGCAGGTGTATTGTGCAATACGGAGAATACCCAATGAGTGCAAATCCGCATAAGCACATACAATCGAATCCTCAGTAGGAGATAAGTTACAGTCAACCTTATCATCACATACATTAGCCAATTGGTGTCTTGTATGAACCCCGTCGTTCACATCACCAATTATCTGTTCTTATGGATGATTAGAATGAATCCTTAAGGAAGGATTAGCAGGCACAGATACATTATCACCCAAATTGGTGATATTTTCCTCCGCTGAGTCTAAAGAGACAGTTGGTGAGTCATCAACAATTAGAATCGGCTCGTTTGTTTCTAAAGCGTCATCTAAAGGAACTAATGATGAATTAACAAAATAAGCATCATCGGAAGACTCAGAAACTTCATTTGATGTTTCTGATACATTAGGAGAGTCATCTACATCAACTGAAGAAGACCTTGGAATAGGAAGACATTGTTCTTCCAAATGAGATCTAATGACATCTTCAGGTACTTCTTCAACCACTGACGTAAACGAATTAAATAACACGTCGTAATCGAACATCCAATCGGGACCTGTACCAGTTGGAGGAGTAGTTTAACTTTGGCAATCAACATGATACCATTCTTCCACATAACCAGAAGTGATATTGAAGATCCGATTAGGAGAATTGTATCCCAAAAAATAACCCTCAAAAGCTTTTTCATCAAACTTTCCAGTATCTCTCTTCAATACAGTACATGGACACCCGAAAGGTTCCAAATACTTTAAGTTCGGCTTACGATTGTTCAAAAGCTCGTAACTTGTCTTCTTGAACCTCTTGACAGTCAGTACGCGATTCAGTGTATAACACGTTGTATTCACAGCTTCGTTCCAGAATTGAACGGGTAGCTTAGAATCAGCAAGCATCGTTCTCGCAGCTTCAATCAACGTATGATTCTTTCTTTTAGACACGCCATTTTGTTGAGGAACATAAGGCGCAATGAATTCCCAATGGATTCCCTTCTGAATGCAGAAGAAATCCAATACATTATTCTTAAACTCAGTTCCATTATCACTACGAATTCGTCTCACTTTCAGTTTGTGAAGTGATTCGATCTTCTTGATAAGATTCTGAATTAAGATAGGCTTCTGATCTTTCGACCCCATAAATAAAACCCATGAGTATCTTGAAAAGTCATCAGTAACCACCAAGCAGTACAACTCACCCGCGATACTAGCACTATTCACTAGACCAAAGAGATCCATATTAAGTCGTTCTAGTACTTTAACAATCGAGTTAATTGACTTGCTCGGATGTGACTTCTTCTTTTGTTTCCCCTTCTTGCATGCAACGCAATGATCATTAATCTTGAAGTTCTTAAGAGAAACACCATCCACCAATTCATTTGAAATGAGAAAATTCATCTTGCGTATGTGAATGTGCCCCATGCGTCGATGCTAAAGGATTGAGTCCTTTTCTGTTGCTTTTGATACGAAACACGTAGCCGAGGGCGAAACAATTACATTACAACTCATGTCTAGAATATAAATATCATTTGACCGAGGTGATCGCATGACAACCATGTCTTCAAGAATTGTGTATCCCGGTTGGAGAATAACACATTCCATGTCTGTGAAAATTGTGGTAAACTTCTTATCACATATCTGCGAAACGCTTAGCATATTATGATCCACCTTTTCACAATAATTAACCTTTTCAAACGTCACTTTTCCATTTAAGACTTCTCCCTCCTTAGTAATCATCCCACCGTTGTTACCAACAAACGCCATGTAACCCCTTGAATATCTTTGACGTTATTCAGAAGATCCAGGTTGCCGGTGATATGCCGAGAACATCCACTTTCCAATATCCACTTATGACTTAACACGGATCTAGATGAACTCTGCACAAAAAGGAAAAGAGATTAGTTCAAAAAGGCAGCCCAAGCCTCAGTCTTGGGCTCTCCCTTTGATACTTTCGGAGAAAAAGATAACTTAACACCAGCATTCAGTACTTGAGAGTAGGTGAACGGTTTCTTGGTTTTCTTCTTTAAATAACCGTCACGTATTATTCCCGAATCAGTGTTCTTACAAATTGGTTAAGCACGATCAACCAATTTGTTTGATATATTAAAAGTTTCAACCTGAACAACTTTCTTTGGATTGACATTTGAATACATTATAACACACTCATCAATTGGATTATCATTCATATTATTTTTCAATTCAGTCGTTCGAGAGTATAACGACTTGATATCATCAACCTTTGCCTTACATTTCTTTGAAACATGACCCGGTTCACCACATTTGAAACATAAACGTGTGTCTAGCGATTTTTGTGGTGACACTCTTGGTTTGTTTTCATGCACAGGTTGAGGAATATCGAACTTAGATTCTTCAAAAGTTACTTTCTTTGGAACAGCACATTTTAATCCCTTTTTATTTTGATAAGATTCCAGATTGGTGAAATTTGATGAATTCTCCATGCTGGATGATTTTACAAATTTTATAGGTTTAAATTTGTTGACATTTGCATTTTGTTGAACAGTCTTAACTTTTGATTTGTTAAATCTTTGTTCAAGTTCAGTAACTTTAGAAGTGTCGTCTTGAAAGACACTTTCAATCATTTCAGGATTTAGAAGGTTCAAAGGAACTTCCTTATCCGAAAACACTTTTGACAATCCTTTTAACTTAAATATCTTCCCACTAGAAGATTTAGGTTTAGGATTGATGAAACTCATCAACTCCTCATCAGACATAGAGGGTTTTCTGATTTAGGTACTTTAGGAGATACCTTAGGAGGTTTTGATGAATCACCCGAAGGCTTTGAACCGTACACTGCTTGTTCAAACTCTTCGGGTTCACACAAGATGTGATTATCAGCAGGTATGTTTTTGTCTTTGACAATCTCATCTGGTTCAGACAACTCCTCAATAGAAAACTCCAATTTATTTTTGGTAAACACTGTTTTACTTTTAATGTGAATCAGTTCTTGACTTGTTTTAGTTTGTTGAACATTTTCAGTTTCAACAGTATGCATTTCCGGACATTGTTTCACATCAGGAATGCTACAGTAATCTCCTTTAAAAGGAGGAGGAATCTCGACGTACCCCAAACCCGCTTTCCTATTTTTCTTGTGAGAGTTTCTTACTTCAATAATCTCATTTAAAAGAAACGAGGAATCTCGAAATTTTCCAAGTTTGTTTTTCAGTTCTAATACTTTATTTTCAAGATTTGAAATGCAGGTTCAGAGTCAGAGGATCTCCTTGAAATGTTGCTCAACAACAATTATCTTACATTGAACTTCAGCTTTGAGATCATGATTACTTTCAGACAGATTTTTAATTTTTAGTGTAGATTGTTCCAGTAATTTGGATTTCTGTCGATAGCATTCATTGATCATAAAATGATCTTTTGTGAGAGTAGTGTTCTGATTTAAAGCTTATTCAAGTTTGGTTTTGAGTTCAGCACATTCAGCACACTCAATCACACCAGCTGAGGGTTCAAATACATTAATTGAAGGTTTAGGACATACCTCTTCAATTTTTGCCATACAGGCAAAAGATTCTGTTTGATCAGGTAACGAATGTTCTAATTCGGTTTGCACAAATGAACTCTGATCAGAATCATTTTCCGAATCTAAGGAGTCACTTTCTTCAGATACATTATCGCTGCTTACATCTTCAAACTTCTCAACCGGTTCAACAACAGCAAGGTTAGCTTGATTTCCCAATAAACGTTGAGACCAATCTACACCTTCATTAGCGACAAGAGCTTGAGTGTTGGTCGATTTATTCTTGTCACCCTCTAATAAACTCTTCTTGATTTGATCACTTCCCGATGAATTCTTACCCGGAGATCTCTCAGAATTTCGTGGACCCGAATACTCCTTTCTTGGTTTATCACATTCTTTGGCAAAGTGACCAAAGTCCCCGCAATTATAACACTTGACCTTCAGTTTATCAAACCCAACTCGCTTGTTAAGAGTAGGAAGGTCTTTTCTCGTTCTTTACATAAATTTCTTAACCTTTCTGACAATCATTGCCATATTCCACTTGAGATCCATCAGTTCAAGGTCATCAGGATCAATTTGGTCATAGTCTTCATCGGTTAACTCACTTGTTGCAATCTTGCTTCCAACCAGTTGTTCATATGAAGTCATGAATGCACACACAAACGCAAATTGTTGTTCAGCTTCTTGAAGATTTACTTTAGGCAACGAACTTGAAACGTTTGCACTTGATCCAGAAGTGGCACCATTTGCCATGAAGCATACATTAGGTGAACCATTTACATTAGCAAACTCCTCTTGTGCTTGTGCTTGTGCTTGAGTGAAAAATGCTGTAATTGGAACTGAACTTGATGAGTTATTTGCCGGCAAAGCACCACCATAAAGAGAAGGATTCTGATTTTGATTATCCTTCAATGAATTTTGGCACTTCAAATCAAATTCTCTTTCCTCTATCTTTTTAATAAATTGTACGGCAATAAGCTCTGGGTTACGAAAGAAACCATTCTCTTTTAACACAAACAGGAAAGTAGAATATGATGAGGGCAATGCGTTCTTCAGAGTATCAATTTTGTCAGCTTCAGTCGGTTCAAGATTCACGCTTGACATTTCCACAACAAGATGACTAAACCGATTAATCATCTCCTCCACAGTTTCATTCTTCATTAAAATAAAATTTCTAAACTAAAATTTTACGAGAGTCTTCTTACTCTCGAGAGTATTTCCCAAGCTTCTAGACTTGTGAACAGCGATGCACAAATCTTAATAGTGCTATACTGGTGAAAGATTTGCTCGGGTAAAGCCATTGTGAGAGTTGAATAAGCCTTTGTCTCACTTTCAAAATATTTCAGTTCTTGTGCTTCATAATGCTTAAATTCCTTTGGAGTCCAACCCAGATTGTCACTGCCTACCAGAGGTGCTGCATAAACATCATTGAGAAACCGTACACTGCTTGGATGTACCTACCCCAAATGAGCACGAAACCTCAGTTCCCACCGAGCAAAATCTGATAGTTTCAGAAGTTTGGGACACTTGTTATGACTACCAATCTTATTATCCATCGTCAGCATTTGTTGCATTAAAGCATTCTGGGATGCTAATGCATAGTGCGAAGCATTCTGAGAAGCCATGAGGTAACAATTTTGAAACTTAGTGGACTAAACTTGTCAACACTTAAAGTTATAGTTAGTATTCACACAAATCAAAACAATAACAAATGTGAGGTGCAACGAGTAACGAATGAATGATATTCGTTAACGATTCAAGCAAACGTGAATAGTAACGATTGTGACTAACGAATGTGAATGTTTAGCGAATGTGACTGGTGAATGTATAACGAATGTGTATTGGCGAATGTAAGGTTTAACGAATATGTATTGAACGAATGATCAGTTAGTCTTAACGAATCAACCTTCAACCATCTTAACAAATTAGTATTCAACCTTTAATGAATCAGAACTCATATATTCAAATATTCAAAATATCCAGAACTCAGTCCAAACTTGTCTGAATTCAATGAAACCTATAACAAACGATTCGTAACTCAATTCCGAACTTCCTATTACCAGTCCGCAATTCCAAACAACTATTAAACCACTCAATTAACCAGTCCGAATTTCACATTTACTTCCATTAATCATTCAAATCCAATTCTATCAATTCACGATCCAAATTAACTCAAACTCGAACTTAAACCTTCATTATCAGTTCCGATTACCAAGTGAACACTTAAAACAATCCAATTACAATTAAACGGACTCCTCTGTATTACCGGACTTAAACAAACTTTGACTTAGATCAATTCATTATCAAATTGACTTAATGAATGACGAATTAATACAATTAAACAACGAATAACGATGAAGATCAGATCAAATGGCTCTGATACCACTTGATTGAGCCTGAACGGATCTAGATCTTATGATGACATCGTGTAATTCGTTGATTATGGATACTATTAGGCTTGATTACGTTATGTGTTTGTACTGTGTGTATTGAGACTAAAATCGGGCAGTAACGATACTTGAGAGTGAATAATAAGAACTGTTACATTAACTGAATATCTTACAGGTATATATGAGGGATGACCTCATTCGTTAAGTCATTCGTTACATTAAAAACCAACGAATGAGACATCTCATTCATGATACATTACACATAACGAATAGCCTTCATTCGTTATTTCACATTCGTTAAACAGGGTTAACAAATGGAACTTACATTATACGAATGTGACACATTCTTACAAGGTAACGAATGTGCCTTACAATTAAGGCGAATGGGCATATATAATTACCAAAATGCTCTTTACAAATAATAAACGTATAAAGACCGAGACGTACAAAACATATATCAACATATCCCATGAAATTAGGGTTTTGACACCCTCTTCTGAAGCGTACGATTATCGGGTATGATTGGAGGCTGTGGGACCAGTTTACTATACGTGGTTGACAATTTCATGGCTAAAAATCATATCTTGGATCCTACGAATTAAATTGTAGACGTACCATATGCACAAGTTAAGGTCAACGCCGGGTTAGGCTCGTCACCGCGTTTATTTAGGCCAACGTCAAGGATCAACTCGTCGCCTGTATCTATTGAGCTTGTCCCCACGTTTTATTGGGCTTGTCCCCCCGTTTCTTTGGGCTTGTCCCTACGTTTTATTGGGCTAGTCCCCAAGATAGTTGGATTTAGATCCAACTTTTCTAATTATTCTGTTCTCTTTTGGTTACTTATTTTAACAGGTAAGCAATTCAAGAAATACTATAAGGATTCAAGATCCTCTATCCTAGCAACACAGGAGACAAAACGGAAACCAAAAGAGTTATATTATCAAGTAGCAAACCAAAAGTTGACCCAGGCTTCTCCAGCAACAGGTGGACCATCCACTCGGGTCAAGCCTTTACAAGATTATCATATGTCTATGTAGAAATTGAAAAGACAAGGCGGTTAAGACTTCATCCCCAAAAAGCTGAGGATCCCTCCACTCTAACCACCTTTGATAATTGTATTTAGGATCATTGATCCTTAGAATTACTACTACTATTGTTCGAACATAAACCACCAACAAAAACCATTAAATCATCATAAAAAATGGGCTCCGGCCTTGTCTTCATATCCATCATCGCCCATTTCCCTGCTCATTCCTTCACCACGCTACCATCACCATCACCAACATCCTTGATTCCTACATATCGCCGGAATAGTTTTTTTAATCTGGAATGAGGAATGGTTATAAGGCGCCTCAATGCTATAACCTAGGGATAATAATGAGTCAGCAGGCAATGGTTACATCATTTTCTCTCCAACGGTTGCGATTCGAATTCTCGAGATAAACATGACAGCTGTTATCCATTCACACCTATCATGTTTGGGGGCAATTGTAGGGACCAGGATTCTTGATCCTTGTGGATAAGCTATTCTTGGCGACTGTTTCCAGGAATAAAGATCTTTTATGGTTAAAGGATCTTCAACAGTTAATGCCTAGTTGAAGATTTGGTCAAAGCATTGAAGATTGCAGACGTTGGAAGGAGTTACAACTCGTTTATAACAATGATATACAAGTCGTAACCGCTTGCCATATTCTCGCCAGGACAATTAATGCTCTTTATGACTATTTATTATTTAATTATCCTTCTTGTAACTATATATAGGAGCTATTTAGATCACATAACACACAACACTTGAGCACTTAGAACTCTTAGCAAAAACACTTTGTAATCACGATCAGTCTTGATTCCATCTCTCGTAATTATTTTTAGCTTAATAAAATTGGTAGTGATAGTTTTCACTACCCGAGGTTTTTATGCCGGCACGATACTAATTACCAAGGGCTTTTCCTCGTATAAATCTCGTTGTTCATCTCTTAGAATTGTCATTTTATTCATATTATTCATACAAGCATCAATCCTCACAAACTAATTTGGTTACCTGATCCTTAAACCGATTTTTGACAAAAACAATATATATATATATGGGATAGTTCAGGAGAGAAATGAGATTACTGCGAGAAATGTGGGAAACGAATATGTGCCACTAGTTTTATTTTAGGTTTTAAATGCTTAAAGATAAATGAGTAAAGTATTAATGCAAGCTCTCTCTTCAATTAATATATAACTAATAAATATAATAGTTATTTATTCAATAAATATAAATAATCAAATTATTATAATTGGAAAATATTATGAATTCATTTATTTTTATAACTTATTTTTTCTCTCTTGAATTTTTATCCTACACAAGTACAATTTATTCATACATTAAAATTTCTTTCTATCCAAAACCAATTTCTTTCAACTCAATATATTAATATCTATCAACACGTAGTTATATTGTGATGAATAGTATAAAAAATTGTCTTACACGTGTTTGCATTAAATATCAACAAAAAAGTATACAACCTACAAAAAAACATATAACCTACACTTATTCTAAAAATAAGAAAACATATAACCTACACACGAAAAACATATAACCGACACACAAAATTCAGCATCAATAAACTACACACGCACACGAAAACGTATAACCTACACACAAAAAACATATAACCTACACTCGAAAATTTTATCCTATACAAATACAATTTATTCATACATTAACAAGTGTAGGTTATATAATGTTGTGTAGGTTGTATGTTTATTTTTTTTATTTAATGGACACATTTGTATGATATTTTTTTTATTATTTTCTAAGTATATCAACTGAAAGAAAATATTATGTTTTAATATTTATTGTTAAAAATTACATGTTGATATATTCTAATAAATTGAGTGGAAATAAATTATTTTTTTAAACAAAAGAAATAGTATTATATGAATAAATTGTATTTTTATTGGATAAATGAAGACTGTGTAAATAAATTATATATAAAACTAAATTAGTGTTTTTTGTCTTTTTAATTATTATAGTAAAATTAGTTAGGTATATTATTTAGAGAGTGATTTATTATGGTTATATCAGTTGTATTAATTGAAGAGAGAAAATGTATTTATTGTTGCATTTATATTTTTTTCATTTATTTTTAAGCATTTAAAACTTAAAATAAAACTAGTGATCCATATTCATTTATCGCATTAATCTCATTTCTCTCCTGAACTATATATATATATATATGTATATATATATATATATATATGTATATATATATATATATATATACACAGGGGAGAGATATTTCGAGAACCATGTTGAGTTTTAAAAATTAAAAACTCAATTCTTGGCCACATATTTAATTAAATGGATTAGATTATGTGGTTGTGATTAAATCTGACTAAAAAGTCAAAGTATAAGAGAGAATAAAGATGTAAATGATTACACTAATTTTTACGTCCGTTACACATGTGTAAAAAGTCGACTCGTTGCGCAAATAATTATGTAATTTTTTTACATATATGTAACCTACATATACTAGGCATGCGTAAAAAAAATTCAAAAAACAATTGTTACATTGAGTTCTTAAAACTTAAAGTGAGTCTCATTTGAAATCTCCAACATATATATATATATATGCAAAGTATAAAATGAAAACTCACTTGAGTTGTGAAAACCTTATGTAACATCGTTGTTTTTTTTTGTTACATGTAATATATGTTGTTACATTTAATATAAAACATCGAAAACATAAAAAAAATGTTTTGCTATTTTTTTTACATTTTTTTATTTATGTTTTCATGAGAGAGAAAGTGTAAATTAATTTTAACATTTTTTATTAACTTAAATTGTGGACCACAAGATTTAATCTATAATTAAAAACATGTGGTTGAGAATGAGTTTCTAGAGTTTTCATAACTCAAGTGGGTTTTTATTCTAACCTAACCCTATATATATAAAGAAAATGGTTCAAATAAGAATAAGGAGTTTTCTAGAAATGGTAAGAACCAATAGATTTTTGACATGTGACATTATAACCTATGGTGAAAGAATAATTCTAGGAAACTATGTCAGTCATAAAGGTGAAAGAGTAATTCTAGGAAACTATGTCGGTTTTTGGTAATTTTAAATCATAACCATTGATTAACATGATTCAATGGCTATGATTTATTCCTAGCATTCATATATATATATATATATATATATATGGAGAGGATCAAGAGAGAACTAATAAAGAAATATTTTTAATTTAATTTAATAAAATATTTTTAAATTTTAGTTTTTGCCATTATTCTTATATTTAGTTACCATTCACTCGAAAAAAATAAAAATAAAATAAAAAAAACCCGTTGTAGGGCACATATGCAATACATTGACTTTTTTTATTGCATATGTGCACTAGTGTGTATTTTGAAATGTGCAATAATGTTGAATAGCATATATGCAATTTTTTGTATCGTATTGGTGCAATAGCATTATATTATACACAAAAATACCAAAAAAATAATATAGTGCATATTTGCATTAGTGTTGTATTACATATATGCGATAGTGTGTTTTGAGTACATCTATTAGTGTTGTATTTGCATTTATTCAATAGTGTGTATTGTATTATGTAATTGTGTTGTATTATATACAATAAAACACTATTGTATATATGCAATACACGTTAGTGCACATATACACTACATCGATGGTTTTTTTAGGAACAATATCATCTTATTAGAAGGAGGAAAGAAAAAAAAATTGCAAAATATTTCTTTTAAAAAAGTTAAAAATAATTTTTATTTGTTCTCTAGTTCTCTCTTTAAGAGGAGTTCTCTCTAGATCCCACCCCTCTATATATATATATAGGCAAAGTATAAAATGAAAACCCACTTGAGTTGTGAAAACTCTAGAAACTCATTCTCAACCACATGTTTTTAATTAATGTTTAAATCTTATGGTCCACGATTAAAGTGAATAAAAAAATGTAAATATAAATATAACTTTTTCTCTCTCCTGAAAACATATATAAAAATTAATAAAAAAATGTTAAAAAATAGCAAAACATTTTTTTTGATATTTCGGTGTTTTGTATTAAATGTAACAACATATATTACATGTAACAAAAAAAAACGATGTTACATAGGATTTTCGCGGGTTTTCACAACTCAAGTGGGTTTTCATTTTAACCTTACCCTATATATATATATATATAGAGAGAGAGAGAGAGAGAGAGAGGAGATTTCAATTAAGAACCCCTTTGAGTTTTAAGAACTCGAAAGAACTCAGTGTAACGATTTTTTTTTTTTTCGAATTTTTTTTACATATATGTAAGTTACATACACGTAAAAAAAATTACAGAATTTTTTACGCACCGAGTCGACTTTTTCCACATGTGTAACGAACGTAAAAGTTAGTGTAACCACTTACATATTTATTCTCTCTACTACTTTGACTTTTTTGCCATATTTAATCTCAACCACATATTCCAATCTATTTAATTAAATGTGTGGCCTAGAATTAAGTTCTTAAGTTCTTAAAACTCAACATGGTTTTCAAATTATCCCTCTCATATATATATATATATATATACATATATATATATATATATTATGAGAAAGGGGAGTGGTTCCAAGAAAATGGATAAGTCTCCACTGATGATGTATTTAGTTATAATAAATTGCCCCCATGGTCCATAGATTCCCACGTGATTTCCGCATCCCATTCCCTATTTATACATCACATTTGAGCTTTCAATGTCATCAATAATCATTATAACCATATTTGTAGCAGACACTGCCATGTCAACCTCCGATCTCGCAGTCATCTTACCTCGTGTCATCATCGTATCCAGGCGGGAGCCTTCGCAAGAGCAAGTTTGTTGATTTTGTCGGTACGTTTTGTTTTCAATTCATCCTGTACTTGGTTAACTGACTCTAGCTAGTGTTTAAACTTAAGAACAAAGTGGCATGCAGTGGAAATATCTAACACACTCGAACAAACAATTATTCGCACAGAACTACTTAATATAAACTACACAATGAAGTTAATGTGGCTTGGTCTCGATGGGGACTAATATCCACGTGTTGTAACCAGATTATTTTGCCTTTTATAGAACCAAAAATTACAATCACATAACACAATATATATTATAGATAAATCTAGGTTTATTAGCTTAATGAACAAGAAATTAATGTGGGCTCGATTTTGCCTTTTATAGAACCAAAAATTACAATCACATAACACAATATATATTATAGATAAATCTAGGTTTATTAGCTTAATGAACAAGAAATTAATGTGGGCCCGAGCCTGTATTCTCCTTGTCGACTCAAAGCCTACACAAATCCTAACTGATAGGTTGATCTAATCATGGCATTTTGATTTTAGTTCATTGTTCTTAATTTAATTAAAACTTTGTTTGGTTTTATTATCTTTCAGGTGAATATCATCTCGATCTTATAGTCGGATATGGAGCTGTCCCAGTGATCGTACCCCGTGTGGCCGGTGTCCACACGTTGTTGCACAGCTTTGAGCCAATCCATGGAGTCCTTCTGTGCGAAGGGGAAGACGTCGACCCATCACTATATGAAGATGACGAACCCAATTTATCCGCGGAGGAATTAGAGGAAATCTGGCAGCTACACGTCAGCGACACCGCTATTGATAAAGAAAAGGACACAATAGAACTCTCACTAGCCAAACACTGCCTAGAAAAAAACATACCCTATTTAGGCATATGTAGAGGATCACAAGTATTGAATGTTGCATGTGGGGGTACTCTTTATCAGGATATTGGGAAAGAATTAGCAAAAACCTGCCCACCGGAAGTGGTTCATATGGATTATGATAATTATGATGGCCACCGACATGTTGTTACCATCGTTGAAGAAACCCCTTTGCATCAATGGTTTAAAGAATCATTACAAGATGGTATGGAGATTCGGGTTAATAGCTATCACCATCAAGGGGTCAAGAGGCTAGCACAACGGTTCAAGCCCATGGCATATGCACCAGATGGTTTAGTTGAAGGGTTTTATGATCCGGAAGCTTATAATCCGGAAGAGGGCAAGTTTATGATGGGGTTGCAGTTTCATCCTGAGCGTATGAGGAAGGCGAATTCAGATGAATTTGATTATCCTGGATGCACTGCTGCTTATAAGGTAAATATTGCTTTCACGGGGCTAATGACGCAACTTGTTACCCAGTTGCATTCTATCTCTATGTGAAAGAATGTATACTTCTTTTTTTGCTCTTCTTTAAAAGGACATACTTTTCAAGCCAATGCGTATCGAGTCATTTCCATGGTTGCAGGAATTTGTGAAGGCGGTTGTAGCGTATCAAAAAAAGCTCAATGCCATAAAAAGGCTACCTTCATTCTTGAAACTTGATAAAGAATTGGTTAGAGAATCTGACTTGCAAGAAACATATATGAAGGAGGCAATAAGCGACAACTTAGAGAATCTGATCTCAAACCAGGAGCTGAGTTTCTTGAGGTATATATCATGAATTAATGATTCAACAATTTGATCTTATTCTTGTGTTACTAGCTAGCTAATTATGATGGCGGTTACAGTCAAATACAGCATTGAGTTTGCAACAAGAGAATTGGTTGATACAGCTGGGAGCAACAATGAGGAATGCATCTTCATATATGGAGAGGTTGAAGGTGAATGAAGAAAAAGAGAAATTGGCAAGAGTAGTGATGGGGAAGATGACAATGAAGCAATTATCTGATCTTAATCTTTTCTACAACACAATGGAGCAGATATGTTCTGACATGATGGAGAAGAAGAAACAGCTTCAAACTGCTACAACTGCTGACCTTCCATGATCATTATTATTTCTTTACAACAAAACACAAGAAATCTTAATGAAATTAAGAAAAAAAAATTGTCTATCTTTGTTGCTTCTTTTGTGATTACTGTAATGCTGAATCACCTTTCCATGATCACATGTATGATGTATCCATGTTATCACTATCTTGTACCTACTTTTGTTTTTCCACATTGCTGAGTGTATTGACAGTTGGAAATGAACTGTGGTCAAATCTTATTGGACTTTTATAATTTTTTATTTTAAACGACAAACATATTCTAATCTATTTTGAATCAATTAATTCTAATAAATAAAAACTAATATACAAAAATTAGAAATTAATTTAAAAAGTATAGAAACTAATATAACAAAGTTGTTTGAGTCTCCGTATTACGGGAGTTTATTTAGGTTTTTGTTTTTAATCGTTTTGTTATTTTATATTTTTAATGAGTTGTTTTATATTTTAACGTTGTTTTGTAATGATTTGTTTTAATTGGGCTCTTTCAATTGAGATGTATAGTTTTTTAGATTTTTAACGAACACGAGTGTAACATCCTAAAATTTATAATGTTGAATAAAGGAAGTTATGTTTAGTGATTTCGCGTAATTAATTAAGGTCGGGTAAGGAGCGGACCATGGACTTGGATTAATTGAGATGGGTTAAATGAGAATGGGATTTAAGGGATATAAATACCCCCTAAACCCAAAATATCTTCATTTCCATCTTATCCTTTCACACTTCCAAAACACACACACACCACACACTACAACCGCCGGCCGGCCGGAAGAGAGAAAGGCGGCAGATCCGAGGGAGAGAGAGAGAGATTAGTTGTGATAACGAGTAAACAAGACCCAAACAAGCTCAAAAAGGTATGATTCTTGATCTTTGAAGTTTAAAGATCCGAGCTTTTAGTGTATAAACGACCGAAAATGGTCGGGAAGCGTAGTGGGTGATGTTGGACCGTAACAAGGGTGTTAAAATCGCTCGAAATGTTGGACAGAAACCGCAACTTCGCCCTCATCTGGGCAACTTCGCCCTCATCTGGGCAACTTCGCCTTCAAAGCGATGAACTTCGCCTGCAAGCCAAGTTCGCCTGATGAACTTCGCCTGCAAGCTAAGTTCGCCTGATGGCAACTTCGCTGTAAAGCTAAGTTCGCCTATCTGGCAACTTCGCCTGAAGCTAAGTTCGCCTGATGGCAACTTCGCTGTAAAGCTAAGTTCGCCTGAGGTTTAACTTCGCCTAAAGCCAAGTTCGCCTGATAACTTCGTCTAAAGCTAAGTTCGCCTAAGGTTTAACTTCGCTTAAAGTCAAGTTCGATTAGAAAATAAATTAAAAATCTAATGAAAAATGTGTTAAGACAGTTAATGGAAATAAAATTTTTCCAAGCTGACCTGGCAGCTCGACCCCAGCCAGGGGCTCTGCCCATTGGACCCTGCTAGGGGCTGCCGCCCCTAGACCCCTCTGCCAGGGGCGCTGCCCCCGGACCCCCGTTCGTTGTGGGTCATATAAAGATAGAAATACATTATGAGAAGTGATAGTTAATTGATACGTATACTTGTTATTCAGTCAGCCGTGCACAACTGAAGAAAGAGATTACGATTAACGGTGAACGTAACCGTGTTCAGGTGAGTTTCTAGCCCCATTTATGTGTTACGTTTTCGGGGCTGTGTGCATACTCAATATGTTTGTTAATACACTTATCCTAAGAGATAAGTGTATGCCTTATGTGGATAATGTGAAATGTATGAATGATTGCTTGATGGTACGTGAACGATCTTCGGATATTGCACGTACTGTCAGGTTGTAACGCTATGTATAAGGTAAGTATGTTATGTATGTTTATGTGTATGAACATGATAGAGATAATAGAAGAAAGAAATGATAATGTATGGTTGTATGGTTACGAAAAGGGTACCGAGCCCTAATAATACTCGAGGTATGATGTATGGTTGTATGGTTACGAAAAGGGTACCGAGCCCTACTAATACTCGAGATATGATGTATGGTTGTATGGTAACGAAGAGGGAATCGAACCCTACTAATATTCGAGAACTAGGGAACCGAACCCTACTAATTTTCGAGGAAAGAGGGTACCGAGCCCTAATAATACTCGAGGAAAGAGGGTACCGAGCCCTAATAATACTCGAGAGAAAGAGGGTACCGAGCCCTAATAATACTCGAGGAAAGAGGGTACCGAGCCCTAATAATACTCGAGGAAAGAGGGTACCGAGCCCTAATAATACTCGAGGAATGTAGGGCGTAATGCTCTTTATAACGTAAGATATGAAAGTAAGTTAATACAAAAGAAAGTAAGAAAGTATGAAAGTAAGAAAGTATGAAAGTATGAAAGTATAAAAGTATGAATGAAAGGATATAATTTTATGTGTATGGTATGATTATGTGATTAACTAGAACTCACTCAGCGTAGCTGACTTTTAGTATGCACGCAGGTGAGTAGATTGAGGCAGCTTGCTTGAGGAGACACGTGGCACTGAACAAGAGTCTGGCATCTGAAGACTTATGATGTTTTAATTTTAATGTTTTAATGTGAAAGACAAAGGATGTTTTGAGACAAGTTATGAAATATTGTAATGTTTTATGAAAATTTTATATTCCGCGTAAATGTTTTAATTAACTCTGAAATTTAGAACTGTGTTTATGAGTAAATCCAACACGAAAGTAGGGTTACCGGTAACGGGGCCTTACAACGAGCATGTTGATTTTTTTTAACGAACAAGCATGAACACAAATATTTGTCTTATGAAAAACAGGCGGTTGATGTAGGTGATGGTAATGGTTGATGCATGAAAGATGAGGTTGACGATTGTTGGTGGTAATCAGAAGTTAATCGGTGATAGAGAGGATAGGTTGGCGGATGGGAATATGTAGAGGAGAAATTAAATTAGGGTTTGATGATAAGAGGTTTTCACAAAGAAATGAGATGTTATAAGCCGTTTAAGGGCTATCCGGATTTTATGAGACCCATGACCTGCGAAAATTCTTGTTTGGTGATTAAGGAGTTTTTTCACTAGTAAATGAGATGTTATAACTCGTTTGAGGGCTATTTGGGGTTTGGTGAGACTCATGACCTACGAAAATTATTGTTTGATTATGAAAGAGTTTTACAAATAAATGGTATATTATAACCCATTGAAGGACTATTATTCAGGTTTGGTGAGATCCATATCCACGAATTCGGGTCAAACGCATAAGAATGTTCAAATCACAAATCAAACAATCTAGTAGCTTGAGAAGAGTTGGATAGTAACCACAGCTAACACATAGGATTTTTTTAATAGACATTTATATAGATAAAAAGATATATATAAAGTGATAAAGGATAAAATACAATAATCCTTTATCGTACATTACGTACGCGACACTTCTAACTGTTAGATTTTCAAAACCCAAAATCACAATTACACTCATATGCTCGTCCTTCTCCCTCATTCCGTCTCCACCACTAGTCGCCGACATCAGCACTCCTCATTCACCTCCGCTCGCCGGCGCCATCAACACTCTTCGTCACCATCATCGTCGTCGACAACAAACTCATCGGAAAAATGCAAAACTCGTCACATGTTTGTTTAGTTGAATTGAAATTGAAGCCAATTGATCGGTTAATCTTTGACATCGATTCAATTAATCATCAATTTGAAGTTTCAATCGATTAATTTTGAGTTCTGGATGATGGGTTTTTGACATTAAACGTTTAAAGCTAAAAACGTTTTAGCTGAACGTTTAAAGGTTTAAAGCGTATTAACAGAACGTATTAGCTTTAAACCTTTAAACGTTCTGTTAATACACTTTAAACCTTTACACGTTCTAAAGGAATTTCAATAATAAAAGAACGTATAAATGATTTTTAGTTACTTTTTCAACCTAGAATGTATAAATAATTTTTTAGTTCTTATTTTTAGTTACGTTTTAAACCTGTAAAGTTTTTTAGAATGTTTTATTTGTGATTCTTCCTTGTATGTTTTAAACCTTTAAACGTTCTATTAATACATTCTAGGTTTATACGTTTTATTTATGATTCTAGGTTGAAACTCTGCCTTAAATTGTGATTCTTCTTATACGTTTTTGATAAAACGTTCTGTTTTATTTGCAGGTAACGAACATTTTTAGGGTTAGATAATTAACTCAATCAGTTTGATATCGATCTGCAAATTAGTTTAATACTGATCGACGGTTGAATTATATTGATATGGATAGACGCTCGATGAATCAATTGATGAATTAGATCATAGAATTAAATTGAAGTTATTTACAATTATGCCACCGCGTGAAATTGAAATCGATGTTCAAAAAACTCGCGTACCTAATGTATGATAACCGATTATTATACATTAACCTTAAATAATGCAAGGCTTTGATTAAAACAGAAAAAACAGATGTTTCATTACTTAAAAGATTACAAGATTACTGGTCTAAATAAAAAACATTGTCTTTCTAATCAATATAAAATAATAAAACTTTAATAAAGTATATATAAACAATATTAAATCAAAACGTGTGAATAAATTAATATATAGTAAATTTGGATTTTGTATACAATATATTTTAAGTTTAATCAATGACGGAACCACTGGAGGTCCGGGGTCCATTGACCCTCTGGCCGACCTGGTTTGCCGTTAACGGTGTTTTCGATCGCAATTTGGTTTAGGAAGTTGGACCCTTTACAAACTCTTACCGGTAGTGTGGTTAAAGCAAGGAGAGAAAAGTATAGTAACATTACTGTTGGTTTTTTCCGGCTAAACGCGACGATGAGACAGGGGTTGTTAATTCACATGAAGTGGAGGAAAGAAGAAGATAAAAACCATTAAGAATGATTTTTGTTTTTTTAATGCTTTATGGATGGTTGCCAATTAACACAAGTACAACCTAAAGGCTATAACCTACTCAATTTTTTTTAACTCCTCGTATTTTCTTAAACCTATTCTTTTTAACTCCTCCTTACGTAAATTTTGTTTTCATTTTATTATTAGAATTAATGCTATAGTTATTACTTCAACTTTATTGCTATTTACTTAATATGATTAATACAATAATGGTTTTTTTATAAAGATCCTTTTTGTTCAGACACTTTTTTTTTTTGTGTAAAGTTACCTATAATAATTTCACACACGTTATTCAAAGATTATAACCTTAACCTAATCATTTTTTTTCTCCACAACATAAGAAGTATTCTACAACATAAAATTTTCTATTACGACCCTCCAGACTAGAGCCTCTGGTTCCGTCACTGTGTTTAATATATCATCATGTAAAAATGTTTAATTAATATCTAATATATATGTATGTTGTTCTTCACAATTTATTACCAAATCGAAACAATCGCATTTAAATTCTAAGACAAATGTCTTTGTAAAGCTAGTATGGGTGGGACACTTAGTTGTTGTGAGGGTGGGGGTAAAAGATGGGAGAGAAAATGTTCATGTCATAAGCATTATTTAATTTACAAAACCTTTAAGAACTATTGTTTTATACCAACCATTACTAAGTTTTGTACTTCGCGTTCTTGACCGAACATTTAATCTTCACATCTTAATTATTCATAAGCCTTGTCTAAAAGTAGCGTCACCATTGAGGTTAGTATGTACATGCGTAACATCACTGGGTAACAAGATCAATTCATGTGTAAAAATTAAATATATTTATATATTTATCGTATGGTCATTATAATCATTTATATAATAAATAGATCAAAATAATAAATAATTATACATTATTATTATTATTATATTAGCTTGGTAATTGTTGATGGACCGTACTATGCTCATTAGCTAAATAAAGTTGGACTCGAGATTTTACGTTTGGGCATGCAAAATAAGGAAAATGGTCCAAAATAGGGCCCGAGGGGGGGGGGGGGGCCCTTACACCTTGCAGCTGCCAAGTTGGACCAACCCCCTTTCTTTTGTTTTCTATACATATAATCTATTCTGGACATTCTCAAAGCCAAAAATATTTTACACTCTTTCTGCTCTAGCTGGTCCTTCATAGTTCTTACCAAAACCTAAGGTAACATAATAAATTTTGATCTTTTCATCAAGGTTTAAACATGGATTTTACATAAACATGAAACTTTGATTACCAAAATAATATCTAGCCATGTAAAAACCCTAAAAATTGTTCACAAACATGTTTCGATCCTACACATGGTTAGGAATCTGAATTGATAAGTTTTTTGGATATAAACACGGATTAGAGGGTTTAAAACGCGTTTTTACCGTTCAAAAGTTCGATTAAAGCCCTAACCGAAACCCTAAGTTTCAAGGCTGATCTTTTGATGATTCATGCTTGGTTTTATGATATAGGGCCTGTAGTTACATTACTTAAAAAGAAAAGAACTTGGACAAGTGAGGAAAATATAAGGCCCCGGTCTCGGGTGCCCTACATTTGCACGGGTTGGATTTACTCATTCACATAATTCAAAAATCAGAGTTAATTAAAACAAATTGCGGAATAATAAGTCAATCATTCTTACATAACATAAGTACTGGTTTTAATCAAAATAACATAAGTCTTAACGTTTAACATAAATAACACATGAATTTTCTTCTTTTCGATGCCAGTCTTCATTTATTTGCCACGTGTCTCCCTCTAAGCAACCAACCTCATTCTATTCGCCTGCATGCATACTAAAAGTCAGCTATGCTGAGTGAGTTCTAGTTAATCAAGTAACATACATTACATTCATATCTTTACTTATACCGTACGTGTCCGAAGATATGTATTCGTACTTACTTACTATTACTTCTTTCATACATACGTACGCACTCCCAAACTTTCTTTCATAATTCCCTATGGTATACCAAAAGCTATTCTATTACTACCATCTCAGATATTAGTTAGGTCTGATCCCTTCTATCTCGGATATTATTAGGGTCTGGTCCCTTCTGTCTCGGATATTATTAGGCTCTGGTCCCTCCTGTCTCAGATATTATTAGGGTCTGGTCCCTCTATCCCGAATAACCATACAACCATACTCCTCACGCCAATCGTCCATACATTCATTACCATACATTCGTTATCATACATGCATACTTTACATATCTTCTATTCATATATATAAATATATATACACATTTATTCATATATACATTCTATTATATCATTCAATACGTCATCATACACACATCATACACTTATCTCTTAGGATAAGTGTATTAACTATCACATAGGAGTATGCACACAGCCCCGAAAAACGTCACAAAGTTAAGGGGCTAGAACTCACCTATAGATAATTCCTCTCCGAGTTTACCATAATACCCTTCTTTAACTGAGCTCGGCTAACTGTTAATAATTACACATATTAACTTTATTTTTTAATATTTCATAATCTTAAGTTAATGGAGTTTAATTTTAAGTTAAGTAACCGAGCTTACTGTGACATTTGAGCCAAAACAAGGTACACCTCAGTATGTATTTACCGATTAAGCAAATAAACGCCTTTTGCATAACAAACGAATGATTAACCGAACGGGTCAGGTTATGACCCAGATATCTCGGGGGGGCCATCTATAAGTGATATACGATCTATACAAGCTAAAATATTAAAAATATGGTCTTAGTTTGATAGCAAACAAGTTAAACGAAAACATGCTCGTTTAACTACCCGCTATAGATTTAAACGCGAAAGATAGTTACAAACCAAGCATTGTATCATCCGTTAAGCCGAAAAAGACTTACCAAACACTTACTTGAAATATTTTAAGCGATCCGTGAAAATATTTTTGATTTTTACAAACATATCGTATGTTTTTATAATTTTACACAAAACTAGCCGAAAAACACTCGTTTTCGCGCTGTTTAACGCACCCGATAAGTCTTTCGCGCCAAAAACCGAACCCGAACTAAATTTGGACCGGGCTTTTCGTATTTGGGCTTGAGAAATCAGAAACTTGGGCCAAAATGGGCCCAAATGGGCCCATGGACCTCCTATCGCAACAGCAGCCCCCCCCCCCCTTTTTGGTCCTTTCACATTTAAACTAGATGCAAGACATTTTCAACATTATTTTCTTGAAAACTCTTGATACAAGCTCTGCTCCAGCCAGAAAACCTTCAAACCCTAAGGTAAGGAGCTTAAATAAGTAGCTTTTGTACTTGTTTAAACTTGTTTAATACCATAAAAACATGTATTGGTTACTAAAAATCATTCCTAACCTGTAAAAATCCTAAAAATGGTCCATAAACATGTTTTGATCATACAAATGGTAAGGAACCTGTTTTGATAGTTTTTTTGGCCATAAACACGGATTAAAGGGTTGAAACGACGTTTTTACGGTTCAAAAGTTCGTTTTTGTGCACTAGCCGAAACCCTAAGTTAAGGGCTGTTATGTTGATGAAAAATTGCTTGGTTTGTGATATAGAACTCGTACCTAGCTTGCTTAGAAGCACAAAAATCTGAAAACTTGATTAAAAAGTCGGAAACGAGCTAAACCCGCTAAGGTAATGGCGAAACACTCGCTTACGGGCTATTTAGGTTAAGGTTATGATGTGCATATTTTTAGGACTTGATATTTTTCAGAGACATCAGGGACCATGTCAATAAGTCCCTGTTCAAATTTGGTAATTTTTCGACCATCCGATAATATTTGGCAAATTTATTACCGAATTGGAACGTTTATTTGGGAAAAATAGCTAAAATACTTCAAAAATTATGAAATTTTTCTGGGAACTCAGATTTAATGTATTTTGATCACATATGAATTTTGGGATCATTTGGAGAAGTTTAAAGGTGTGTTGTTTATTTGCGTTCGTGTGAATTTTTATAGCCGAATTTGGGCCGAAAAGAATATCGTACGAGCTTTTTATATTCTGGAATTGTTATAGGTTGATTTGGGACATGATTTGAGCATTCAGGAATTTTTGTGAAAATTTTGGAAATTGTTTAGGGTAAACGAACGATTTTCAGGCGAAATATAGCTGATAAAATGAATTTTTATAAATTAATAAATCAGTAAATAAATTCCAGAAATATTTTTATAAAAATTTACATATTTTAATTGATAAGTGGTTAAATTTTCATAATTTAATGATTAACGGTTAATTAATTATGCTAAATTGAATATTAAACAAATTTAGTTTTTATAAAAACCGGCAAGTTTGCGACTAGCGAATCTGGGGGAATATCAAAACACCAAGAGTGATCAAAAATCATATTTTCAGATTAATTAAGTAAAAACAAACTTTTCTATGAAAAACCTGGACAATCCGGATGGATTGTGCGCGTTTCTTCTTAAATCAAACTGAATAAACGGAAAACGGGCCCCGTGGCTAATCCGGGACCCCAGTATGTGATCTTTCTTTATAACTTAATCATGTTATTAACCAATACATTTACCCAAGATTATTTTCCCATAATTGTTTTCTGAACGTGTAAACGAACAACTTGGCCCTGCTGGGAAAACGGGAATCTGAGCCAAGTTCGGTTTTTAAGTATTAGACATTGAACAACATCACAACCTAAGCCTATTGCCACTTTCTGGGCATTCCAACTATACCCAGATTAGTTATACAGCCCATTTTAGTATTGAGATTATAATAATATTAAAGTATTAATATTATTATAATATTGATTATAGGAACTACTGATAGCGGACCGAACAAACCACGATCTGATACAGTACTGATTATCTACTAAACCGTGAGTTTCATGACCCCACTTTTAAACTGTTTTATGAACTTTTGGGGTGAAGAGCATGTTTGCTTATATCTATATACTTATCTGAAACATGTGATGATGTGAATTATCTAAGTGCTAACACACGAAAGTCCCCACGATCACAGTGATTAACTTCGAGCCGGTGGCTTGTGAATAGTACTATTGATTTGACAAACCCAGGCGGGGCCAGCACGGTTGCTGAGACATTATCCCGTTTGCACATGTCCATATTTTATTTTTACAAACCAGCTATGTAGTGTTAAGCATAGCTACCGGGGCATGTTGTGGGCGGAAAGGGGCCACAGTGGTTGATTGAGCGTGGGAAATGGAGGCACGCAGCACGAACAGTCCAGGCTTCACTGTAGCTTAGCATAATTACATCACATACATCAGTTACATACATACATACTTATTTTATGATTACAAGTGTTGACTTGTGAATACTCATTACTGATTTCTTGAAACTCGTGAAACTCACCAACTCTAGTAGTTGACCCGTTTTAAACTGCTTTTCAGGTGTACCTAAATTGGAATGATTTGGTGACCTGTTACTTGCCTGAGGTGTGTGGTTGATGCTATGTGAATAGAAGCAAGGGCGATAGTAGTAAGAATGTATAGTTAAGGAACTAGTTTTGTTTGTATCGCCTAGACTATAAAACAATGATAGAACGAAGAAATTTAATATATTATAAATTAGTTTGTAATGTTTCTTTATAAACAAAGTGTTGATATCAGAGGTGTCTGTTAAATTCCCGTTTTACGCTTCCGCATTGTGCTAGTCGGGGTGTGACACTTACTATACTAACGAAACCGAATTTATAGTTTAACGAAACCGACACCAAACTTGTCAGTTACGAAACTAGTCATTATTCGTTACGATCTCTATAAGTTACGAATTAGAACTCTCAAGTTAATGATTCAAAACGGAACGGGTTAACGATAGCTTATAACCTTAACGAGTCCTAACTCTATTACTTTAACGAATTTATATGTTAACAGTTTCTTGACGAGGCGAGTCTCTGTCCGGTTTACGTTTTTATTTAAATCGGGTTCGGGTTACATTCCGTAATTCCATTTAAGTCGGGTTCAGGTTTCCTTAAAAATTTTGGATCGAGTCTACTTATTTCATTGGACTAGGGTTCGGGTCGAGTTCCCCTTAGGTTCACTCGGTTCATTTGGATCGGGTTTCAAGGCCCCACTTGACTCGTTGTCTGAGCCGAGTCTCTCCCTCACCCATTCGATTTGATCACTCGGGTCGAGTGTCTCTCTGTTGTCGACTGGAATCAAATCAATCACACGTTCCAATTGACTCGAACACGCGATTCGGGTCCCTCTCTACCAGTCGACTCGACCGGAGTCGAGTGTAACCTAGTCGAATCGGGCCGAGTTTGGGATCGAGTCCATTTATTTCCAACCGAACCACAATCGAGTCGATCCTCCCTCTCCCTAGTCAAGCCAAATTTGAACCGACTTCCCAATCGACTCGAAGTTGAGTCAAGTCCTCCCTTGCTTTTATTCATTCGACTCGAGTAGGGTCGACTCCTTCTCTTTCGGATCAATCGAGCTGATCCCCCCTTGACCTTACTCGATTGAAAATTGAACCAAGTTCTCCTATTTCAATTGATTCAATTTTGGAGTCGGACCCTATGACCCATCAGAAGCATTTGGGGTGCGGATCCAGTGACATTCGTGACAAAACCCAGTACATCTTTGTATTCATATATCGAATAAGCAATTATGCTTATTGCGTAACGAACGAACGAACGAATAACCAAACGGGTCTGGTTATGACCCGGATATCCCAGGGGGCCATCTATAAGTGATATACGTATATTATAAACCAAAATATTGATATTATGGCATTAGTACAATAGCAAACCAGTTAAACGAAAACATATTCGTTTAACTACCCGCTATGATTTAAAACGCGAAAGATAATTCCAAAACAAGCATTGTATCATCCGTTAAGCCGAAAAAGACTTACAAAACAATTATTTGGGATGTTTTAAGTGATCTGTGAATATATTTTGGATTTTTACAAACAAATGTTATGTTTTACTAAATTTACACAAAAATTGTCGAAAAAACGCTCGTTTTCACGCAGTTTGTCACACCCGATATATTTTTCATGACAAAAACCAAACTCAAAATAAATTAGAACTCGAGATTTTACGTATGGGCAGACAAAACAAGGAAAATGGGCCAAAGTGGGGCGCAAAAAGGGTCCGGCCGCCAATTTCGAAAAAAAGCACATCCTTAACCTTTCTTCATATTAAAGTTAACAAATAGATCTTTTCCTCACAAACGCTAGACCATTCCACCTGCTCTTGCTGCTCTTTAACTTCTCCAGCCAAAAACCTTTAATGTAACATTGATTTTGAGCATTATACACATGATTAAACATGGTTTATGAATAAAAATGATGGTTTTATTAGTAAAAATCATAAATAACCATGTAAAATTCTTCAAAATCATCCAAAAATATACTTTGATGGCAAACCTGGTTGAAAATCTGATTTGATAACTTTTTTGGCCAAAAACACAGATTAGAGGGTTTTAATCGCGTTTTTACGGTTCAAAAGTTCGGTTTAAAGCCCTAACCGAAACCCTAAGTTTCAAGGCTAGTCTTTTGTTGATACATACTTGGTTTTATAATATAGGGCCTGTAATTACTCTAGCTAGAAGGCCTAGAACCCGAAAAATCAAGTAAAGGGTTGAAACAGTCGAAAACCGCAGAGGTATTGCCGAAATACTCGTTTAGGGGCTGCTTAGGGTTAGATTATGATGTACATATTGTAATCTTGTAAACTTTTGCAGGAGCATCAGGGACAATACGATTGAGTCTCTATTCAAATTTGGGAATTTTTCGACTATCCGAGAATATTTGGCGAATTTATTACCGTTTAGGGACATTTATTTGGGAAAACTACTTACACTTCTTGAAAAATTATGAAATTTGTTAGAGAACTCAGGTATTTCATAATATGACGACCTGTAAAATTTGGCGTTATTTGGAGAAACCTAACTATGTTTTATGGATTCGCGTTTATTCGAGTTTTTACAGTCATTTTTGGCTCGAAAAGGTGATTTGGCAAGCTTGTTAAGTTCTGAAATTTTATAGGATGTTTTGGGATACATTTGGATCACTCAGGAAGTTTTTTGGTCTTTTTGAAAATCGTTTGGTATAAACGGACGATTTACGGTTTAAATATAGCCTATAAAATGATTTTTTATAAATTAATAAATACGCAAATAATTCCAGAAATATTTTTATAAAAATCTTTATATTTTACTTGGTAAGTTTCTAAATTTTAATAATTTAATGATAAACGGATAATTAATTGTGCTAAATTGAAGATTAAACGAATTCAATTCTGATAAAAACCGAGGAGTTCGTGATTAGCGAACCTATTGGAATATAAAGACATCAAGAGTGATGAAAAATCATATTTTTGGGTTAATTAAGTTGAATCGAAATTTTGTGGGGAATCCGGAATTTGGATGGATTGTGCGTGTTTTTCTCCAAACCAGACTGAATAAACGGAAATGAGTTCCGTATGGAATCCTGAACCCTAAATTGTGATCTTTCTTTATAACTCAATCATTTTATCAACCAACACATTTACCCAAGTTTACATACTCATACTTGTTTTCTAAACGCGTAAAAAATCAACTTGTCCCAGCTAGTAAAACAGGGAAACTGAGCCAAGTTCGGTTTTAAGTGTTAGACATTAAACAACATCACAATCTAAGCCTATTGACACTTTCTGGGCGTGACAGCTATACCCAGACTAGCTATACAGCCCAGTTTATTATGAGGATTATAATAATATTAAATATTAAAATTATTATAGTATTGACTATATGGACTAAGTGATAGCAAGGGAAACGAACCTCGAGCTGACATTGCACTGAGTTCCTACTAAACCGTAACTTACATGACCCCTCTTTTAAAACTGTTTACGAACTTTTTGGGTGAAAAGCATGTTTATATACATTTATCTATCTGAAAACGGTTCAAGATATGAATCATTTAAATGTTCAAATACGAAAAGTCCCCACAAACATAATGGTTGACTACATGCTGATGAAAGGTGATAATATTGTTGATTGATATATTGAGTGGAGATAGTACGAATGCTAAAACATAATGAAATTACACGTGACAATATGTTTATACAAACACGTTATGTAATGTTAAATATAACGAATTAGGGAAATAACGTGGTCTGTGAAGGCCATGAGTATAGCGTGATATGTAACGGCTATGGGATAACGTGGTCTGTAATAGCCATGGGGATAACGTGGTCGGTAATGGGCATAGGGATAACGTGGTCTGTGAAGGCCATGGGGATAACGTGGTCTGTAATAGCCATGGGGATAATGTGTCTGTGACGACCATGAGAACAACATGGGCGGTGGAGGCCACGAGGTTATTGTGGGAGGAAGGGGGGCCACAATAGTAATAAACTAAAGTTGAGTATGGCCTATGAGCCAAGTTCTGCTGCAACTAAAGAAACTAACTTGATTATGGCATGAATGCCAAGAAAATACTATGATTATATATATTATGGGCGGAAGGGGGGGAGGGGCACAATGATTGATGGTACGTGGGAAATACTATATATGTGTAAATATATATCTAAATACATGCTATGTGGGTAGGCGTAGGAAACACTATAGCGTAGGACATACTATGTATATACACACACACAAACACACTGTGTAATGGTTGATTTTACGTGGAACCGTTGTAGGTGGAAAGGGGGCCACAGTGGTTGATTTACGTGGAAAATGGAGGCGAGTAGTATGAACAAACAGTCACGATTTTATCGTAGTTTCAAACTTATATCATAAACATACACACATACATATGTACATATAAACATACAGACGTACATATATACAAACGTAAATAGTTTTTTGCATACGCGCATACATACAAATTATGGCTGTGTGGTACGCAGAACCGATTTCATTAAAACTTATGAAACTCACCAACTAGTCGTAGTTGACCTATTTTTAACTTGCTTTTCAGATATTCAGAAAAGTGGAGTAGATTGCTTATGTGCTACGTGCTTGGATTGTGATCGATGCTGTGTAAATTGGTACAAGAATTCGAGTTAGGAGTAAAGTAGCTTATCGAGCAGGATTAGTTTATATCACCTAGTTTGTAAACAAAGTTAGATCGATGTAATATATTGTAAATTAGTTAGTAAAGTTTCTTTATGAACAATGTGTTTGATACCAGTTGTGTCTATTACATTACCGTTTTACGCTTTCGCAAATCTCTTAACGAGGTGTGATAGATCCATAGTCCACACGAACCGAATTTCGGGTCCCATTAACTCATTCTTATCTCATTTCCACTTGAGCCCATCTTATTATAAATTCATATATATATATATATATATATATATAAATCGTTTTAAATTCGAAATCTAACTTGTTTACATAGCTAAATAAAATTCACTTAGTTACTCGGTTCGTTACGTGTTAATCTCACAAAACCCATTTGTTCATTACCACTTTACAATTATTAGAATGAGATGGAGATGGACAAAAGATGAGCCTTTAATCAAGTAACATACCTTATAAAGTTGGTTTAGATTAGATCTTGTTCTTCTTGCAAACCCTAGATGATTTCCTTTATGGTGAATGAATAGGAAACCAGCTTTCTAGGCTCCTTAGATCTTGGATAAAATGAAAAGGAAGGAATGTTTGTGTGCAAGAGGTGAGGTGTGTGCGTATGAATGTCTGATAATGATGATGAAATGATGAACTTGAGGTAATTAGGGTTTTAGGTTTGCTTAAATAGCCTAGGCACAAGGCTTTAGGCCCATAATCCCTCTTAAGCCCATGACAACCCTAATATTATCCTTTCAAATTATTGTTATTTAATTGAATTAAATAACATCACTCGACACATAATTAATAAAACTTATATTATTATTTTATTTAATTATTTCTCAAAATGTGGACGTTACAAGTCTTCCCTCCTTAAAAAGGTTTCGTCTCCAAAACCTATCTATTACATAAACAATTGGGATAGAAATTACGCATTTCTTTCTCCACTTCCCACGTTGCATTCGATCCTTTACGGTGTTTCCAAATCACCTTTACCAATGGAATGACCTTGTGACAAAGCTGTTTATCCTTACGGTCAACTATCTTGACTGGCTGCTCGATGTAATTCAAGCTTTCATCTACCTCTATGTCCATTAACGGCACATGAGAAGTGTCATCAGCGAGACATTTTCTTAAGTGAGAAACAGGAAAGGTGGAGTGAATCCCTTCCATCTCTGCAAGTAGATCGAGCTTAAAAGCTACTTCACCTACACGTGCTACGATTTTGAACGGTCCAATATATCTTGGACTCAACTTTCCCCTGTTCCTGAAACGAATAATCCCTTTCCAAGGAGAGACCTTAAGCATCACGTTTTCGCCAACGTTAAACTCAATGGTTATCGTCGCTTATCAGCATAAGACTTTTGACAGTCTTGAGTAGCTTTCATCCTTGCCTTAATCTGATCAAACCTCGAGGAGGCTTCTTACACGACTTCCAAACTACCAATCTCCTTCTGACCAATCTCTCCCCAGCATACTGGAGTTCTACAACATCTACATTACAACATTTCAAACGGAGGCATACTAATACTCGAATTGTAGTTGTTGTTTTAAGAGAATTTTTCTAAGTGAAGATGATCATCCGAATTTCCTCCAAAATCTAACACACAAGCACGTAGCATATCCTCAAGGGTATGGATAGTCCACTCATACTACCCATTTGTTTGAGGATGATATGCCGTACTGATGTTCAGTCTTGTTCCCATAGCTTCATGAAATCTCTTCCAAAATCTAGAAGTCAAGCGGGTATCTCTGTCGGATACGATCGACAACGACACCCCATACTTTTTTATAACTTCTTTAATGAACACATTCGCCAACGTTTCTGACGAGATGGTCTCTCTTATAGGCAGGAAATGAGCACTTTTCGTTAAAAGGTCCAAAATCACCTAGATGGTATCATGATTCCTAGCTGTACGCGGTAGCTTAGTTATGAAATCCATAGTGATGTGTTCCCATTTCCACTCTGGTATCTCCAACGGCTGCATCTTTCCATAAGGTTTCTGGTGCTCTACTTTAACCTATAAATAAGTTAAGCACTTACCGACATAATCTACCACTTAGTTCTTCGTACTCGGCCACCAATAATCTTTCTTCAGATCTTGATACATCTTGGTGGATCCTGATGAATCGAGTACCGAGACTTATGAGCCTCGTCTAGAATTCGACCTCTAAGATTCCCACGTCACGGAATCCACATCCGATCGAATCTAATTTTCACACCTTGAGTACTATCTATCAACTCAGTTCTGCTGCCCAAAAATTCTCCTTCTTCATTAATCCTTCCTCTGAAAGCACCTCTGACTGAACCTTGTTGATCTCCTTAATGAAATTTGAGTTGATAATCAACCTGTAAAACTTCACTGTCAGTATCACCACTTCGTTCTTTCGGCTTAAGGCGTCAGCGACTACGTTAGCCTTTCCCGGATAATACTTAATGTCACAGTCATAGTCTTTGATCAACTCTAGCCATCTTCTCTATCTCATATTCAACGCTTTCTGCTTGAAGAAGTATTTCAAACTCTTATGATCCGTATAGATAGTACACTTAGTACCATACAAGTAATGTCTCCAAATTTTAAGAGCATGCACTACAGCTGCTAACTCCAGATCATGCGTTGGGTATGTACTTTTGTGAGTCTTCAACTGTCTGGACGCATACGCTATGACCTTTCCTCGTTGCATTAACACGCAACCTAACCCTTGATGCGAAGCATCAGCACAAACTACTAAATCCTCGTTACCATCGGGTAAAACAAGAATTGGAGCCTGTGTGAGCCTCTTCTTCAATTGTTCAAACGCCTCTTCCTGATACTTGCCCCAATTGAACACCACAATCTTTTGGGTCTTACCGGTCAATGGTGCATCTATCTTGGAGAAATCTTGAATGAACCTCCTATAATAGCCAGCCAACCCTAAGAAACTGCGTATCTCAGTTGGGTTTTGCGGAGTCTTCCAATTCTTTATCGCTTCAATCTTTGCTGGGTCCACAGTAATCCCCTCGGGATTGATTATGTGACCTAGAAACCGTACATCTCGTCGCTAAAATGCACACTTTGAAAACTTGACATACAGCTTCTCGTCTTTCAAGACTTCTAATACTTCTCTTAGATGCTTAGTGTAATCAGACTGGCTCTTCAAATAAATTAGTATATCATCAATGAAAACGATAACCGATTTGTCTAACATCGGCCGGCATACCCTATTCATCATGTCCATAAATGCCGTGGGAGAATTCGTTAGACCAAATGACATCACGAGGAACTCGTAGTGTTCATACCGCGTCCGAAATGTTGTCTTAGGGATTCTGCCACTTTTCACTTTCAATTGATGATAACCTTATTTGAGGTATATTCGCGAGAACCAACTAGCACCCTTTAACTGATCGAACAAGTCGTCAATTTGTGGCAACGGATATCTATTCTTCACCGTAAGCTTATTCAGCTCGCGATAGTCAATGCACATTCTCATACATCCGTTTTTCTTCTTAACAAACAACACCGGCATGCCCCACATGGAAACACTCGGTCGTATGAAACCTATCTCGAGGAGTTCTTGCAGTTCTTTCATCTCAGACGGCGCCATGCGGTAAGGTGCTTTTGCGACGGGTTGTGCTCCTGATACTAACTCTATCTGAAATTCTACCTCGCTTTCCGGTGGCAACCCCGGAAGGTCGCACACTACAAGAACATCTTTCAGTTCCTTCGTCTCCGCTGACGCGTCGATAACATACGCCAGGTAGGTACCACACCCTCGCCTTAACATTTTCTCGGCTTTTATCATCGAAATGACGTTAAGCCCTGTACTTTCCTTGTCACCATAAACCATCATTGTACCACCATCCAAGTAATTTAACCTTATCATCCTACTATTACACACTATCTGAGCCTTGAACTCAGACAACCAATCCATTCTCAAAACCACGTCAAATCCTCCTAAGCTCATTACATAAAGTGCAACAGGGAACTCACATCCCTCTAACTCTATCTTACCATCCTAAACCATTTTCATTATCCTAACGGAAGTTTCACTAGCCATTTCTATCATAAAAGTTTCAGGCACACGACATGTCATTTTTGCTAACTTACAAAATGATCCATCTATGAAACTTCTATTAGCACCTGAATCGAATAAAACAGAAGCAGAAATACCGTTTACTAGAAATGTACCCATCACAACATCGGGGATTTGCTTTGCCCTGCTCCTGGGTTAACATGTAAGCTCTGGTCTTCGGCCTTGACTTCTCAGCATCTCTCTTTCCGCTTCCTCCAACTTCACCTTCAGTACACTCTTTTGCAAAGTGTCCCGTTTTCCCACACTTGTAACACGCAAGTTTAGCAGTACAACCCGGAGCATAATGCCCCACCTACCCACACCTGTAGCACGCATTCAATCCCATCCTACACTCACTACCATGAACTTTTCCACACTTATGAAAGACATCAGTACCCTTTCCCCATTTGCACTCGCCACCATGCTTTTTCCCAAAAGTCTGACATGGCTTCTTCTCCCACACATTACGCTTCTTGTCCTTAGGGTTCCACAGTTGATTACCGGGTCTTTTATTATGAGCAACCCATTTCTTCTCCTTCTTCTCATCCACCACAACTTCGTCCACCGCCAGGTCATCGTAAACCATTTTCGCAAGTTCAACCGCGGAATTGAAAGTAGCGGATCTACTTGCTCTGACCAGTGTGCGAGAACATATTGCGAAAGTCCCCTTACATAACACTTGATTCTCTTAGCATCAGTATTCACCATCTCGGGCACCAGTTTTGACATATGGTTAAACTCAGTAGTATACTCACAGTGCGTCATCTTCCCCGCCTTCAAGTTTAGGAACCTTATCTCTGCTCGTTCAACTTCAGCATCAGCACAAAACTTCTTCATGATCATCTCTTTCAGATCTTCCCACTTCAACGCCTTAATCTCAGAAACAGTCTTTCTTTGTTCAACAGTTTCCCACTAGAACATAGCTTCATCACCAAATGACTGAGTAGCGAAGCCTACAGTTTGTTAGGGACGGCACTCGCTAATGCGGATAACCTTATCCATTGCGGTTATCCACTGAAGAGTTGCGATTGCGTCACCCACACCAGTCAGCTTAGGCGGGTCACAACCCTTGAAGGTCCTGTAATTGCACCCACCTCGGCCTCATTCACTGAACGAACCTCACTTGACACCTCTCTCTCGGTCTCATCATCTCTCTTACTACTTTCTCCTGTCTTCTCAACGGTCTATGCACAACTTTTAGTAGACTTGTCTTGCTGTAGATTCTTCACTGCAATACCAACTGCTTGAGTAATAGAAGCTTGAATAACCGTTTCGAGCTGATAACCTTCCCCTCTCACAGTCATGCTTCTTTCATCACCAGTTTTGGTAATCGGCTCTTCAGAATGTACTCGGTGAATATGTGGTCTACCACGGCGTCTCGTGCGCCCTCCATGTCTATCAGTAGTCTTAGCACCAGCCATCTAAATTCTAAAGGAAAAACAAAAACATCATCACATGAGGAACTATTTAGTACAAGGATAGTAAGCTGCAGGTAATAACAGTGGCCAACTATGATGAGCTGCTCATGTTACTATTCGTGTCATGTACACTTCCTTTCGTGAGTCTACTCGTGCTAGATTCTACTTATAACAGTTAGTCAATCAATCATTTCAAATATAAACAACCAATACTATCTCTAACAATTTGACTAACTTTCTCACTTATCCATACTTTATACACAACTAAATCATGTATTTGAGCTTGCTTGAGTGACGCATGGCATTCTCTGACCGACATCTTCTTTCTTTTCTTCTTTAAGTCTCAGTCTCTGTTCGAGTCTAAGCATGTAGGATACTTATTCTCTCGAACTTATGATCTAATACCAACCTGTAAGGCCCCGGTCCCGGGTGCCCTACATTTGCACGGGTTGGATTTACTCATTCATATAATTCGAAAATCAAAGTTAATTAAAACAAATTGCGGAAAAATAAATCAATCATTTTTACATAACATAAGTACTAGTTTTAATCAAAATAACATAAGTCTTAACGTTTCACATAAATGACATGTGAATCTTCTTCTTTTCGATGCCAGTCTTCATTTATTTTCCAGACGTTTCCTCCCTTTAAGCAACCTGCCTCATTCTATTCGCCTGCGTGCATACTAAAACTCAGCTACGCTGAGTGAGTTCTAGTTAATCAATTAACATACATTACATCCATATCTTTATTTATATGTGTCCGAAGATACCTACTCGTACTTACTTACCATTACTTCTTTCATACATACGTTACATACATACGTACACACTCCCATACTTTCTTTCGTAATTCCCTATGGTATACCATGAGCTATTCTATTTCTACCGTCTCAGATATTAGTAGGGTCTGGTCCCTTCTATCTAAGATATTATTTGGGTATGGTCTTTTCTGTCTCATATATTATTAGGGTCTGGTCCCTCCTGTCTCAGATATTATTAGGGTCTGGTCCCTCTATCCCGAATAACCATACAACCATACTCCTCACGCCAATCGTCCATACATTCATTACCATACATTCGTTATCATACATGCATACTTTACATATCTTCTATTCATATATATAAATATATATACACATTTATTCATATATACATTCTATTATATCATTCAATACGTCATCATACACACATCATACACTTATCACTTAGGATAAGTGTATTAACTATCACATAGGAGTATGCACACAGCCCTGAAAAACGTCACAAAGTAAAGGGGCTATAACTCACCTGTAGACGATTCCTCTCCGAGTTTACCATAATACCCTTCCTTAACTGAGCTCGGCTAACTGTTAATAATTACACATATTAACTTTCAGTTTTAATATTTTATAATCTTAAGTTAACGGAGTTTAATTTTAAGTTAAGTAACCGAGCTTACTATACTAACGAAACCGAACTTATAGTTTAACGAAACCGACACTGAACTTGTCAGTTACGAAACTAGTCTTTATTCGTTACGATCTCTATAAGTTACAAATTCGAACACTCAAGTTAATGATTCTTAACGGAACGGGTTAAGGATAACTTATAACCTTAACGAGTCCTAACTCTATTACTTTAACGAATTTATATGTTAACGGTTTCTTAAGGAGGAGGGTCTTGGTCCGGTTTATGTTTTTATTTAAATCATGTTTGGGTTACATTCCATAATTCCATTCAAGTCGGGTTCGGGTTTCCTTAGCAATTTTGGATTGAGTCTACTTGTTTCATTGGACTAGGGTTCGGGTCGAGTTCCCCTTAGGTTCACTCGGTTCATTTGGATCGGGTCTCAAGGCCCCACTCGACTAGTTGTCTGAGTCGAGTCTCTCCCTCACCCATTCGATTTGATCACTCGGGTCGAGTGTCTCTTTGTTGTTGACTGGAATCGAATCGATCACACGTTCCAATCGACTTGAACACGCGATTCGGGTCCCTCTCTACTACTCGACTCGACTAGAGTCGAGTGTATCCTAGTCGAACCGGGCCGAGTTTAGGATCGAGTCCATTTATTTCCAACCGGAATGCAATCGAGTCGATCCTCCCTCTCCCTATTCAGGTCAAATTTGAACCGACTTCCCAATCGGCTCGACTCGAAGTCGAGTCGAGTCCTCCGTTGCTTTTATTCATTCGACTCGAGTTTAGGGTCGACTCCTTCTCATTCGGATCAATCGAGCCGATCCCCATTTGTTCATTACCACTTTACAATTATTAGAACAAGATGGAGGTTGACAAAAGATGAGCCTTTTATCAAGTAACATGCCTTATCAAGTTGATTTAGATTAGATCTTGTTCTTCTTGCAAACCCTAGATGATTTCCTTTATGGTAAATGAACAGGAAACCAGCTTTCTAGGCTCCTTATATCTTGGAAAAAACTAAAAGGAAGGAATGTTTGTGTGCAGGAGGTGTGGTGTGTACGTATGAATGTCTGATAATGATGAAGAAATGATCAATGTGAGGTAATTAGGGTTTTAGGTTGCTTAAATAGCCTAGTCCCAAGGCTTTCGGCCCATAATCCCTCTTAAGCCCGTGACAACCCTAATCTTATCCTTTCATATTATTGTTATTTAATTGAATTAAATAACATCACTCGACAAAAAATTAAATAAAACTTATATTATTACTTTATTTAATTATTTATCAAAATGCAGAAAAGGTGTGAAACGAATGAAAACCACAAAGGTATTACCGAATTACTCATTTAGGGGCTGTTTCGGAGTAGATTTTGACGCGCTTACCATATGAACGAGTCCCTGTCCAAATTTGGTAATTTTTCGACCATCCGATAATATATGGAGAATTTATTACCATTTAGGGACATTTATTTGTGAAAAATACTTAAACAACTTGAAAAATTATGAAAATTTGTTGAGAACTTCGGTATGGCATAATATGATCATATATAAAATTTGGGGTCAATTGGAGAAGGCTAGCTATGTTTTCTGTACTCGCGTTTATCCGGATTTTTATGTTCATTTTTGGCTCAACGAGTGTTGGGCTATATTTGTGGTTTATGCTTGTAGGTTGGGCTTAGATAGAGTATATTATGTAAGCCGAGAACTTTAGTGGTTCTCGGCGGCTTTGGGCTGTTGTTGGGCTAGTATGTTAGTTCCCTATATATAGATATCTTGTATAGGGTTTAAAGGTTGTTCGTTCACGTGGTCATTAGCCGTCTAAAGGTTTTCTTAGACGAGTATTGTAATTGCTAGTGCTTAAGCACCCGGCGTTAATATTAACGTGTGTTTTGAAGCCACTCTTGTGTTTTACGTGTTTGAGCTTTGTTTGTGTTCTTGAATCATCTAGTGTTGGAATTCCGCGCCAACACCTAGATTGTTGATATCATATTTGTATTGATCCAGATTTGAGACTTAAAACGAGATAACTTGGCAAAGGTATTAGATTCTGTAAATTTTACAGGGTATTTTGGAAGGTATTTGGATCACTCAGTAAATTTATCGGATTTTTTAGAAATTGTTTGGTATAAACGGACGATTTATGGGTTAAAAATAACATATAAAATGAATTTTTATAAATTAATAAATTAGTAAATAATTCCTGAAATATTTTTATAAAAAATTACATATTTTAATTAGTGAGAAGTATAAATTTTCATAATTAAACGATAAACGGATAATTAGTTGTGCTAATTTGAAAGTTAAACAAATTCAATTCTAATAAAAACCGACGAGTTCGTGATTAACGAACCTGTTGGAATATCAGAACATCAAGAGTGATCAAAAATCATATTTTTAGGTTAATTAAGTAAAACCGAACTTTTTGTGAGAAATCCGGACAATTCGGATGGATTGTGTGCGGTTTTCTTCAAACCAGACTTAATAAACGGAAATGAGCCCCATAGCGAATCCAGACCTCTAATCTACGATCTTTCTTTATAAATTTAATCATTTTATCAGCCAACGCATTTACCCAAGTTTATACGATCATACCTGTTTTCTATACGCGTAAACGATCAACTTGGTCCAACAGGTGAAACGGGAAAACTGAGCCAAGTTCGGTTTTAAACATAAAACATTGAACAACGTCACAATCTAAGCCTATTGATATGTTCTATACCCAGACTAGATATACAACCTGTTCAGTATGGAGATTATAATAGCATTAAAATATTAAAATTATTATAATATTGACCGTAGGGATTAAGTGATAGCAAGAGAAATGAACCACAAGTTGACATCGCACTGAGTACATACTAAACCGTGAGTTTCATGACCCTTATTTTGAAACTGTTTTACGAACTTTCAGGGTGAAAAGCATATTTATATACATTTACCTGTTTTGGAACGCATTATCCAATAAAATACCTACGTGCCGATACATGAAAGATCCCTATGATAATTGATTATGAGTCGTAGAATGCGGATATTACTATTGATTATATGCATGACCCTATATATGACATATTCAATTGAGTATGACGATCGCCAAGGTTCTGCTGCAATTGAACAAATTAAATTGAACAAACTAAATTGAGTATGGCTGGAATGCTAAGTTATACTGCAATTTAATAAACTAAGTTGAGTATGGCTTATATGCCAAGTTTTGCTGCAAATAAATAAACCAAGTTGAGTATGGCTTAGCTGCCAAGTTCTACTGCAACTAAACAAACTAAGTTGAGTATGGCCTATGTGCCAATTTCTGTTGAAACTAAACAAACTAACCTAATTATGGCATGAATGCCAAGAATCTACTGTAATTATACATGTTGTGGGCAGAAGGGGAGCCACAGTGGTTAATTGTGCATCGGAAATACTATATGTATATATATATATATATGTGTGTGTGTGTGTGTGTGTGTGTGTACACATATTATGTTGTGCTTGACATAGTTACTTGGATTATGTTGTGGGCAGAAGGGGGGGCACAGTGGTTGATTTTACATGGGAATAACGTGATCTGTGATGGTCATGGGAATAACGCGGTCTGTGATGGCCATGGGAATAACGTGGTATGTGATGGCCATGGGAATAACATGGTCTGTGAAGGGCATGGGGATAACGTGGTCCGTAATGCCCATGAGAACAATGTGGGTAGTGGAGGCCACAAGATTGACGTGGGTAGTGGAGGCCACGTGGTACAAACAAACAGTCAAGGTTTTACTATAACTTAACATAATTATATATACTAAAACGTACACGCTATGTAATATTAGTTGTAATTAGTTGAGACATGTTGTGGGCGGAAGGGGGGCCACAATGGTTGGTTTTACGTGGGAAATGAAGGCACGTAGCACGAACAAACATTCACGATCTCACTGTAGTTATTCATATTTATATCATAAACATATAAATATACATATGTACATATAAACATGCAGATGTACATGCATACAAACGTATAAACATATTTACATGCGCGCGCGCATACAAACTATGATTGTGTGGTATGCAGAACTGATTTCGTTGAAACTTATGAAACTCACCAACTATTCGTAGTTGACCCGTTTTTAACATACTTTTCAAGTGCACATATACTTGAAATAGATTGCTTGTGTGCTACGTGTTGGATTGTGATCGAGACTGTGTGAATAGATGTAACTGTACTAATAAGAAGCTAAGCAGTTAAGGACTAGCTTGGATTTGTATCACCTAGTTTATAAAGAAATTAGAACGATGTAATATATTATAAATTAGTTAGTAATGTTTTTTTATAAACAATGTATTTGATACCAGTGGTGTTCGTCACATTACCGTTTTACGCTTCTGCAAATTGCTTAACGGGGTGTGACACCAACTAAATAACGAATTAACGAAACCAAATACGAGCAGTTGGAACATCTCGTGATCCACCACAGATATCGCCCCAACAAAACATGAAAAACAAAAACGGGTTGAGAAGTGAATAGTTGAAGTTTCCATGGGTTTTTACCCAACTAAACACTCAAAACAAAATAATAATATACATATTTGAAATTTTTTCCCGAATTTAGCCACGAACAACCGCCAATTCAGTTTTTATATGTGACATTTGAGCCAAAACAAGGTACACCTCAGTACGTATTTACCGATTAAACAAATAAATGCTTTTTGCGTAACAAACGAACGATTAACCGAATGGGTCGAGTTATGACCCAGATATCCCGAGGGACCATCTATAAGTGATATACGTTTAATATAAGCTAATATATTAGTAACATGGCCTTAGTTTGATAGCAAACAAGTTAAACGAAAACATGCTCGTTTAACTACCCGCTATAGATTTAAACGCGAAAGGTAGTTACAAACCAAGCATTGTATCATCCGTTAAGCCAAAAAAGACTTACCAAACACTTATTTGAAATGATTTAAGCGATCCGTGAAAATATTTTCGAATTTTACAAACGTATAGTATGTTTTTATAAATTTACATAAAACTAGCCGAAAAACACTCGTTTTCGCGCTGTTTAATGCACCCGATATGTTTCTCGCGTCAAAAACCAAAACCGAAACAAATTTGAAACTAGGCTTTCATATTTGGGCTTATAAAATCAGTTTTGGGTCAAGATGGGCCCAAAGGGGGCCCAAAAACCCGTTACGACCACTACATATATTATAGTTATTATTAATAAGCTTACTTAACAAATAGGAAATCCCAAGATATTTTCCTTAGCAATATTTTTCCAGATGTTAAGAGACTTATATGCTGCTCTTGTTCAAAAACTCCAAATCCTAAGGTAAAAAGTTTAATTAATCAACTTTTATGCATGTTTAATCAAGTTTAAATCTATATAAACATAGTTTGATTACCAAAAGTCATTCCTTACCATGCCAAAAACCTTTAAAATGGTCCAAAAATATGTTTTAATCATACACATGGTTAGGAATCATAATCATACTTTTTTTTTGCCATAAACACGGATTATAGGGTTTAAACAGCGTTTTTACGGTTCAAAAGTTCGGTTTAATACCCTAACCGAAACCCTATGTTAAGGGGCTGTTATGTTGATGAAAATTAATTGGTTTGTGATATAGGACTTGTATCTAGCTGGTATAGAAGCACAAGAGCTTGAAACCTTGATTAGAAAGGCAAAAACGAGCCAAACCCGCTAAGGTAATACCGAAACACTCGTTTACGGGCTGTTTAGGTTAAGGTTGTGATATGCATATTGTTAGGTCTTGAAATTTTTCAGGAACATCAGGTACCATATCATTGAGTCCCTGTTCAAATTTGGTAATTTTTCGACCATCCGAGAATATTTGGCGAATTTATTACCGAATTGGGACGTTTAATTGGGAAAAATAGTTAAAATGCTTGAAAAATTATGAATTTTGGTAGGAAACTCAGAATTGGTATATTTTGATCACATGTGATGTTTGGGATCATTTGGAAAAGTCTAAGAGTGTTTTGTACATGTGCATTCTTATGAGTTTTATAGCCGAATTTGGGCCGAAAAGAATATTGAACAAGCTTATTGCATTCTGGAATTAATACAGATTGTTTTGGGACATAATTTGAGTATTCAGGAATTTTTGTGGAATTTTTGGAAATCGTTTGGGATAAACGGACGATTTTCAAGCTAAATATAACAGTAAAAATGAATTTTTAAAAATTAATAAATCAGTAAATAATTCCAGAAATATTTTTATAAAAATCTAGACATATTAATTGATAAGTGGCTAAATTTTCATAATTTAATGGTTAACGGTTAATTAATTATGCTAATTTGAAGATTAAACAAATTCAGTTTTTATGAAAACCGGCAAGTTCGCGATTAATGAACCTGTGGGAATATCAAAACACCAAAAGTGATCAAAAATTATATTTTTGGATTAATTAAGTAAAAACAAACCTTTTTATGAGAAACCTGAATGATCTGGATAGATTGTGCGCGTTTCTTCTCAAATCAAACTGAATAAACGGAAACAGGCCTCGTAGCTAATCCGGGACCCCAATATGTGATCTTTCTTTATAACTTAATCATTTTATTAAGCAATACATTTACCCAAGCCTATTTCCCCATAAATGTTTTCTGAACGCGTAAACGAACAACTTGGCTCAGCTGGGAAAACAGGTAACTGAGCCAAGTTCGGTTTTAAGTATTAGGCATTGAACAACATCACAACCTAAGCATATTGCCACTTTCTAAGCGTTCCAGCTATACCCAGATTAGTTATACAACCCAGTTTAGTCCTGAGATTATAATAATATTAAAATATTAATATTATTATAATATTGATTATAGGAACTAGTGATAGCAAACCGTAAAAACCGCGAGCTGACACAGTGCTGAGTATCTACTAAACAGTGAGTTTCATGACCCCACTCTTTAAACAGTTTTACGAACTTTTGGGGTGAAAAGCAAGTTTGATTATGTTTACATATCTGAAATTTGTAATGATGTGAATTATCTAAGTGCTAACACACGAAAGTCCCCACGATCACAGTGATTAACTTCGAGCCGGTGGCTTGTGAATAGTACTATTGGTTTGACAAACCCAAACGGTGCCGGCATGTGTTGCTGAGACTTTACTCCGTTTGCACATGACCATAAATACACAAACACGCTATGTAGTGTTAGACACGCTATGTATTGTGGGCGGAAAGGGGGCCACAGTGGTTGATTGGGCGTGGGAAATGGATGCACACAACACAAACAGTTAAGGCTTCACTATAGCTTAGCATAATTACATCATTTACATACATACATACTTATATCATGATTACAAGTGTTAACTTGTGAATATTCATAATTGTTTTCTTGAAACTCGTGAAACTTACCAATTCCAGTAGTTGACCAGTTTTAAACTGCTTTTCAAGATTACCAAAGTCGGAATAGAATGATGTCGTGCTATCTATTGTGGAACATGCTCGATGCTATGTGAATAGATGCAAGGTTATAGTACGAATAGAATAGTTTAACGAACGTATTTTGTTGTGACACCTAGTTTGAACACAAAGATATATCAATGTAATATAATTTAAATTAGTTTGTAATATTTCTTTATAAACAATGTTGTTGATACCAGAGGTGTCTGTTACATTCCCGTTTTACGCTTCCGCATTGTGCTAATCGGGGTGTGACATTATATAAGGAATGCAACCGTTTAACCGGTTACGTTGACCGCTTAAAGTTCTGGTAGTATGACATTCGTTCTACTTTGGCCTATATGATCGGGTACTGTGGTCGAGTTATCATTCAGGAAAGGAATATCATCTTTTCTTTAATTCTCGGAATCGTTTTGGCAAGGCTCGACTCACAGTTCCCTTTCCTTTCTGGTTACTACGAGAACTTGCCATACTCCCTTGCTCTAAGGTTTAGGAGTAAAAACAAAATAAGGGAATTCTTACGGATTGTCCCAAAATAAAAAAAAACAATCCAATAATTAAAAATAAAAATCTTTTTGACAATGAGGCACAGCCTCGAATTTTGTGTGTGCGTGTAAATGATTAATAAAATAAAGTAAATAAATAAGTAAGCTGTAAACACATAAAATAGAACATATAAGGCAGCCAAATAAACACGTATATGGTCCTAAGCATGTTACTAGGGCATTTCTAACGACCTATCTTACAACCTTCGGCTTTTATACCAATCTGTCACACCCCAACCTATGGCGGAATGCCGAGGTGCGAACCGTTGGTTCACAGCTCACAAGACACTATCATGCAATTTAATATGACAATATCTAATTATTTATTTAATATTAAATCAAGTGTACTATGTTCAAACAATTACAAAATAAATCCAAAATACACTAAATATCTCAAAATTATAAAACCAAAAATAATAGTCTTTTTATTAAATTAGCTCAAATGCACTATGTTCAAACAACTACAAAACAAATCCAAAGTACACTAAATATCTCAAAATAATAAAACGAAACATAATAGTCTTTTTATTAAATTAGTTGTGGTATCTCTAATTGATTCTTCACCTTAGCTTCAAATTAGATGATAACCTGTAATATGCGTACAAAATAGATATATTTGTCCACCGCACAAGGTTGAGTGAGAAAATCACCAGTTTTTGATAATATGATATTATATGTATAAATGAGCAAACCCATACTGTAAGCATCAATCAATTAAACAAATGCAAGTAATTGGTGTTGTTTGACCATTGCCATGCGAATCGGGCTTTGGCTACTAAGACTTTATCAATGATTATACTAGAATCATTGATGGACCTCTCCAAATGCTAGAATTAAACAAATAAGCAAGTAAGCAAATAACAAATAATCATTTAATCGATAAACACACGGTATTCATAGTTTGCTAGTTGTGTATAGTATGTAATATGTAAAGTATGAATAGGTACGCACCCAAAACAGTTGTCAAAAACAGTAGAAAAATAGGAGAGTGATTACTCACCTTATTAATTAGATGAGTTTTAGTGAATAATAAAAACAAAACGAGAAACCAAACTTTTAACATGTTGACTGAGTTAACCCAAACTAACCTGAAACTTGGATACAATAAACTAGAATTAAAACCGAGAACAACGCGATTGGAATCAGGTTAATTGGATATGTAAACTCAAGTTATGAGATTTTTAAGATTTAAACGAGCCGGGATTGTTCAGAATCTAAACTTTGAGTCGGGAGTCGAGTTCTTACAGCACACTCAAAATTTGGTTGTTTTTTGTTACCGGAGAACTAAAAATGAGTGAATTTGTAGTTTTTGTGTGCGCATGGAGTCCAAGAGGAAGTTATGGGATTATTGCTTAGGGAATTTGTGGATCAGTACACTGTTTGTGTTGCGGATGTGTTTTCGATGGTTCTTAACTCTTCGTCCGGTACATGACTATTCATCAATCACATGGTAATTTTAACTCCGCTCGTGTATCTATTTCTTTAATTAGACATTCAATTGTTGCATTTCTGTGTGCATATTAATTTCTATATGGATTGCTGTGTTGTTTAGGTATACGTTACGTGAACGCTGAAGAACTTCGAAAGCTCTTCAATGAACACGTCAAAGAGGTTGGATAGGTGATTGCAAATTTGTTTGTATATCTTTCGTTTCATATAATTTTACTGTACTATTTTGGTATATTAAGTAAAGCAAGTTTTGGCTGTTATTTCTTAGATGTCTTATTGTTGTTAAATCAAATGAACCCGGAGGTAGCATAACTCATAAAGAAGCCTTAGTTTCATTCCTACTAAGAAATTGGGTTGCATAATAAGCGAGCTAAGCCAACTTCAGCTCGATCTCAAAAACTTTACAAGCTGAAATTTGGGCTCAAGCTTGGCTTAGATAAAGATCGAGCAAATTTATTTATCTTTGAAATTTTAAGTTTTGTATTTCTTGCACATTTAAATAGATATAACCAAGAAATTTTTTTCCTTATAACAGGCTTCTAAAATGGCTTTCTTAACTTAAACGAGATCAAGCTCACATCAGCTGGCTTGTTAATTTACAGGCTGATTTTGAGTGAGTATTGTCCCGCAAGTTGTTTGAACAGCCCTACCCGAAAAGAACAGGACCTGGTTTAAGTGTTATGATATGATCATGGAAATGACCAAATTTAGGACATGTATATGTGAGTGTGACGTTATGGCTCTAAATATGTGGTGGAACTTGATGCGAAGTTTTTTATTGATTTCGTTTTATTCCTTCTATAAGGATATGTACACTCGGAAGTAGGAAACTGTGCAAACAAATTCTTCACCAAAAGGGGGATTTCTTTCAATTTGATAATACTGGTAGTGTAAGTTTAACGGTGCAATTTAAAGTGGAAGATGCTTTAATGTGAGTTTCTTTCAAATTTTGATAGCAAGTATGTCTCTACTCATATTGTTGAAATTTTATTTATATTATCTACAAACTTATTTTGTGGTGAATATTCAAGTATGCATGCAAAAGGACTAGAAACCTGTTTAATAAATGATTATGCGTCTCCACTAGTCTCATCTCCAATACTGTCATCATTTACAACTGGAAGTGGGCCTGAATGGGCTAGCCAAGAACTTCACTCTTAGCATCTTAAAACCATCCAAGCATAGAGATAATAGTAAGCCCACACTTACCATTTCAACTGTGTTTTTTGTTATAAAATGACAAAAAAAAATCTCACTTTGACTTTAGTGGCCAAAATCCACTTCTGATTTAGAAACAAGAGTCGAAAGATAGGTTTTTTTACCATAAAAGTGAAATTGTGTTTTTTTTTTTGGGACGAAGTGTTTTTTTAGACATAATGTTGTTATAGAGTGGTTCAGTTCAAAGCACTTTTTGATGCAACTGATGGCCTTTGGAGAACACAACAGCCTTCATATTCTCTTCCTTATGATTGAAAAACATCTCATTGTTAATATATTTTTTATATCTTCCGGTCACAAGAAAAAGGTATTAAACTTACTGGACAAACTATGCTAATTTTTTAGCAAATGGGTACGTGCTCGAGTCATCTCAAAGCAGTTAAGCTCTTCTTGATAAGAATTCTGGTCTTGCTGACACAAATGGTAATATTCTGTGACCAAATTTACCGCTCATGTGAAGAAGTTACAAGAAAATTATATGTCGAGGTTTCACAAATTTTTAAGTTTTAAGAAAATCAAGGGTAAAATGGTCATATAATTGTTAGTTTTCTATTAACATTTGTGAAATGTGTAGGTAGATCAATTTTTATAGGGACAAGTTGGGTTGAAAAAGGCGTTTTATTTTTACAATATGTAGTTGTTTTTAATTATTGAAATGCGGGTCCTGTTTATTATAATTTACTTATTTGTTTTTTGATAGGTGGTTCAAGACCCCAATTTAGTGAGTCTGTGACACTTTTAAGCCAAGATTTGCGTCTTCTTGAATATGTGGATTTAATAAAAAATGAAGCATGTTGCAGACATCATTGAAGAGATCACGACTCACGTGGGAGGATTTGGACCCCGACTCACTTATTATGAGGTTCTTTGCTTACACATACTTTCTGTTTTTATATACATTAGACTATTCAGGTGGCAAATAGAATGATCGGGTCCGTCGTTTTGAGTGGATTTGGGTTGACACATGATGTTTTTAGTATTGGCCAGTAGGGGCGTGCACAAAACTGAAATAACTGAACCTAACTGAAATAGTTTGAGTCCTCTAAGAAACCAATGGTTTGGTTTTACTTTTTCAAAAAAGCCGATTTTTTGGTTCGATTTTGCTATTAACAATAACCGAAAAAATGAAACTGAACCACTATAAGCGTAGTTAGAACTTTTTATGAGTGACTAAGGATTGTTTATAAATCTGAAAATAACCACCAATTTTTCTAAATACATTTTAGAAAATATATTTTTAGAAAACATAAGGTAGCTAGGGACATGAAAGATTATTACTTTTTAAAGTTATCTTACTAATATATTAAAGCAATATAATTCTCTCCACATATCCTTATTCTAGTCTATCCACATAGGATTTCATGTAATCACATTTTTATATCAATAATTTTCACATATTCACAATTATTTTTAATCAACTAAATTAAAATAAGCATTCCAATTTAATTCAATTAATTCTACAATTAAATTTATTTATTCAAATTAATGCAATTAACTCCATGATTAAGTCTATTTATTCCAATTAATAACCACATTGTCAATGATTTGATTTACTCTTGAGGAAAGAAGAAGAGCCGGTTCAAACCGAATGTTCTTTAAGTTTTATTTATTTATTTATTAAGAAATGACATGAAAAATGCTATAAAATATAGATATCTCTGAAAATTATTTATAAAAAACACTCTAAAAGAAAAAAGAAAAAAACGTTCTTTAGAACTATTAGAAACATCTTTACTAATATATTAAAGCAAGATAATTCTCTCCACATGTCCTTATTCTAGCCTATCCACATAGAATTTCATGTAATCACATTTCCATATCAATAATTTCCACATATTCACAATTATTTTTAATCCACTAAATTAAAATAAGAATTCCAATTTAATTCAATTAATTCTACAATTAAATCTATTTATTCAAATTAATGCAATTAACTCCATGATTAAGTCTATTTATTCCAATTAATAACCACCTTGTCAATGATTTAATTTACTCTTGAGGAAAGAAGAAGAGCCGGTGAATGGTGATCAAACCGAATGTTCTTTAAGTTTTATTTATTTATTTATTAAGAAATGACATGAAAAATGCTATAAAAATATAGATATCTCTGAAAATTATTTATAAAAAACACTCTAAAAGAAAAAAGAAAAAAACGTTCTTTAGAACAATTAGGAACATCTTACTAATATATTAAAGCAAGATGATTCTCTCTACATGTCCTTATTCTAGCCTATCCAAATAGGATTCCATGTAATCACATTTCCAATATCAATAATTTCCACATATTCACAATTATTTTTAATCCACTAAATTAAAATAAGTATTCCAATTTAATTCAATTACTTCTACAATTAAATATATTTATTCAAATTAATACAATTAACTCCATGATTAAGTCTATTTATTTCCAATTAATAACCACCTTGTCAATGATTTGATTTACTCTTAAGGAAAGAAGAAGAGCCGGTGAATGGTGATCAAACCGAATTTCTTTAAGTTTTATTTATTTATTTATTAAGAAATGACATGAAAAATGCTATAAAAATATAGATATCTCTGAAAATTATTTATAAAAATCACTTTAAAAGAAAAAAGAAAAAAACGTTCTTTAGAACAATTAGGAACATTTAAAAAAATTAAATAAAGCTGTTTACAAAGAGATTTTCGAAAACTTAATGTGATATAGTTTAAAGTTGGTCTGTATTTGTAAACTTAGTTTTCAATTAATATTACAAAATCTTTTACTAATATGTGTTTTTTATTTTTTTTCGGGTCTAATTGTTTATTTATGTTATATTATATCTTATTTATTGCATTGTTTATTCATAAAGTATTTTCTTTTTATGTTATAAATATAGTTTAACATCTTTTGTAACATATGAGGGTAAAAAACTTATGTCAAATATTTGTGTTAACTGAATTCGAAGTTTATATTTTATATTGTTTGTTGATATATTTTACACCCGTGTGTAACACGAGTTATTATCCTAGTATTATAATATTTGTGTTAAATGTACGTGTTTGCTGTTCTTAGTAATTACTTGCTTTTATGGTTATGATTTCCGATTCGAATGTTCTGATGAGATTGATATGAAACCATCTAGAACAAAGTTAAGATATTTGATTGTTTGTTATAATTTCAGTTCTTAGTTATAGCAACCAAACATTTATAGAAGTATGTATATTTTCCAATCTTTAACCATAAGTATGCGAAACTATAAATTGTTTTGTCTCTGCGAATTATTTAAGTTTTTATGACTAAAAATAAATTTACTATGTGATAGGAACGAATTAACTCGAGCTATGACAAGAATCAGAAGCCATTTAAGAGCCTTAAATCTTATTTCTCATAAGGGTTGTTAGCCAAAGGAGGTTCATAAGGTTTGTATACACATGCCTATCATTTTATAAACAAGTATATGTTGCTACTTCTTTTACTTTCTTTCTTTTGTGCACATTTTTAATGCATTTCAAATCGTTTATTCACTTAGAATGGAACAAAATTTCTCACTATTCTACATTTTAAACATTGCAGATGCTGTATGGAATCTATACAAGAACTTGACCTTTCTAATTGCGAAACCAAAGTTGCATAAGGCTGCCATTGTAACCTAGATTGTCCCGTTTAGTTGTTTACTCATCGATAAGCACTTGAACTATAGACTACAATTTGGTAAAATAAGATGTTTATTTGATTTAATTTTGGTTATTGCAGCAAGCCATCTTTGACGGGTAGAAATAAATGCATGCTAATTTTAAAACTTTTAAGTTAAAAAAGCAATAAAGATAAAAATGTTTTGTAGAATATTATACAAATAAGAAAACTATACAATCTATCACAAAAACAAAAGAGTACCGCGTTGTAAATAGTCGTGTGTGTTATTTTGTTTCCGATGGTTCAGATAGGTCATTTAGATCATGGGCTATAATGCATTTTTGTTCTTTGAAATACTCAACTAAATGGGCCAGTTTGTATGAGTAAATTGGTGGTCAATGTATGCTATTTTTGTTTATAATGGATCGGTTTTGAATGTTGATAATAAGACATTTAGATTTGTGATAGTTTACATTGTTAAAATCGAGTTTCTAGTAATCTGGTGGTTTGTTCTTTTGATTCATCTTCTGGTAGATCGAATAGACCTTCTGGTGAATTTTTAATTTGAGCTTACTTTTGAGATGTATTAACGTAGGCGCATGCTGTTGTATTGCTTATATGAAATCAACAATTGTGTTTCACTGGCCTCTTAAATTTTCAGTTACTCGATTATTGCCTTCAAAATGGTAATTATTTTTTTTTCAGTCACTTCTACTATACCTCATAAGACCTGCATGAAACATGATCATTTTAAGAGTATGCACCTGAGCATATACGAAAGAAAGAACCAAACCAATAAGGTAACAAACTGAACTCATTCCGACTAATATAAAATGAGTACCACGTTGTAAACTGTTGCCGCCCGGCACATCGCGCAGATTTCCTGCGAGTATATATATATATGTGTGTGTGTGTGCGCGCGCCATAAAATATATTATGTAATTGCTTACCTCTTTTGATTTCTCACTCTCAGTATATTTGTCAACCATCACGTACAAGCAATGTTATAAAAGTAACTCTACAAGGTCGAGCACTCCCCAAGTACTCGTTACAAGGTATGTTATCGAGACGAGTTTCTTTAACTTCGCCTAGTTGCTAAAAACGATCAAAGTTAGTTAACCTCAGCCAAAATCACATCTAGTAGGTCAACTTAGGCCGATTTTGATTAAAACAAAACATAATTTGTATTTCTGTAATATTAAAGAAAAATATCAATTTTTAATTATTGATTAGCAATTTTTAGAATAATTTAGTATTTAAAAATTTATTTATCTTATGTATATTGATTTTCGTTTATTTTACTATAAATATTAGTAAACTTATTATATTTGACATATATATAATCTTCAAAAATTAATTTGCTTTATATTTATTATTTCTGAATACTTTTTGAGTCATACGAAAGTACTCCGAGTACACTCAACTTATCAGTCGGCCACCTAGCGACTTTTCCAATCTTGCTTACAAATACATTATGCTTTCCCATTGTTTTCGGTACTTATATTAATTCTTTATTAAACTCTACTTGATAATTAATTATACGTCCATTTAAAAGATCATATAGAATGAAAAAACATCTTTCATTAAAAAAACATTATTGAGACCAAAGAGCATCTGGCGTAACCGTACCATGCTATGAAATAGACCTTGCATTTTCAAGTTCTAAAGTTTTAGGTTTCAAAAGTTCGAACATATTGAATTAAGAAAACTTTCTATATTTTTTTAAAGTAAATTGGAAATAAATAATCTTACCTTTTGTTTATTGACCGATAATAATCTCACCTTTAAAAATCACTCTCAACGGTCCAACCTTTCAACTATTTTTGTCTCAATGGTCACTTGTTAAAAAACACTTAACGCTGTTACATTTTTTTTCGAGTTTTAAACTGATGTTTGAGGAATTTTGATCGGAAAAATGATATGAGTCAACTGATGTAAAACTTATCTCGAAACGAGTTATCAAATGGATTGATTTTTGTTAATTGGAAATTCAAACACCCAAATTGAAATACTGTTTCGTCATTTGGATCATCGTTTCGAGATAAGTTTTACGGCAGTTGACTCATATCCTTCTTTCGATCAAAAGCCTAAAACATCGGTTTGAAACTCGGAAAAAAAACGTAACGACGTTAAGTGTTTTTTAATAGATGGCCATTGAGACAAAAATAGCTGAAAGGTTGGATTGTTGGTAGTGATTTTTAAAACTGAAATTATTATCAGCTAATACACAAAATCTATGATTATTTTTTTCCAATTTGCCTTTTTTTAACCTTTGTATTCTTAAATTTGAAGCAGAGAAAATAATAAAATATACTTTATGATTCTGAAAATTTTGCAAGGATATTCATTATTCTGTAGAATTGTTTATTACTAAAGACGAGATATTTATAGAAAGATATCAAATTTCTTTTATCCTAAAAAAAAACAATGAAAAGGAGGCCAGAAGTTGATACATCATTGCGATCAGGCTCACTCAGTCAAACATATACATGCTTGGTTATTATCAATATTTATCCTCAATTCATCATCATCTCTCTCTCTGTGTCACTCACAGAGTCGCATATCCAGGAGCTCGATCGTTACCTGAGGTAATGTCGAAATTACCTTCCGTACTCGTTTTTCTCTAATGTATAAAATCTCAACATGTTGATTAATTCTCACCATATCAATCTATAATGCAATCAACTGGACTAATCAGAATGAAATCCAACACATGAAATTGTTTATGTTATATTCTTATTCCGATTCGGTGGTTAATATATAACTAATTGCCATAAAATTATTATCTATCTGTTGTGCTGCAATTATATATGCTCATGAATTCCAAAGTAAAATTTCAACTCGACTTAATTAGATAACTACAGTTAGAACTAAGCTTCGATAATGAAGTCGTTTATCCACAAATATTAACCTATGGTGTGTTTTTAATTGAAGCATTGTTGTTAGCAGCCATCTTTAAGTAATATATATATATATGTGAGTTAACTGCCATAGCATTATTCATCTGTATGTTAATGTCATGCTGCAATTATAAGTATACTTGACGTATTCGAGACAGATTTGGCGTCAATTTTGAATTCGATTAAGTGTAATTTACAGTTTAGAGCTAAGATTTGATAAAGAGTTTGCTTATCCACTAATATTATATTAAGATAAACTGTTAGATATTTTCTGTTTTGTTGGCGCAACGAATTGGGGATTTTGAACAAACAGTTCAACAGTATTTATTTGACTTGAGTGACCTAATATTTTTATTCCGTTTCATCCTTTCTGACTGATTGAATTGAAGCGTCATCTTCCTTTTTGTTGTGAATAGGCATTTTAAGCAACTGATCTCGGTAATCCTGAAGACTATTTAACAATTCTGTTGTTAACGAGGATGTGTGTCATGGATTCAATAAAATAGTATTCTCCTGGTATGTGATGCTAATTTTTGCAATTCGTGTATAGCGATACGTATCATGTACACAGCTACAATTGGACTAAGGATAGGAAATAGGGTGTTATGTTCTTCCTATTTTTACTCGGATACAACCAAAAAGCTGTCCTGCAGGAGTGATATCGGGCTCACATTTGTTTTCATTAAGAATCTGATCACCACAAAGAGATCATCAAACTACAACCCTAGTCCTAAATCCAACCGAGATAAACAAGCCCTAAATGCCATAAAGAATCATGCTGCTACTGGTGCAAATGTTTCAAGCTGCACAGATCAATGTGCTCGTATAATTGATCATTTTGAAAGCGAAGGTTCCAAATATGAACTTTCAGTTGAAGCTTTACTGCTTTTACAAAAATCTTTGCTTGAAAAACAATGGAATATTTCAACTGAAAGGAATGTAACCACAGAAAAAAACAGCAAAAAGATGCATGTCACAGGCTCGCAGATATCAGCAAGAAGGCGGAGAATAAATGCTGGAGAAAAGTTAAAAAATAGTTTGTCTGTTAACAAAGATGTTTCGGTTGAGCTTTTGGAATATACAATGGATACAAACCTTCTTCAAAATCAATTTAAAGGTCATGTTAAAGGTGGGAGAAATGAGGTGTTGTTGACCCACTCAGAGGTGAACGCTCTATCGAGGAAAATTAAAGTCGGTTTACTCTTGGAAGAGCAGAAATCAAGGTAACTTATACTTCCATCTACTCAATATTTGAAATTTTGTTAAGTGAGCAATTCGCGAACTGTTCATTAGGGAAGTTCGTTTATGTAATAAATGAGTGAAAATTAACAAAAGCTTTTGTTAATTTACTTAAACGAACATGAACACATGTCTCATTCGTTCATTTAAGTTCTTTTGTGTTTGTACATTTTGGTTCATCTATGTTTGTTTAAGCTCGTCTACATACTTTCATTAATATATTCTTTTAAATTGTTTTGGCCCATTACTACTTAGTCTAGATTTATTAGCTCTTTCCAACACATTGCTCAGATTACTTTCAGCTGGTTTTAGGCTTTTAGCTTAGTTATGTTCATTCATCTATGCTCAATTATGTTTGTTCATATACGTTCGTGAACCATTCGTTTATACTGTTAACGAACAAGCATAAGCGTACACGAACATGCTCATATCCTTAACGAACAAGAACAAGAAAACCCCGTTCGTTTAATTGTCCGTGTTTGATCGTTTGTTCGGTTAAAGATAAAGAACGCACACGAACATGCTCCGTTTGTGTTCGTTCGGTTCGTAAGGCTAGAACCCGACAAGATCAGCAGTGTACACAGAAATTTGAATGATTATTTGTTTGAAATACGTATCCTGAACTTACTATGTAATTTGCAGACTGAAGAAAAAATTGGGATATGATCCTTCAGAAGAGCAACTTGCAACTTCCATGAGGATTTCCCGAACAGAGTTAAGAACCAGACAGATTGAATGCACTTTGGCAAGACAGAAACTCACATTAAGCAATGTCCGTTTAGTAATGTCAATTGCACAAAAATATGATAATATGGGAGCTCAAATGGCTGACCTTATTCAGGTGACTAGACTCTTCTTAAATGCTATGATTAGTATGCATTGTCTTTTTACATAATATACTGCAAATATATATGTAGGGAGGCCTAATTGGACTACTTCGTGGTATAGAAAAATATGATTCGTCTAGAGGTTTCAAGATTTCTACCTACGTTTATTGGTGGATACGACAGGTGAATAATGTAGAATACATAAGTTCTTTGTATTGAATATTCCTTCATAAACATACTTTATAATTCCAGGGTGTTTCAAGGGCATTAATGGAAAACTCTAAAGTTCTAAGATTACCTACCCATTTGCATGAAAGACAGAGTGCAATCAGAAATGCAAAAATCAAATTAGAAGAACAAGGAATAAACCCATCAGTTGATGTAAGTTAGTAAAACATAGTAAAACAATGCAACAACTTGACTGATTTTTTTTGCATTTGATCCATTAGAGAATTGCAGAAAGCTTGAATATGTCTAGAAAGAAAGTTATAAACGCAAAACAGGTACTAATGGGCTCTACAAACGCGTATTTATGCTGTTATTTCCTTATTTTTTTTGATGTTAAATATAAATTGGTAATCAATGTAGGCAATCACTAAAGTTTTCTCACTTGATAGGGGTCAACCTGGTCAAACACTTGATAATGTAAGTCAAATATCAGCTCCTTTTCATTATCTGTCATATTAACGTTCATTAAAACACGGAACTTTATTATATTTTTAACGGGTGTTATATAAATCACAGGATATTGCAGATAACTGCATGGAGAATGACCCTTGGCATGGAGTAGGTGAAAAAGCTCTTAAGGTATTTCACATGTTTGTGGGCCCGGATTGGCCCGCTTTGACCCGAACCGGTCATCTATATGTGGGCCCTACATAATGAACTGCATATTGAAATGACTTGCTCTTGATGTTTTAGGATGAAGTAAACAAGCTTATTACTGTGAGTCTCGGGCAACGAGAGCAGACTATTATCCGTCTTTATTATGGTATTGGCAATGAATGCCTTACTTGGGAGGATATTGGCAAAAGGTAATATTGCTTTGTTCGAACTTCGAACATGTTTAGAAGATTAAATATATACGTTATAATTAATATGGCTGTTTCAGTTCATATACTTATGGATTGGACACTTCAACTTGTGCTTAAGTTAACGGGTAAAACAAAACATGTTATAGAAAAGGAAACGAGTAAAACTTAGACCTCCTAAACGACGGAAACAAGTCAATAACAGAAACCGGTAAAACTTAGACCTCCTAAAAAAGTTATCTGAAAAAGACGAAAATGCCTACATATGCTAGGTACAATGGTACAGGGTGTCATGACTGAGCTTAACAGAAAAAACTCACGTTTGTTAGTGGAAAGGACGTAAACTGTAACAACAAACGAACTAAAAGGAATTTCTGTTATTTCCTTAGTTTAAGAATGAGTGAACTTTCCTATATACCTAAAGGACGAAAGCTGTAATTTATTCTTATTTTATTTACAGGAAGTTGGATTATTATTTAAAAAAAAATCTCATTTGGCACCCTAATAGTTTTTAAAAAAGTTTGACAGAAAGGTTTTCGGGTCACCCCGACCGTGCCCATTTCCACTTGCACAAAATGTTTAAAAGAAAATAAAAAATTGACTTTGATTGACATTTCAGAATAGGGTTATCGAGGGAAGGTGTGAGGCAGATTGGACTTGTTGCACTAGAGAAGCTAAAACATGCTGCAAGAAATACCAGACTCGAGGCATTGCTGGTAAAATACTGAATTTTGGTATGGTTTTTGTACTAAAATAACAGCATATATTCCCCTCGCGAAGTTATATATTGTATGATAAGAGTTAAGTGTGTTGTATAAAAGAACATAATGCAGCTAAAATCTGCACCTATGTGTTTGTTTTTTTTGTAAGAGTATATATGTAATCACATGCATTTTTCTGTCATTAGTGCAGATAAATTCATATTTTGTGATAAGCCCAACTGACCCAATAAACTTGGTTTTATTTTGTTTAAAAGGAAAACACAATATAAGCCCATTTCTTATTTGAAAAGGATATAAAGCTTAGTATCGCATGAGGGGCCGATTAATTCATGACTTGGGCCATGAGGGGCTTGGCCCGGTTATATAAGAAGGGGCCGTTAAGCCCGTTAAGTGAAAACTAGGGTTTAATATTTTTCTTCCTTGTCAAGCTTCGGTTACACTATAAATAGGTAATTACCAAGTACGTTTTGATCATATAGTTATTGTAGTTGGGTTTTGAGTATTTTTCCTAATTATAATAACGTGGGTTTTCTTTAAATATTGTGTTCGTTTATATGTTTTGTGTTCTTGATATTGATTCAATTCTTGAATTGGTATCAGAGCGTCGCTAAATAATCGTAAAATAAATGTGATTATGTTTATGATTTTCGTCGGTAACCATGGTTTTCGAACACCATCCTCGATCGAACAAGATTGGTTTTTTCGAGAGTATTTTGTTGCAACATAACGCCACTTACACTTTGTTGACCAAGAAATCGATCGAACAAGTCGATTTGATCGAAACCTACTCGTACAACGGATCTGAGCACACCGTTAACGTATTCTCAAAGAAGGTAATCAATGGGAGGCAATGTTCTGCCACTGAAGGTAAAGAATCTAGGCTGTCATTTGTTCAATGTTCGATGCTTTCACCCACGAACTCTAGTGTTTGGTCCCTACATGTGAAGACTGTACGTTGTATTCACAAAGTATGTGAACTAACCGACTCGGATTCAGCCAATTAGGAGAAGAGCGATCTCGCTATGGGATTGTTGTATCAATCGGTGTCTGAGCCATTGATCATGCAAGTTGGTGATCAAGAAACTACCAAGAAAATATGGGAATCGAACAACCAGCCATGTTGGATACGAGCGTGTTAGGGAAGCAAGATTGCAAAAGGTTGGTTTCTGAGTTTGATCGATTAGGAATGAAAGACACGAACACTTGACGATTACACTGGAAAGTTGTCCGGTTAGCCTCCAAGCCGAGAATTTTGGGTCAAGTCACGGATGAACCGAAGCTTGTTAAGAAACTTCTCAATACCGTTCCAAGATTAAAGTATATTCAAGTGATGGCCTCTCTTGAACAGATTCTCAATCTTAAAACCGCGAAGTTTGAAGATATTGATGGTCAGTTAAAAGCATACGAAGAGTTAATCGAGGATGAGGAGTTCAAATCAGGTTTGGGTGATCAAAGTAAGTTATTGTATTCCAATTTTGTTTATAATAAGCGCATGAGAGGGCGATGAAGTTCGGTCTTGGGGTCACTAGAACCGAGAGCGCAGTTGACGTTGAGGCAATGGCTAAGACCGAATCCAATCGATCGGAGAGCAACCGATCTAAACCAAGTGCAAGGAGAAGGTCAAGAAGAATCGATCCAAAGTTGTATGTTACTTGTGACAATCGGGTCACTGCGCTGCATGCCCTGAGAGACAGGGAATGTGCTGTTCTCGAATAGTAATACTTAAGTTAAATGGACACCGATTAGTTTAAAATGTATTGAACCTAAAATACTTAACTAACTAAGCATGTTAATAGACAAGTACACCTATCATATTATAGCACAAAAAAGGTAAGTGCACCAGATATCAATATGTGGATAATGTAGCTCTTGATATTAGGTTTTACATCAATGTATAACATAAGTAAAAAAAGAAAAATGGCCTCTAAAACATAAACAAACTAAAAATAGGAAAAGAGAGAACTCAAGGCACAACTAAGGATGGTTTTTTTTAAGATTCAGATGACTCAAATGGAAAAGCTAGATCAAACGTCCTTCTCTCCTGAGGTTCGAAATGTGGAGGCACCTTTATCGTCACCTGCTAGCTCTGTCCGCCACAGGATAGCTATTGAGAGTTGAATCATCTAAGATAAGCAACATGAATGGATGATGTTGTCTATGAAACTGTGTGGAAACCTAAACCAACAACAACGTACGAAGTGCTAAGATAGATTAATACCAACCTGGCTATGAATCATGCCTATTTCACTAGGTTCTTATAGGTCAACGACCTGCGGTTTACAACCCATACAAGATCAGTTCGAAGATAATCATAACTAGTTGCCATACCATACCTTTTTATTTAGATCTTTCCCGTGGGTGGATCACACGTTATACCAATTAATAACCAAGTTGCCTATTATCGGTTAGGGATTTAAGCTCTAAATTAACTAACGTCAATATAACCTAGCTAGCATAATTTCTAAGAAAGCTGATTTTGAACCACACAACTTAATAAACCAGTCGACAATCACATGCAAAGCCTATACCTCATATGATTATCATAACAAAACTACTAAAATGTTGAAAGTCAATTATTAAAGGATGTTGTGGATATATGATGGGATTGAAAAGGCGAAAACAAGTGTAACAAGTTGACGGGCCAAAACCGTTATTTCTTGCAAAATTAATAAATTTTGGTTTGGTATGCTTTTCGGTTTAGTTGGGTCCAAACAAAATAATGTGCATCGGAGTTCAACATAGTTTGGGAAGGGTTGAAACATAGAAAATTAATTTTACTTTTAAAATTAATAGTTAAAAGAAAATTCAAAGTGTCATACTTTACAGGTTAATACTTTTCAAAATAACATATGCTAAAATCTAAATATGAAGGTTTTTTTAATGACTCTAATACTTAAATGGATGAACATGTTTATTAAACGTTCAACCTCTAGTCTTTTTATATATGTTTATAGATTGAATAATGTGAACCCTTTTATTCAACCATAATACTTTGAACATTCAAAACATAAACCTTTTAAATATAATTAAAATCAGAATATAACTATTTGTTTCTTAAAAATATGATTATTTAAACACGTTGTGGACATCTATTTACTGTAAGATCATCTGTCTCAAGTCTCATCTTGTGATGACTTTTTGCATTCAAAGATCGTTACCAGGTCATTTTCATTGACAAATTAATAAACTCTAAGTGTCACAATAATAATAAATTAATAATGATATTATATTTACATTCCAAAATGGTTATCAGCTAATAACATTAAAAAAATGTTACCTCTAGAAAGTCTTGAAATTTCAATATTGCATGCCATGACAATATGTATGTATGGGATTTTATCTTCAACAAAGTTTTAATTGTTACGCCTGTTAACAATGCATAAGGAAGTCAAAACGTTAAGCACTACCAAGTCACGGAGACTAGCACATATTCAAAAGTTCAGATGAAATGAATTTCTTTTGTTCGTCGAAAGCAGTCTAAGTGTCGAATATAAGATTGAAGTCATGATGGAGAAAAGTCAGAAAACCATCCATATGCTATGTGAGAGAGAGACTACTGATTACAAGCGAAGCTTCTAGGAAAAAAATATTTTATTTTGTTTAATAAATGAAACTTCTTATTCAAATTACAACATACCAACCAATTCTTATGATTATCGTTTGGGACTTATTGCAATGAGAAACAAAACATGCTTGAAAGTGGCAGCCAAATTTTCTAACAATATATTTATTTTCTAATAGTTTTATTTACTCTAATAACTTTCGCTCAATAACTATTTAAAAAAAAAAATTAAATATTGATTAATTTTTTTCTTAATGTTTTTGTTTTGACATAACTTTTATGGGTAAAGTTAAAATGCAAATGAAGACAAAAATGAAAAGTGTGAGAAGAATTTGTGGTCACACAAAAAACCCCTAAAACAATCATAATTCAATATATAAATAAAAAACGAAAAAAAATTAAAAAACCAAAATGTTTCTCCCCTCACTCCCGTTCCCCCAAAAAAAAAAGAAAGAAAAGAAAAGAAAAAAAAAACCCTGAAAAGACATAATACTGAGAAAAAGACACAATACCGAAAATAAACAAACAACACAATGATAGACAAAAAAGACACAATAGATCGCAAAATATAACACAATCTCGAACAAAATATGACACAATGTTGAGTAATAACATTACATTAAGAAAAAAAGACACAATCATTAACGAAAATAAAAACAAAACACAATGATAGACACAATAATTTCTTTCACTCAACATTGTGTCTTTTTTGAATTTTTTAAAACGAGTAAGATGGTGGAAACATTTTTGTGTTTTCACATTTCTTCGTTTTTGTATTAAAATTTGAGTTATGATTTTTATTAATTTTTCATTTTTTTTTTGACAGTTTTTTTTTGCTGCTACAAATCCTTCTCATCCTTTTCATTTTTGTCTCCCTTTTTCAGAATAACTTGAACTAATTTTTATTACAAATGATTTGAAATATAACATTTTTTAATATCATAAACCATACCGAGTGTCGGTATACGGTACCACTACAAACATCAATGCTCGTTTTTATGAAATCAATGTAAAACACGTATCTATATCCTTAAGGGCATTTTGTTTTACCGGTATTTTGTATTTGTTTAAAACCTATTTTTCAAACTCTTTGTACTCGCTTATTGTTTTGACTGTAACTTGATGATAAATGATGGTATTTAATATATTCTTGATTCTATGATATATTTCGTCGAGTCTAGTTTCTAGAAAGTTATGAATTGTAATTTTTGGATATACATAAGATAGGTTTTATGATTTTACAAGATTGCATGTCTAATCTTATTTGGGAAGATGTTTTCTGGTCTAACTTCCCGACATCATAACTTGAGATTGACAAAGCCAAATGGGTTGGTTCTACTTCTAGAACTTATTATTATGAGTTTAGGAGACAACCAAATTGGACTTGCATAATTTGGATAAATGAGTTGAGAGAACCATGAAAATACTTTTTGTTGCGCAATCTGCTAAAATGTTTGTATCTATCTACAGTGATTGAATTATTGTGAGCTGTTCATACATGATAAAAATATAATAAAAATTGTTTGATAAACCTAATCCATATATTATACTGTGATAAATTTTGTAGAATTTATCTTTGAGTTTTGCATAGTGAATAAAATCAGTTTGTACGTGCTAGAATCTGCCTCGTTAACTGAATGATCATAAGTTAGGTTGTATCATGAATATTTGGTTGCTTTGTCATGAAATGATGTGTGGATACATGTTAGGACTTTTGTTACAGTTGACATTATTTAATATCACCAACGATTCGTCGGGTCAAGTTTGTGTCTATGTGTGAGTCCATATATGAGTTTTAGAGTCATGCGGTTATTGAACACACTCTCATAACTTAAACACTTGTACTAGGTAATAGTTAACGAGTCAAGTGCATACATTTGGTTTGAGAAAAGTCCATTACACGCATTACCGGGTGAGTTCATGATTTTTCCTAGTTGTTTTCTGGATTGAAAACAACAAAACTATTTTCATGTACTTGTTTTCTGGATAGAAAACAACAAAACATTTTCCTTACTTGTTTTCTGGATTGAAAACAACAAAACATTTGCCTATACTTGTTTTCTGGATTGAAAATATGGACACACTTATATACTGGTTTTCTGGAGGAAAACGTAGCGACTTATTTTGGATTTATGTAGTTTCTTATATATCACAAGTGTATACTATATGCCCTTATATCATTTAAAGTCCTTACATACCTTGAACCGTTAGGATGGGATCGAGGGGAAATTTAAGTAGTACTACTGGGTTTGACAAACCCCACCCGCTATAATTCGACTGGAGGTCGGACGGGTGTAAATTGTCCTAACATACATCACCAGTGTTTTGTGATACAGACATTCAGCTTCGGTTCAAACGTCTAGTAGCTTGTAAATGGGTTAGCTACACTGGTATATTTGAAAAGTGCTAAATCCACATACACAACTGATGCTACATATAATATATATATATATATATATATATATATATATATATATATGTATATTACATTTTACTACAACTTATGAACTTACCAACCTCGTGTTGACCCTTGAATATTTATACTTTCTCAGGTTGCTAGATGTGCTAAGGAGTATTGCATTGCATACATCTGGAGTCACATTTTTCGCATGAACTTTTATTTCACATTATTTACATTTGATGGGTTGCGCATGTTTGAACACATGGTTCATTGTTTTTAAACCATTTACTTTTACGCTTCCGCTAAGCTTAAAATTGTTTGGATTGGATTTTGTGTTCTCATGTTTGATTGAGACTTAAATAAAGGTTTTGAATATTTTAATTTGGTTGTTTGGTATAACAAATGAGCTAGATCCTGGTATGTCACATGCCTCGCGGTAAACCCCGTTGGTCGAAATTTGGGGGTGTGACACAAACTACACCCGATTCACATTAATTGTGTCGAATTCGCGCGTTAACTAGCCTTTTAAGTAATCACCAACCAACTCAGCCCCGTATAGATAAAATTTTATGTTATTAAAGCCAATATGTCCACATGACACTACACGAGTTGATTGGATCGGCAATTCTCTTGTACAACACACGAATTAACGATTAAATGATAATTCACTCTCTAACGAACCATTTGAATGATCACCAACCAAATCCGCCCCATATTAATAAAAATTAATATTTTCACGGCCCATATATCATCCTAATACTTCATAATTTGATTGGGCTGGTACTTCCCTCAAACAAAATGCGAATCGCAACAATTAATGATTTAAACACCTGAAACCCTAGTTCCCAAACTAACGATAATTGACCAACCTAACCAATTCCAATGACCACGATATTTTAGTATGATGTAGATGACATACCTAGGGAGTTATTAGAACGAGAAACCTTAATCTTTAACATCCAGAAGTAGCTTAATTAGGCAGCCTCCGGTTTTAACCTTAGCTAAGAACTCGATCAAATAACGAGCAACAGCAACAAGTTAGAGATGAAAAAGACGTTCCATGGGATAGTACAAACCTGGAATTCAATGAATATAACTTGGAATAGGATGAAAGATGAAAAACAATAATGATAGGGCTGCTCTTGGATTGCCGATCGCAAGAAAGAATGGGCTGCCAAAATAGATTATAGTTTGGAAAATTTACAATTCTGGTCCTCCAATCTTGCAAGGTGAGCTAATTTGTTCCCAAAGCTAATTAAATGAACTTTTGAGAAGTACCATGAGGCCCCTCAACAAGAAAGATTAAATCCCATCTATGGCACAAACTTTGCAAAGGTTCACGCCGATTAACGAACATTACTGGGCGTTACAGTCTTTATGGGCCCCTCTTTTGGCTATTTTCTTCGATTTGCATGCCCGAATGTGAAATCCCGAGTCCAAATTTATTTCAGGTTCGGTTTTTGGAAAGAAAAATAAATCGGGTGCGACAAACAGCGCGAAAACGAGTGTTTTCGACCAAATTTTTGTAAATTAAGAAAAACATACCATTTGGTTGTAAAAATCCAAAATATTTTCATGAGTCACTTAAAACATCTCTAATTAGTGTTTTGTAAATCTTTTTCAGCTTGAGGGATGATATAATGCTGGTTTTGGAACTAGCTTTCGCGTTTAAAGTCAAAGCGTATTGGTTAAACGGGTATTTTTTTTGTTTAACTGGTTTGCTATGTACTATGGCCATAATATCAATATGTTAGCTTCTAATACACGTATATCACTTATAGATTCCCCCGGGATATATGGGTCATAACCAGTCTCGTTGGTTATTCGTTTGTTCGTTACGCAATAAACGGTTAATCGTTTATTCAATATGTAAATACTAAGGTATACCTGATTTTGTCACAAATGTCACACCCCATGTAATGATACAGTGTTGTTTACATATATTCGTGCCAATCTATCCATAGAGTAGATTCATTGATATGTAAGAAATGAGTGATTTTGTTAACCTATTGATGACGACCCAAATAGCATTATGCTGGCAGGTAGTCTAATTAGGGATTTTTGTAATGAAATCCATTGTTATCATCTCTCATTTACAGACAGGAAGTCTAGGTTGTTAAAGCAAACCTGAAGGTTTTTGATGCTCTGCCTTAACTTGTAAACAAGTTAAGCATTTAGCTATATACAGAGCAATATCCCTTTTCAGTCCATTCCACCAGTAGTTAGGTTTAAGATTTTGATACATCTTATCACTACTGGGATGCATCATATACTTTGATTTATGAGCTTCACTATTGTAACACAAGGTGTACATCTTATTGCATTGAATTATTCTCATATTTATGCTGAAATCCAAACAAATTCATTGTTTTAGGTACTTATTTGAGCTATTTGTGAATTTGCATGTCTGGGCGCCCGCCCTACAAAGAAAACATGAAAAGAGGGTGTTTCGGGGACAAAATACAGCAATCTGCCTGACCTGCACGACCATGCCAGCCTGTGCAAGGCCGTGCCACCCGGGAATTTTACCAGTGCAAGCCAGTGCAGGATCTAATGCCGAGAAAATTCAAAATGGCCAGACCGTGCAAGCCCATGCCAGCCCGTGCTAGAACAGAGAAACCTCACTTTTTGGTCAGACTAAAGCATGGGGTTGACTTTCCATATCAAGGCACGACCGTGAAAGCCCATGCAAGGGCCCGTGCCAGACGTCCAGAAAGCATAAATACACCTCCATTATCCTCATTTGTGGTATGGAGCCTTAGGGGAATTCTTTGAATTTGCTGGAAAATTATTGTGTGTGTGCTAGAGAGAATTCAAGGTTTCCATCTTTGTTTGATCATCCTTTCAAGTAGCAATCATCATTCATCTTAGTTTGCAATCTTTTGTTCTTCAAAATGATTTATAAGATTACTTTGATTTTGATTGTTGTATCAAGCCGTATGAGCTAAATACTCTTGTTACTTAGATTATGTTGAAACTTTTGCTTATGTGATATTTATCTATGCATGATTTTGGCAAGTTGGTGTTCTTCAAGTTTATGACATGTTCTTGAATAGAGTTTAATGGTTGAATGCTTGTTTTAATTCCTAGTCTTGTTAGTTCAATAGATGCTTAGCCATAATATGTTGGAAAACTATGTGTTGAGTATTTGTTTATGAACTTAGTTTCTGTATGCATACTTTGTTTATATCACTAAGTTAGGAATGACTAGTGAAAATTAACTTGGTTACGAATTCTAACAAGCATGAAACCTATCACTTGATATTGGAAAATTGTATGGTGATAACATGATTCTTTGAATTGGTTGATGTTTGCTAGAGATTAACGCCATAATCCTTAGTTCATATTTTGCTAACTAAAAGAATCATGTGTTTAACTAGTGTTCTTGAACTTGTCTATTTTACATGATTTTAGGTGTTTAGTTTGTTGTTTTCATGCTAGCTTTCCTTTAATTATGAGATTAGGTAGTTTTGACAAACTTACTAATCTATGGTTATTACTTTGAAAAACACCCGTCATAATGTTTGTTGTTAGTATTAGGTTGCCTTGATTGGAATTTGATATTGATGCTTGATTTATGATGTTTGCCATTATCATTGCCAATTTGTCACTAAGTTTAAGCGGATGCATAGTCTAAGTAGCTTTGTTTGGATTGATTGTTAGTTATTTTTTATTTGTTTTGTTATTGTTGTATGTTAGTTTAGTGAATTGAAAAATTATATAGATTGTTTGTTTGGTTTAATCAATTACAAAGATTTACTATCAAAAGTTAGCAGTGTCCATGGATTGACACTCGGTTCTTACCAATACTTTGCTGCAAACGATAGGTACACTTGTCTTTCGTGTGTGGTTTGGTTGTTGGTGAAAACCATTTTCAAAACCCGATTTGTGTGAAACTTTTATTCAAATTATATATATATATATTCGCACATGTTAAGTTTTTGGCGCCGTTGCCGGGGACAAGGTGTTTTACTTTTGAAAACGATACGAGTAATTGATTTACCTTGTTGATATATTTTGTTCTATGTTGTTTTAATCTATTTCATTTTTATTCATCTTGTTGTATTTTTATTTTTTAGTTTTATTATTTTTAGGTAGTTTTCCGTATCTTGTTTGTTACATTCCGCGTTACCTTTGGGGGATGCATGTCCACCACACCCGGTCCTGAGCTTATTTTACCCTTTTCTGAACCCGAGCGACATCTTCGAGAAGGTTTGAGGAGGAGAGCACGAGAAATTGCCGAGGTCATTGAAAACGAAGTTGTGGAGGACGACGCTAATCCCGAGGTAGAAGAGATGGTGGACCCGAACAATCAAAGTCGCATGGATCACTTCGCTATGCCATCCCTCGATGGCTATGGTAGCGGTGTTAGGGAGCCCGAGATTACCGTGAGTTTTGAGATCAAGTCGAGTACTATTCATTTGGTCTAAAATTCCGTTTCTTTCCATGGCCTCTCGAACGAGGACCCTCAATCTCATGTTGCGCATTTCATTCGATTATGTGCGACATTAAAAATTTAGGGGTGTACGGACGATGCCATGAGACTCTGAATTTTTCCGTTCTCACTTCGCGGGGCTACCGTGGAGTGGTTAGAGGAATTCCCTTCCAGTTCCATCACCACTTGGGACCAATTGGTTGAGCAGTTTCTTCTTCAGTACTTCCCACCCGATAAAACTACAAGATACCGGGCAAACATCACTGGGTTTCTTGTTGAAGATGACGAGTCACTTCATGCTGCATAGGAGAGGTTCAAGGGCTTGTTGAGAAAATGCCCTCATCACGGTTTGAGTCGCAGACTTCAGTGTTTTACGTTCTTTGATGCTTTCCAGAGCGCAGAAGCAGGCTGTTGATCAGGTTGCGGGAGGAGATTTCGGTAGGTTTACCCCAAATGAGGCGTTGGACATCTTGGAGAGAGCTGCTAAGAAGATTTTTGCATATAATATGCCTCGTAGTATTCCTTCCACTAAGGGTGTTCACCATGTCGATTCTAACACCCTTGTTTCAGCCCAATTAGAAGCCTTGACCAAAAGATTTGACCAATTGCAATCCGATCTTACCAAATCTAACTCTCGTTGCGGGGTGTGTGACTGGAAACACCAGACCAGTAAGTACCAGTAGGCCATGGTGGTGGAGGATGTTGACTTTGTAGGTTTCCAAAACAATGCCTACAGCAACTCCTACAACCCGGGATGGAGAAATCATCCAAATTTCAGCTAGAAAGATAATGGTGACTCTCAAAATCAAAGTCAAAATCAAAAGCCACCGGGATTTGACCGAAATCCAAATTACCAGAGTCAACCCAGAACCAATCTTACCAGCAAAAGCCTCAGTTTCAGGGTTCTAGCAGTAGTGGTCAGTCTAGTGGGGGGGGGGGGGGTCTAGTGTTGACAACCTCTTGACTCAGCTTTTGGCTAAAAACGAGACCTCAAACAAAATGGCTGAACAGAGGAACCTGAAGATTGATGAGACTCTCCAGAGACACGATCTTGAGTTGAGGAATCAAAAAGCGTCCATTCAGACCATCGAGAATCAGGTTGGACAGATTGCTCAGCTCCCCTCTGCGAGACCACAGGGTAGCCTTCCGAGTAACACCAAGAGAAATCTGAATGCCGAGGCTAAGGCGATTACCTTGAGGAGTGGTAGATCCACCATTCTTGTTAATGCATCGGTTTCCACACCAAAACCGATTGCCGATAAGATTGAGACTAAGACTCCTGGTGAGGTGCACTCGAGGGTAACCCCAGAAAGTACCGCACAAACCAGTGAGCTAGTTAGGACTTTTGAGCCTCCCATTCCATACCTAGGCCATTTGAAGAAGCAGAAGATGTAAGAGCAGTACGGGAGATTCTTAGATCTTTTTAAGTAGCTACACATCAATCTTCCGTTTCTTGATGCGTTGAAAGAAATGCCTAAGTATGCTAAGTTTCTGAAGGAGGTTCTCTCGAACAAGAAGAAATTAGAAGAACTTTCTTGTGTGACTTTGAATGAGGAGTGTTCTGTGGTCCTTCAAAATAAATTGCCCAAAAAAATGACCGATCCGGGCAGTTTTACCATTCCATGTTTGATTGGTAATTTTTCGGTTAGTAACACTTTAGCTGTCCTAGGTGCTAGCATAAACTTGATGCCTTATTCTGTTTTTGCGAAGCTAGCCTAGGTGAGCCTAAGCCTACTCACATGAGCATTCAGCTTGCCGACCGCTCGGTGAAATACCCGAGAGGTATAGTTGAGAATATGCTTGTGAAAATCGACAAATTTGTGTTTCCTGTTGACTTTGTGATCTTGGACGTGGATGAGGATAAAAATGTACCACTTATCTTGGGTCATCATTTCCTAGCCACTGCTAGAGCTCTCATTGATGTCTGCACTGGCAGACTCACTCTTCGATTCGGAGACGAAGAGGTCACCTTTGATATTGGGAGATCCATGCACCATCCACATGATCATGATGACGTGCTCTACATTGATACCATCGATTCTTGCATTTGTGAGCACATACAGGACATGTGTGAGGAGTAATCTTTAGATACTCAGTTGTGTGTCAAAGAGATTTCTGACTTAGTCAGTGGACCTCTGATTGAGGAGTTGGTCTATGGTGTGGACCACGAGCCTCCTGAGTGTTTAGAGAGGATTGAGGATGTTGATCGTGTTACCGATCCTAAGGCAAAACCTTCTGTTGTGGACCCACCATCTATCAAGCTTAAGGAACTCCCATCCCATTTGGAGTATGCCTTTTTGGAGGACGTGTCCCGCCTTCCTGTTATCATTTATGCGAGTTTGTCGAGTGAGGAGAAGGTTAAATTGCTCATGGTTCACAAAAGGCACAAGCATGTGATCGCTTGGAAGATCATGGATATAAAAGGGATCAGTCCATCCTTTTGTACCCATAAGATCTTGATGGAGGAGGGGTTTAAACCCATGGTGCAGCACCAACGGCGTCTCAACCCTAATATGCAAGACTTTGTGAAGAAAGAGGTCATCAAGCTTCTCGATGCTGGATTGATTTATCCGAACTTTAATTCCCCATGGGTGAGCCCGGTGCAGGTTTTCCCCAAAAAGGGCGGTATGACGGTTGTTATGAATGGGAAGAACGAGTTGATTCCTACGCGTACCATCACGGGATGGAGAGTTTGCATTGACTACTGCAAACTCAACGATACTACGAAGAAAGATCATTTCCCACTCCCCTTTATCGACTAGATGTTGGAGTGACTGTCAGGAAAGATGTTCTATTGCTTTCTTAACAGTTTCTCGGGATACTTTCAGATCCCCATCTCTCCTGAGGATTAGGAGAAGATGACATTCACATGTCCCTATGGCACATTCGCCTACCGGTGGATGCCATTTGGACTGTGTAATTCCCTAGCCACGTTTCAGAGATGCATGGTGGCGATTTTTCATGATATGATCGAGGACTCCATGGAGGTTTTCATGGACGATTTTTCTGTTTTTGGGAGTTCCTTTGATCATTGTTTGAGAAATTTGGAGAGAATGTTGGATCGGTGTGAGGAGGCCAGCCTTGTTCTTAATTAGGAGAAATGCCATTTCATGGTGAAAGAGGGCATAGTGTTAGGGCATAAGATTTCACAGGCGGGGCTTCACGTTGATCGAGCCAAAATTGATACCATTTCTAAGCTTCCGCCACAAAACTTGGTGAAGTCTATTAGGAGTTTTCTTGGTCACGCGGGATTCTATCGGCGATTCATAAAGGACTTTTCCCAAATCGCCAGCCCGATGACGAAACTCCTTGAGAAAGATGCCTCGTTTGTTTTCTCCTTCGATTGTCTTCGGGCGTTCGAGCTGTTGAAGGAGAAATTGGTGAATGCCCCTATCATGGTTGCCCCCGTCTGGTCCCTATCTTTTGAGTTGATGTGTGATGCGAGTGACTTTGCAGTTGGGACGGTCTTAGGTCAAAGGCGGGATAAGCACTTTCACCCGATTTATTATGCCAGTAGGACACTGAATGATGCACAGGAGCACTACACGACCACTGAAAAAGAGCTCCTTGCTATTGTCTTCACATTCGATAAATTTCGGTCTTATCTTGTCCTTTCTAAGACCATTGTGTTCACGGATCATGCAGCCCTTTGCTATCTTTTCAGTAAACAAGATCCGAAGCCGAGACTTATTCATTGGATTTTGTTGCTTGATATAACGTTTATTATACATTAATCTTGTGTACATTTTATTTAATATTATATTAATTTAGTTCGGTTTCTTGTAAGATTTGTATACTACTAACATGGTTTTACGTTTTAGGTTTTAATTCTGGTGAAAAGAGGGCGAAAAATGAGTAAAAACAAATCGAATCGGAGAACCGACGCGTCAGGCAACGAACTGGACCGAACCAGGAGTGAACCGGACCAGCAAAGTGGACCAGACCCCCCCTAAGCCGGTGCACCGTGTGACGGGGGAGGGAGAGCCAGCCGCGCGGCACGGTGGGTGATGGCGGTGCTCATATTCCAGAATCTTTGTTGTTTAGCCGTCTTAACCTATTTTTGGACCCCTGTTGCCTATACAAAGACCCCTAAACTCACCCGTAATCATACCTTGAAGTCCAGATGAATTTGGTGAGTTCCGAGGCGACCGAGACGAGTTTCCGGCTGCTTTGGAGTCGAAGAATCAGTTGGTGTTGTGCGTATTAGTTGAAGGCGAAGAACACGGGTTTTATCTTTTGTTTCTTTCGTTTTCATTATTTCATCACCACGAATTCTTATATGTTTGTTTTGTTTAAACCTAAGAAGCTAGGCTAAATTGCATGAACTGCCTAGGCTTATGATGAACTTATTTTGATGTTTTGATTTTACTTTGGGATTGTTTAAGTTACGGTTTTTATGATTTAGTAAAAGATTTATCTATAATTAATTGATGCATATGGATACTTAGGATTGTTTGATGAGTTTTATTCCATAGTTTTCCTTGATTAATGTTTGTCGTATGATAGGATTGCTATTAGGTCAATTACTTTGTGTTTTTGATTATTTTATGATTGATGTCATGATAAGATCATTGGAATAATATTGTCAAATAAACCTAAGTGTGCTGCTAACCTAAAATCTGTAAAGTGCTGGGTTATTGATAAGTCTTTACTATTTAATCTTGCTAGATTTAGTTCTTCGTAAGGAGTCCGTCTAGGGTTGATTATTTATTATTATTTATCAAATCAATTAAGTATAGTAAATTGCCTTTATTTCCGCGCTGTAAGGTAGGATTTCGTATAAAGGAACTAAATTATAAACAATTGGTGAGCGTAAGCGAACTTGATTTTTCATACTGGTGTGCGTCAAAATTTGTTAGAAATCCATAGGTTTCTCTTGAGAAGGGTTACGGCTCCTGTTCGGGTTTTCTTATAAGTGTCTATTATACGATCCCAGTCCATACTTAAATATTTTCCCGAGTCAATTCATTACTGAAATTTAGGGGATTCTAGCCTAGGTAGTTTTCTCATCATCATCTTATTTTCATAACAAACTTTGCTTTTGTTTAAATTACTTGTTTTCTTAATTAGTTTTTAATTATAGTACTAAATTAGTATTTTAATTAAAAATCCCCCAAACAAATATAATTAATAAGTCGTGTTTTGTAGTCGAGTCTAATTAGCTAATAAACGTAATTTAAAGAGTCTCGTGGGTTCGATATCCGGACTTACTTAGCTTTACTAGAGTCGATCGGTTCACTTGCTGGTTAGTAGTTTAGTCGAGTTTTAGAGAGTCCCTAAAGTATTACTTAGTGTTTATTTTTAGTGAATTTAGTTAATAAATATTAAACTACTTCAAGCACATCATGTTTTTGCCACCGTTGCCGGGGACTCTTGGCAAATGCGTTATTAGCGTTGATTGGACCTTCTTGCTACATACGTGTTATTTGTTTCATTTTGTTTGAGTCGTAGGAGTCTAAATTAAGTCTAGTTTGTTTTTAATTGTTTGTTTATTTATTGTTAGTTTTAGAGTCTCTATATTAGAAACTACTTACTCGGTCTTGTGCATTTTTGTAGGTATATGCCACATCTGCGTTCGCAAGGACCACCATTGGATTGCTTTGGATCTACTCAGTTGAAGTCCGAGGCAAGTTCAAGTTCATCATCGTCTGAAAAGCAACCGATCACCATAGATACTTCACCGAAATCATCACCCGCAAATTCACCCACAAATTCACCACCACCAAGTCCTAGACCAGCTCCAATGGCCGAGAATAACCGCACCGTGTACCAGCAAGCTTTTGAAGGGTTCCATGGAGACCACTTACCCATTGTCGCCTCCGACATTAATAACCGTAACTCGTGGCATATCCCATCCTATGTCATGAACAACATCACCAATCACCACCAGTTCCATGGACGTGAAGATGAAGATGCACCGGCACACATCAACCGTTTGACCCGTGTGTTCAAAACGCTCAACTTGTAAGGTGCTTACCAGGATGCGATCTTCCTTCACTTGTTCCCGTTTACACTCTCAGATTGTGTCGCCACTTGGCTCGATTCGCAACCTGCTGGAATATTCACCACATGGGAGGCACTTCGCAATGCATTCATCAAGAAGTACTTTCCACCTGCTAAGGCCTCTCGCCTCCGTGATCAGATCCACTCATTCCACATGGAGCCGGATGAGGCGTATTACCAAGCTTGGGAACATTTTCAGAATCTGCTTTCCCGTTGTTCACAACATGGGCTCACCCCTTGGGCCCTTGTTGAGAAGTTTTTCAATGGGCTTACTTATGAGGCTCAAGCAATGTTTGACACAGCTGTTGGGGGCAATCTGGTGGACAGGAAGAATGTGACCGAGTGTAACGAGCTGTTTGAAAGTTTCGCATAGTCTGAGTACACGAAGAAGCCATGAGGCGGGAATTCCAATCCCGTCACCAGTACACCCTCATCTGCTCGAGGTGTGCACCAGGTTAATCTAGACAGTAGTATGGTTGCTGCTTTGGAGAATCTCACCCGAGAGATAAATGAGATGAAGACTAAGGTGGATAAGTGTGAGATGTGTAGAGGTGGGCATAGTACGCTGGATTGTCCGTTGATGAATAATCAAGATGTGGATTTTGTGGCTGGTCAGAACAGGTTCCCTAATGCTTACAACAACAACAATCAGAACTGGAACAGCTACAAGAATCAGAATCAGAATCGAGGTCAGAGTAACTCGAGTTGGCATCCGGCTGGTGGGCCACCTGGTTTCCAAGCTCCCTATAACCGAAATCAAGGTCAGTATAACAGTGGAAGTTCTAATGAGCAAGGTTCGGGTAATGGGAAAGATTCGAGTAGTGGAATGGGAAGATTGGAAGAAATGATGCAGCAAATCCTTAATAGAGATCAAGTCACTCAAAAGACCCTTGCCGACCATGATTTGCTTTTCAAGAATCAACAATTAGCTATGCTCGACACAACGAACCATTGGTGATATTGCCCGACAGTTGAATGAAAGACCCTCGGGACAGTTTTCAGGATCTACTCAGCAGAATCCGGCTGCTCAAATTAAGGCGATTACTACTCGTAGCGGTAGGATTTTTGGTCCCGAGGTGCGAAGGAATGAGGTTGAAGTGGAAGATGAGGAGGTGATGGATGAAGAGATCGAGATGGAAGTACCAGGAAAAGTGCAGAACACCGCACCAGTCGCACCAGTTGCACCGCCAGTAGAGAAGAAGCCGGTTGAAGTCCGGGCATCACCTTTGGTTGATCACTCTTGTATCCCGTATCACGCTCGCGCAAAACACTAGAAATATACGCGGGAGTATGGGCACTTTCTTGATATGTTCCGACAGTTGAAGATCAATCTCCCATTCATTGAAGCCCTCCAACACATGCCGAAGTACGCGAAGTTCTTAAAGGACCTGTTGAAGAGGAAGGATATGTTGGGGGAGGTGTCATCGATTCCACTCATGGGAGATTGTTCAGCAATAGTGCTGAACTGCGTACCTGAGAAGTTGTCAGATCCGGGTGTGTTTACGATTCCAGTTTTGTTTGGTAGTGATGCGATGAGCCATGCATTGGCGGATTTGGGTGCAAGTATAAATTTGATGCCATATTCCTTGTACGAGAAGTCGGAGTTAGGCCAGCTTACACCGACTCGCATGTCTTTATCGTTAGCCAATCGTTCGGTTAAGTACCCGCGAGGTATTATTGAGAACCTACTAGTGAAGGTGGATAAGTTCGTATTCCCGGTAGATTTTGTGGTGCTTGACATGGAGGCCGACGAGAAGGTTCCCATTATTCTTGGTCGACCGTTCTTACGTACTGCAAAGGCACTTATCGAAGTGTATGATGGGAAGATCACGCTTGGATTTGGTGATGAGAATGTTACTTATGATGTCACGAGGTCGATGAAGCATCCAAGTGATAAAGATGATTTCAGTGGTCCATGGCACTCGGTTTATTTTATTAACTCGTTTATTACATGTATTGATAGCTGTTTCGATTATATTTGTGGTGCGGATCTTGTGGGAAGTAATGGTTTGGTAGATTGTGATGATTTGGGTGAGAACGATTCGGTTTGTGATGAGTTGGCTGAGATTTCGGGGTTGCCAGAGATGATTGAGGTAAATGAGATTAGTTTTGAGAGTGAGGTAGGTTATGAGGAAAAACCCACTCCGTTGGAGCTAAAGGTACTCCCGTCACACTTGGAGTATGCGTATCTTGATGAGGGCTCGAACTTGCCCGTTATTGTGTCATCCAAGCTGACAGAAGAACAAAAGACGAAGTTGATAGACGTGTTGAAGCTACATAAGGGGGCGATTGCATGGCGACTTTCCGATATTCAAGGTACTAGCCCAACTTATTGCACGCATCGGATTCTACTGGAAGATGAGTACAAACCGGTGGTGCAACCACAAAGAAGTCTTAATCCGAATATGCAAGAAGTTGTGAAGAAGTAGGTATTGAAGTTGATGGATGCCGGGATGATCTACCCGATTTTCGATTCTCCATGGGTGAGCCCGACCCAAGTTGTTCCAAAGAAAGGAGGTATGACTGTGGTGATGAATGAGAAGAATGAGCTTATCCCTTCGCGTATGGTTACCGGTAGGCGAGTATGTATTGATTATCAGCGATTGAATGATGCCACCCGAAAGGACCACTTCCCGTTGCCATTTATTGATCAGATGCTGGAGCGTTTGGCAGGTCAGCAGTTTTATTGTTTTTTTGACGGTTTTTCAGGTTATTTTCAAATTCCCACTGCACCGGAAGACCAAGAGAAGACAACTTTTACATGTCCTTATGGCACGTTTGTGTACCGTCGCATGCCGTTTGGACTATGTAACACTCCGACTACCTTTCAACGTTGTATGGTGGCTATCTTTCAGGATATGATAGAGACGTCCATGGAAGTGTTTATGGACGATTTTTTGGTTTACGATAATTCTTTCGATCATTGTTTGGCTAATCTCTAGAAGATGTTGAAGAGGTGTATTGAAACAAAGTTGATGTTGAATTGGGAAAAATGCCATTTTATGGTGACAGAAGGGATCGTGTTGTGTCATAAGATCTCGAGATATGGTATTGAGGTGGATCGGGCGAAGATTGATACTATAAGTAGACTTCCTCCACCGACGAATGTGAAAGCAATTAGGAGTTTCTTGGGTCATGCGGGGTCTTATCAACGATTTATCAAAGACTTTTCAAAAATTACTCGCCCGATGACCCGACTCCTTGAGAAAGACTTACCGTTTGTTTTTGATGATGAATGTGTGAAGGCGTTCGCATTTTTGAAAGAGAAGCTTGTAACCGCTCCCATCCTTTGTTCTCCTGATTGGAGCTTTCCGTTTGAGCTCATGTGTGATGCTAGTGACTATGCGGTTGGAGCGGTTTTGGGGCAAAGGCGAGATAAACATTTTCACCCCATCTATTATATGCTAGCATGACGTTAAATGATGCCCAAGAGAATTACACCACCACCGAGAAGGAGCTTTTTGCCGTTGTTTTTGCATTTGACAAGTTTCGCTCCTATTTCGTGTTTTCGAAGACCACCGTTTTTACCGATCATGCAGCCTTGCATTTTCTCTTTTAGAAGAAAGACGCGAAGCCTCGTCTTATACGGTGGATTCTTCTACTTTCCGAGTTTGACATCGAGATCAAAGATAAGAAGGGTGGGAAAATGTAGCGGCCGATCATCTTTCCCGTCTAGAGGACCCGAGGAGAGAAGAGTTGTGTGAGGAGGAGATTAGTGATACATTCCCTCACGAGTCGATTGACTTTGTTGCGGCTGAGAAGTAAGGTATACCATGGTTCACTGATTTAGCTAATTATTTGGCTAATGGTTTTATTTTGGAGGGTATGGCTACACAACAAAAGAGGAAATTCTTCCGGGATGTGAATCGGTATGTGTGGGATGACCCGTTCTTGTTCAAGATTGGTGGTGATCGGATTCTGAGGAGATGTGTGAAAAAAGAAGAAGGTTCGGATATTCTCAAGCATGTTCATGAAGGGTTGACTGGAGGTCATCATGGTGCGCATGCTACCGCGCAGAAGGTGCTTGATAGTGGGTTCTATTGGCCGACTATTGTTAAAGATGCTGAAGAATTTATGAAGCTTTGTGATGCGTGCCAAAGAACAGGTAATATATCGTCTAATAATGAGATGCCTCAAAACCCCATTCAAATTCAAGAAATCTTTGATGTTTGGGGCATCGATTTCATGGGATTGTTTCCCACATCGAATGGTAATAAGTATATTTTGGTGGCGATTGATTATGTGTCAAAGTGGGTGGAAGCCCAAGCGTTGGCAACGAACGATGCATGAGTTGTTGTGAGGTTTCTTAAGAAGTTGTTTACTCGTTTCGGTACTCCGAGAGCTATTATTAGCGATCGGGGAACCCATTTTGTAATACCATCATGGAGAAGGCGTTAGCTCTTTATGGGGTTACGCATCGTACATCTACTGCTTATCACCCTCAAACAAATGGTCAAGTCGAGAATGCAAATCGAGGGGTGAAGAGGATTTTGGAGACGACGGTTGGGGCTAGTCGAAAGGATTGGTCGGAGAAGTTAGATGATGCGTTGTGGGCATTCCGAACTGCATACAAGACTCCGTTGGGTACTACACCGTTTATGCTTGTTTATGGTAAGTCTTGTCATCTTCCGCTGGAGTTGGAGCATCGTACTTATTTGGCATTGAAGACGGTGAATGTCAATCTTACCGAGGCCGCGAGGAAAAGGTACTTTCAGATTCATGAGTTGGAAGAGCTTCGGGACGCAGCATACTCTAGATCGTTGAACATCAAAGAAAAGACAAAAGCGTTACATGATCGGCGTTTGAAAGGCAGAAAAGAGTTCATGAAAGGCGATAAGGTATTGTTATTTAATTCTCGTTTGAAGTTTTTTGCAGGAAAGTTGAGATCAAAGTGGATGGGACCGTATTTGGTGAAAGAAGTTTTCCCGTATAGAGTGGTAGAGTTGGAGAATCCGGATAATGGAACATCTTGGAAGGTGAACGGTCATCGCTTAAAGCACTATCTTGGAGGTCCGGAATAATCAATCGAGATGGAGGAAACTCCTCTCGATCCGTTGCACTGAATTGTCACATGTGATTCTTGAGTGAATACTCAAGTGTAGAGTTTGTACATTCTTTCCTATTTTTATTTCTATTTTATTTTTATATTTTTCCTTGAGTCACTAACGTAGTTTTTCTTTATAGTTTTTATTTGTTTTTAAGTTTTGAAAGTTTTGAAGGAAGAGAGTGTGAGATAGAAGATCCCCTTGAAGTATAATGCAACATTCAAGTGTGGGGATGAAGCAGTAGGAGCCGTATACTTTTCTTATTATTTATTTTATGCTTTTATTCAGTTTTGATCGGTTGGTCTGGTTCCATACTTTGAATGATTAATATCTATCAGGTTGATAAGATGAATTTTTAGATATTGTTGCCGATTCCATTCGTCTACGAGAAAAAGGAGCTATTGGTTGTTGAGCACGTTCGAAAATGGAATGGAAGAAGACTTTAGCATTATACTTCATTCTTATATTACTAGCTAAGTCTTTTCCTTTTTACTTTGCTTTTTATATATTTTTTTTATTTATTTTTGTATTTTTAGGCTTTGTTTTTAAATTTTTGAGTCGCGTTTCCGTCCCTGCATTGAGGACAATGCAAATTTTAAGTGTGGGGATGGGAATACATATGTTTTTTTGTTTTAGTTGTTTCGTTTAAGTTTTATTTATATTTAAAAAAAATGAAAAAGTTTAAAAAAAATGTTCTTTGAAATTGTTTTCTTTTCGCGTATAAATGGAAGATTATGATACTTATCGGAAATCGGTTTTTCAAACTACTAATAATAAGATATAATTAAAGAACACACACTTAACTTGGGATGTGTCGGTAGGCTCAGCCTTAAGAATAAAATGGCAGTTTGATAGTTGGTTTTAAACGATAAAATATGATTTTTAGTGGGAAACATGTTGAGTCTGTAAAAAATACGAGATGAAAGGTCTGCCATACTCAAGCCTCATTTTAGTTTGATTGTAGAAAATTATGAATTTTAAAGAAATCTGAATACGCTATCATACGATGCTTGGGTAGGTTTAAACGTTAAAGTATACCGTGTAGACGGTGATATAAACTTAAACTTGCACTTCTAGTTTTAGTGTTTAACACTTCATAGGCATATGGTTTTATAGCCTTAATTCCTTTATTGATGGGATGCCTCGGGTTCGGAAACCACGGGTCTTTTTCCGGTTGTTCATCTGGGTATCTTCGAACATTTAAATAAATAAAAGCTTTTAAGCATAAACCCGCAGTTTTTTGCCATTACACTCACTTACATCAATTACAGTGAAGTAAAATCTTGATGATCCAGTGATCATCCCGTTCTTAGTCATACGTGGTCCTCTTACTTGCGTCCCATACCATTAAGAACAGGGTCAATTAGAGACACGACGTATGTAAACCAACAGATGGAAACTTGTAAAATAACATGTGGTAATGGGTCCGGGGTATTACTTGATAACGAGGGTATGTCATGTAGTGGGGAACACTTGCTAGTCAGTTGAATAATTGAGCCTTAATCGTATCTAATGGCTGCTTGGTATACTCTGATGTTTAAATTTAGGTGGATAAACAATATCCTTGATCGTCTTAGCTATTTATGAAAAATGTGCAACAATGTTTTAATCTGCTATTATGAGGTTTAAGTCAAGTTGGGGTGGATTGATCTGGTAAAATCTAAAATAAAACGGGTCTTGACTATGGGTTCCACTAGATTCTATACAAAATAATAATAATAGTTGGATCTTACTTGTCCCAGTAAAGACAAAGGCATGGGTTTAAGTGGACAACAATATCGGTGATCGCAGTTTTTGCGTTGTTCTAAAAATTTTAAGATAATCTATATGTTTGTTAGACTGTATTTCTCCGATTCTGATCCCGTTGCAATGAGACTTTTTAAGGGACGAAAAAAGGTTAAGTGTGGGGATATTTGATATAACGTTTATTATACATTAATCCCGTGTACATTTTATTTAATATTTTATTAATTTAGTTCGGTTTCTCGTAAGATTTGTATACTACTTACATGGTTTTACGTTTTAGGTTTCGGGTTTTAATTCCGGTGAAAAGAGGGCGAAAAACGAGCAAAAACAAGTCGAATCGGAGAACCGATGCGTCAGGAAACGAACCAGACCGAACTAGGAGTGAACCGGACCAGCAAAGTGGACCAGACCCCCCCTAGGCCGGTGCACCGTGCGACGGGGGAGGGAGAGCCCGCCGCACGACGCGGCGGGTGATAGCGGTGCTCATATTTTAGAAACTTCGTTGTTTAGCCGTCTTAACCTATTTTTGGACCCCTATTGGCTATATAAAGACCCCTAAACTCGCCCTTAATCATACCTAAGTCCAGACGAATTTGGTGAGTTCCGAGGCGACCGAGATGAGTTTCCGGCAGCTTTGGAGTCGAAGAATCAGCTGGTGTTGTGCGTATTAGTTGAAGGCGAAGAACATGAGTTTTATCTTTTGTTTCTTTCGTTTTCATTATTTCATCACCACGAATTCTTATATGTTTGTTTTGTTTAAACCTAAGAAGCTAGGCTAAATTGCATGAACTGCCTAGGCTTATGATGAACTTATTTTGATGTTTTGATTTGACTTTGGGATTGTTTAAGTTACGGTTTTTATGATTTATTAAAAGATTTATCTATAATTAGTTGATGCATATGGATACTTAGGATTGTTTGATGAGTTTTATTCCATAGTTTTCCTTGATTAATGTTTGTCATATGATGGGATTGCTATTAGGTCAATTACTTTGTGTTTTTGATTATTTTATGATTGATGTCATGATAAGATCATTGGAATAATATTGTCAAATAAACCTAAGTGTGTGCTAACCTAAAATCTGTAAAGTGCTAGGTTATTGATAAGTCTTTACTATTTAATCTTGCTAGATTTAGTTCTTCGTAAGGAGTCCGTCTAGGGTTGATTATTTATTATTGTTTATCAAATCAATTAAGTATAGTAAATTGCCTTTATTTCCGCGCTGTAAGGTAGGATTTCGTATAAAGGAACTAAATTTTAAACAATTGGGTGACCGTAAGCGAACTTGATTTTTAATACCGGTGTATGTTAAAACTTGTTAGAAATCCATAGGTTTCTCTTGAGAAGGGTCAGGGGTCCTGTTCGGGTTTTCTTATAAGTGTCTATTTTACGATCCTAGTCCATAACTAAATATTTTCCCGAGTTAATTCATTACTGAAATTTAGGGGATTCTAGCCTAGGTAGTTTTCTCATCATAATCTTATTTTCATAACAAACTTTGCTTTCGTTTAAATTACATGTTTTCTTAATTAGTTTTTAATTATAGTATTAAATTAGTATTTTAATTAAAAATCCCCGAAACAAATATAATTAATAAGTCGTGTTTTGTAGTCGAGTCTAATTAGCTAATAAACGTAATTTAAAGAGTCTCGTGGGTTCGATATTCGGACTTAGTTTGCTTTACTAGAGTCGATCGGTTCACTTGCTGGTTAGTAGTTCAGTCGAGTTTTAGAGAGTCTAGAGTATTACTTAGTGTTTATTTTAGTGAATTAGTTAATATATATTAAACTACTTCTAGCACATCATTGCTTCAGGAGTTTCACATTGAGATTCGTGATAAGAAAGTTGCTGAGAATGTCGCGGCCGACCATCTTTCCTTTCTTGAGTGCTCAGCTTCATCGGAACAAGTGGGGGTTCACATAAATGACAATTTCCCCTACGAGTTCCTTATGCATATTGAGACACGGGACGAAGATCATCCTTGGTTTGCTGACATTGCGAATTTTCTTGCTAGTGGGATCGTGCTTAAGGGTCTTACTCACCAGAAAAAGAAGAAATTCTTTTCTGATGTTAAGCATTACTTTTGGGGGGATCCTTACTTGTTTCGTGTTGGTGCTGATCAGCTCATGCGTAGGTGTGTGTATGGTGATGAGGCTCTAAAGATCTTGAAACACTGCCATGAGGGCCCGACCGGAGGACACCATGGAGCCACATCCACGGCGAAGAAAGTCTTTGATGCCTATTTCTTCTGGCCAACCATATTCCGTGATGCTCATGACATGGTGTAGTCTTGTTATGCTTGCCAGAGGGCAAGAAACATCTCATCACGAGACGAGATGCCCCAGCAACCGATTCAGGTCTGCGAGGTTTTCGATGTCTGGGGTATCGACTTCATGGGACCTTTCCTGACTTCTTTTAGCCACCGTTACATTCTAGTAGCTGTTGATTACGTTTTGAAATGGGCCGAGCCGCAAGCCTTGACTACAAATAATGCTAGGTCGATGGTGAAGTTTTTGAAGAAGTTTTTCTCCCGCTTTGGTGCCCCCAAAGCACTGATTAGTGACCGAGGGATACATTTCTGTAATGCCCAGCTGGAAAAGGCATTGTCCCGGTATGGTGCCCATCATCGCTTCTCTACACCAATCACTCGCAGACGAGCGGGCATGTTAAGGTCACGAATCAGGGCATCAAGAGGATCTTGGAGAAAACGGTTAGTCAGAACCGTAAGGATTGGTCCGAGAAATTGGATGACGCACTGTGGGCTTTCCATACCACCTACAAAACACCGATTAGGATGACGCCGTTTAAATTGGTGTATGGGAAAGCGTGTCATTTCCCTGTTGAACTCGAGCATAAGGCATATTAGGCATTGAAGAGTGTGAATCTTGATCTTGCATGAGCAGGTAAAAACAGGTTTGGTCAGTTGCATGAGCTTGAGGAGTTGAGATGCCAAGCATATGAAAATTCGAGAATTTACAAGGAGAGGACAAAAAAGCTCCGTGACGCCCGGTTGAAGGACCACAAACAATTCCAATTGGGCGATCGTGTTCTGCTTTATAATTCTCGCATTCGTTTATTCCCCGGGAAATTGAAATCCCGATGGTCCGGCCCCTTTAGTGTGAGACAGATGTTTGACTACGGTACCGTTGAGATTGGCCATGAGGATGGATGCATCTTCAAGGTGAACGGTCACCGTTTGAAACACTATTTGGGTGAGCCGGTTGAGACAGTTCTGGAGGTTGTTAACCTCTACCCCATGACCTAGTTTGGGGAGTGTGAGTCTAGCTATCGACTCCGTCAAAATTTAGCATGTTTAGGAACTTTGTAGATTTTTTTGTGTTTGTTTTCTTCTTAGTTGTTTTTGAAGTTATGCTTACCTTTGTTCCTTTCCGGTTCTGTTCTTTGAGTGAGAGATTTTGGGTTAGGGCTCATAATCGTTAAAATCGGGAACCATTTTGGTGTTTGGAGTTGAGTGGGGTGCTGCCAAGTTGGCAGAATGGAAAATGGTGGCTCAAACAATGTTGCACGGTCTCCTGCACAGCCATGCAAAACACCTCGAGAACCGTGCAGTGGGTTTTTAAACAGATTATAACCCTACCTACCCCCATTCTCATCCATTCCACTCTCCTAAACCGCCGATTTGACCCCCTTTCCTCCCGAATCTCTTGTTCTCTACCGGATTTTCACATCAAAGGTATGTTTAATCTTCCTTTTCCTTGTTCTTGTAGATTTTACGGTTTGTTCTTGAGGGATTTGGGGCTTTTTCAATCCTATCACTTTTGGGTCGGATTTGCCCTAATTTCTTGTTGTAGGGGTTAGTTTTAGGGTTGTATTTAACTGTTTTGGGCTTGTTTGCATTGGATTTGGTCGATTGGGTTGTTTTCCGGCGACAAACCGCCGCCGGTACTGTTTTTGCAAATTTGGCACGACTGCTGGCACGGTCATGCACGGTCGTGCATGGTTGTTTTTCCGGCCAGGTTGTTACAAGTCAACCAGTTTGTTTTCTGAAGCCCCCTGCATTGTCCTGTCGGTCCGCACTGCCTTTCATTGTTTCCAGCATGACCATGCCAAATAGTCGATCGATCCGTTTTTCGTTTCCTTTGTTTCTTTTTGTGCTCATTCTTCCCATGTTGTCGGATGTCATCAGGGCGTAGGCATCCGTTTTGTCAATTCACAGGCAGCAGCGGCAGGAGCCGTGTGGCCCATCGCCGGCTCGGTGAGTTGTGGGGTAGGAGGGACAAGTTCATGATGGGACGTCACGTTTGCTATGAAACGCTTGACAACATTAATCAGCGTGAGCGTCTCGACAGCATGATCATGGAGCCATGGAGGCGTCTTTTCGCATCCGGCGACCAGTCTACCTCGAGCTCACCCTTGAGTTTCTAGCTTCCTTTTTTATGTACCCATTGATCCGCGACCCCCACGATAGTAATGGCGGGGTTCGGTTCCAGTTAGGGGGTAAGTGGTACCTCTTATCCCTTGCCACCCTCGCCAGCACTTTGGGATTGTACACAGACGAGGAACTAGAAACGGAGTTGTTTGATGGCCTGCAGGACTTTCCGAGAACTGAGGAAATACATGCGCTCTGGAGATAGGTTACTGGTGTGCAGCACGATGGCTGGTCCTTGAAGGCCATTCTACTACTAGACCAGCTTCACCGCCTCTTACATCATGTTGTCTTTTATTGCATTGGGGCCCACGGTGACAGTGTGGGTAACGTCGTGACCCGTGACCTATTTCATCTCTACTGTATAATTGATGGTCATGACTATAACCTTGGGTTTAGTGTGGCGAAGTGCTTCAGTCGGGCGGGTGGCTTGTAATCGGGTAGCTCCATCTGTGCCGGGTCGCTCATCACTGAGCTTGCCCACCAGCTAGGAGTTAATGATTTGCCGGCTGCGGATAGTTTGACATTAGTGGGAGAGGGGATTCCTTTGGGGCTAACTCAGCTCCGGACGATGAGGATTGTGAGGATAGTCGGGAACCAGACTTGATTGATTGATAGGCAGGGTCGTATTTGGGACCCGCTACCCCCTGCTGATGATGTTGACATGCTAGATCACGGGCAAGACCAACCACCACCGTAGCAGCCCGAGGACCCGTAGCCGTTTGATTACGAGTGTTTATGGCAGACAAGTTCAGCCTCAATCAGAAGAAGTTCTGGACCGTGCAGGAGCATTTTAGGGTGGAGCAGATCAATCAGCGGGGCTTGATTGACTACACCGCTGACTACACCCACCGGGGCTTCGAGTGGGTTTACGCATACGGTTAGGCCCATGCGACACATTGCAGTTTCATTGTTCCCGCTGCACCTTCGTGGTCCTACGGCTCATCTTCATCGAGTCATTTTGCGGGCGACCAACCTATGCCCTTTGATGCTCAGTTCTCCAAGCCTGCTCCTTCCACTGGCCCGTTTGTTGATCCCCTTCCGAGCCCCTTCGTGCAGCCTGGCCAGTTCACGGTTTACGACTCTTATACCATGGCAGATCCGTACGGCTTTGACTTGTACACGAACCAGGATGTGGGTCCATCTGGTTCAGCGTTTGATAACATTAAGGATTAGCACTTTATTTTCGTTGTTTTCATTTTAAGACTTGTGTAACTTTATTTTCGTTTTTTATTTGTAGGCTGTTTTATTTTCCTGTGGATTTGGGTTGATGATGGATGTTATTTGGATTGATAGTATGGATTGTGTGTATTGTATATTATGTTGTTTGGTGTGGTTTTTTTTGTCTTGCTTTATCCTTGCAGGTAGATGTTTATTTGCACAGTTGGCGTTGCCTGGTCTTCACTGTTGACCCTCCCGGGTCTCTTGTCTGGTAGCCTTGCAGTTTTCAGGGGAGTTTTCCGTTCTCTCTCTTTTGCATTTACTTTTATATTTTATTGTTGTGCAACGAGAGTGTTGCACAATTCAAGTGTGGGGAGGGAATTTTGTGAACTTTGTTTGTCCAAACTTAATTTTTTTGCAAAACTCCTAAGAAAATTTTTGTAGCAAATAATAACCACTAAGCAATTTTAATTCAACTTTTAATTGTTTTGTCAAAGCACAAATCTTAAAGAAATTCAAGCCGAAAATCTTTAAAAAAGACATACCTTTAAGCATGACAAACAGATTCACATTCATACCTTGCAAAAGTTACCCATTCCGCCCTTTTCCGTGAGTTGGCCTCATCATATTTTTTCTCATGTTTTTGCGGGCAATTGAGTGAGCCGGATGATTATTGTAAGGTAGAACTTGTTTTTGGGATTGCATTTTAAAACCATATACATTTACATGGCATAAACCATTGAGAAATTTAGGATAAACCCCATGTCTTGCCATTTTCCATTTATATTTTCGTTACCCATATTATCCGCTTAGTAGCCTATGTTTAGCCTTTTCCCGTTTTTTTATATTTCACCCTATTTTTATCGTCACTTAGCCATATAGCCTTTCATTTTTCACCCATTTTTTGTTAGAAATCCAGTTCGGCTAAGTTAGTTTATTTTATATTTCATTTTTGTTGTATTGTATCACTTGGGAATTTTAGAAGCACAATGCTATCTCCCAAAGTGAAAATTTTGTATGTAAAGTTTATAAGTTTAGTTCAAAAAAAAAAAAAATCCTTATAAGAAAAGAAGAGAAAAATAAGAAGTTAGTTCATCATATAGTAGGTGGAACGTGATTTCAAAGAGCAATTTTTGGTTCGTTAGCTCTCGGCCCGATTAAACCATTTGGTTTAGTTAGATTTTGTTTTATAGCTAACTTAGTTCCGGATTTTCTAGCCGTTTAGCCACTTTTCCCAAAACTTTCTCACCCTAACCCTAAGCCAAACTACAACCCTCAAGTACTCGTGTTTTATGCCATGTATGTGTCGGTTTGATTTGACCCTTAAACAAGCCTATGCCTTGCTTAGTCATCGTCTTAGCATCAAGTGTTCTCAACATGCACTATTACATGCATGATCACTAAATATAGCCAAGTGTATGAGTGAACATTGTGAGGTTTGCAAGGTAGGAATGTGATGTCAAGTTGTAATGTTCTCTAGATTATGTCTTCATTCTTATTAGGCTTGTTTGGACATATATACAATGCTTGCTTGATCTATTAAAGATTTGAATGATTATTGCTTGTGGGTTATTATTATTGCTATTTTGGAGTTTGTTTCATTTGCTTGAGGACAAGCAAAGTTCAAGTGTGGGGATGTTTGATGTTACACAAAGTGTACATCTTATTGCATTGAATTATCCTCATATTTATGCCGAACTACAAGCAAATTCATTGTTTTAGGTACTTATTTGAGTTACTTGTGAATTCGCAGTCCGAGCGCCCGCCCGACTAATAAAAAACATGAAAAGGGCGTTTCGGGGATAAAATACAGCAATCTGCCTGACCTGCATGGCCATGCTAGCTCGTGCAAGGCCGTGCCACCCGGGAATTTCACCAGTGCAAGCCAGTGTAGGATCTAATGCCGAGAAAATTCAAAATGGCCAGACCGTGCAAGCCCGTGCCAGAATAGAGAAACCTGACTTTTTGGTCAGACTAAAGCATGGGGTTGACTTTCCATATCGAAGCACGGCCGTGCAAGCCCGTGCATGGGCCTGTTCCAGACGTCTAGAAAGCATAAATACACCTCCATTATCCTCATTTGTGGTGCGGAGCCTTAGGGGAATTCTCTGAATTTGCTGGAAAATTATTGTGTGTGTGCTAGAGAGAATTCAAGGCTTCCATCTTTGTTTGATCATCCTTTCAAGTAGCAATCATCATTCATTTTAGTTTGCAATCTTTTGTTCTTGAAAATGATTTATAAGATTACTTTAATTTTGATTGTTGTATCAAGCCGTATGGGCTAAATACTCTTGTTACTTAGATTATGTTGAAACTTTTGCTTATGTGATATTTATCTATGCATGATTTTGGCAAGTTGGTGTTCTTCATGTTTATGACATGTTCTTGAATAGAGTTTAATGGTTGAATGCTTGTTTTAATTCCTAGTCTTGTTAGTTCGATAGATGCTTAGCCATAATATGTTGGAAAACTATGTGTTGAGTATTTGTTTATGAACTTAGTTTGTGTATGCATACTTTGTTTATATCACTAAGTTAGGAATGCTAGTGAAAATTAACTTGGTTATGAATTCTTACAAGCATGAAACCTGTCACTTGATATTGGAAAATTGTATGGTGATAACATGATTCTTTGAGTTGGTTGATGTTTTCTAGAGATTAAGGCCATAATCCTTAGTTTATATTTTCCTAAATAAAAGATTCATGTGTTTAACTAGTGTTCTTGAAATTGTCTATTTTACATAATTTTAGGTGGTTAGTTTGTTGTTTTCATGTTGGCTTTCCTTTAATTATGAGATTAGGTAGTTTTGACAAACTTACTAATCTATGGTTATTACTTTGAAAAACATCCATCATGATGTTTGTTGTTAGTATTAGGTTGCCTTGATTGGAATTTGATATTGATGCTTGATTTATGATGTTTGCCATTATCATTGTCAATTTGTCACTAAGTTTAATTGGATGCATAGTCTAAGTAGCTTTGTTTGGATTGATTGTTAGTTATATTTTATTTGCTTTGTTATTGTTGTATGTTAGTTTAGTGACTTGAAAAATTATTTAGATTGTTTGTTCGGTTTAATCAATTACAAAGATTTATTATCAAAAGTTAGCCGTGTCCATGGGTTGACACTCGGTTCTTACAGATACTTTGCTGCAAACGATAGGTACACTTGTCTTTCGTGTGTGGTTTGGTTGTTGGTGAAAACCATTTTTAAAACTCGATTTGTGTGAAACTTTTATTCAAATTATATATATATATATATATATATACATATATATATTTGCACACGTCATTTACTCATAATCCTTTCATGCAGTTCACCAACAATTGGTACCCAGATTCTGTACAACTCTTAGAATACCATCATCTCCTTTTACTAAAGAGTCAATGGTACCATTACTCTTTTCTTCGGAGATTTGATTTTCTTCGATGGCTTGCTTCTGAGCCCTCTTTACTTTTTTGATTAGGTCTATTTGTAGCTCTAATCTTAAAGCTCTAACTCTCTGTTCTATTCGACTTAATGCGTCAGCTACCACATTTGTTTTACCCTCATGATAAATGATTTCGTAATGATAATCATTTAAGGTTTCCATCCATCTTCTTTGATGCATGTTAAGTTCTTTTTGATAAAAATTGTGCTTTAAGCTTTTATGATCAGTGTACAGGATAAACTTGACTCCATATAGATAGTGTCTCCATAATTTCAAAGAAAAAATTATGGCACCTAACTCTAAATCGTGAGTTGTATAATTCTTTTTGTGTACTTTTAATTGACGAGAAGCATAAGCTATTGCTTTCTTTCTTTGCATTAGTACACAGCCCAAACCTGAATTGGACGCGCCATTAAATACAACAAAATCTTCTGTACCTTTTGGCAAAGCCAGTATGGGTGCGCTAGTTAGCTTTTGTGTAAGTAAATCAAACGCTTCTTGTTGCTTGGTTCCCATTCATACTTAACATTCTTTCGAGTTAATGATGTTAAGGGAACTGTTATTCGAGAGAAGTTTTCAATAAATCTTCTATAATGTCCAGCCAAACCTAGGAAACATTGGACTTTAGTTGGCGATTTAGGAATCTCCCAATTAGCTACCGCTTCAATCTTTGTGGGGTTTACTTGAATTCCACTTACGTTAACAAAATGACCAAGAAATTGTACATCATGAAGCTAGAACTCACACTTAGAAAATTGGGCATATAATTTTTCGTTTTGAAGTAATTCAAGCAAGATCCTAAGATGAACTTTATGATCTTCTTCCGATTTAGAATAAATGAGTATATCGTCGATGAATACGATTCCAAATTTATCAAAATAAGGCTAGCAAATCCTGTTCATCATGTCCATGAATGAGGCTGGGGCATTAGTAAGTCCAAATGACATTACAGTGAACTCATAATGTCTATACCTTGTTCGAAAAGATGTCTTTGGAATATCTTCTTCTTGAACTTTTAGCGGATGGTATCCAGAGCGTAAGTCTATTTTGGAAAAGAAACTCGCTCCTTTCAATTTATCGATACGTCTTCAGTTCTAGGTAGCGGAAATCGATTCTTAATAGTTACTTTATTCAAAGCTCTATAATCGATACACATCCTCATTGGTCCATCTTTCTTTTTGACGAATAATATCAAAGCTCCCCAAGGTGAGGAACTTGGACGAATGAAACCTTTCTCCAGTTCATCGATATGGGGATTTAGCTATTGGAGCAGTTTCAGGCATCACGTCTATTCTAAACTCAACTTCTTGATTGGGTAGTATGTCTATAGCCTTTTTGGTGTCGAGTACGAAGACTCGAGCATTCCCCTTCTTTCCATCATTCTTGGTGTTGTTTCCTCCAGCTCTAGCACCTCCACTAGCAACAACATTTCTCTTTGGACATTCAAAGCTGAGATGCCCGGTTTCCTTGCAATTAAAGCAAGTCATTGATTTCTTCCAATAATCTGTTGCAACATGCCTTGTCTTGTTACATGAATCACAAACTACAGATGTGGATGCTACAAATCAACATCGACCTAGATGATGCCTCTTACAAATCTTGTATAACGGATAGTTAGAGGTTTTCTCTTGTCAACCTCCTTGCCCTTAAAATGGGCATTTCCTCTTCCTTTCTTGTCATTTGTTGCATCACCTTTCTTATCCTCTTCTTTGTTTCGGATAAGACCATTCATCAAATAACTGGCCAGTTCCATGGTGGAATCGGCGTTTTGTGGCAGATGAGACCTTACATTGTCTCGGATTTCCCTAGGCAAACTCCAGATGCAACGGGTCACCTTGGTTGACTCTGGTGTTACCAATTGAGGCACAAGTCTATAACACTCTTGGAATTTTGTATTGTAGTCTTTTAGATTTGTTCCAACTACCTTGCGGTTCAGGAACTTGGTTTCAATTAAGTCTATCTCATGCATCGGATAGAATTTTTGCATAACCAAACTTTTAAACTCTTCCCATGTTAATTTATACATGGGTCCTCTTCCCCTCGACATTATCAGAGAGTTCCACTACTCCAACGCTTCACCTTTGAACATCGGAGATGTGTACTGAATTTTCTCTTCTTCAGTACATTTTCTTATGATTACAATTGATTCCATTCTTTCTAGCCATCTTATGGCAGCTATGGCGCCTTTATCGCCATAAAATTCCTTTGGTCCATATGTTTTAAAATCTTTGAATAAACAATCTTCGACTCTCAATTTCTTTTTAAAGGTTCGATTGAAATCATCACCAATGGTTGAACCTTTATCACTTTCTTCGCCTTGGTTGGTAGGGTTCAAACGAGATTTAGATTTGACAGTTCTATTGGATTGTCGGGTTTCACTTTTATGAGTCGGTCCTCCTTTCATAGCTTGTAGCAATGGATTCATTGCATTTATCATTTCTTGCATTTTTGTTATTAGTTGCTCAAGAACCTCTTGAGCAGGCTTGGTTCTCGTTCGGTTGCTTCTTGGGTTAGAAACTTCCTTGTTTTGCGAAGGATTAGTTTGATTCGACATTTTGTAGACGAAATTGATTTAGAAACAAAGATTATTATTTATATAGCGGTAGATATAGTATCTTACAAACCGGAATATTTTACAAACAAACGACACAAACCCGAGTTCTACATACTGACACCGAAACAAACCATACAATTACAACAAGATAGGATTCCTAGTCTTTCATATAATCCTTAATCATTTTCTTCATCTTACTACATTTTTGTAGTAATTTACTTCCAATCTTCTTTCTCTTGCTACTCTCAGTAGCAACGTTCTTCTTTTATTCATCGGTTTCCTGTGATGCTCAATCTAGATGTTTCTCTTGGGACCTTGGAATGCCATTTGGATATCCATATTGTGGTGGTGGATCTTGATATCACATCATAACAATGCCATAGTGATTCTTTGGGTATGGTGGTGGGGGACTTGCTTCAAACGGTAGATTGTAAAAACCTTCAGCAACTTTTTGTAGTTCCCTTATTTCTTCCGCATGTTCGGATATGGTAGAAACAACACCAGTATAGGGTGGGAAACTATTTGGGTTTCCTTGAACACAAGGATCTTGAGAATCATAACAAGGGGTCATGTGAAACATGGGATCTTGGCAACCAACATTTGGCGGACAATCACATCTTGGATTATCTCGAACATAAGGATTTTCTTCCTTAGTACTCATCTCTTACGAAGTTTCTTCTTCGGGATCCTCCTCGGATTCTTCCTCTGGATCCTCTTCGGATTCTTCCTCCGAATTGATCTCTACATCCTCTTTGTTTAAATCTACTTGTATAGTCGCCTTCTCTTAGAGTTGCATTACCCGCATCCTGGTTCTCCTAGATGAACCTGCTATGGAATCAGTGTTGGAATCTGTTGGGTTATAGGTTGGAGGTCTAAAACGCCATCTACTTTGGTCGGAGTGACATTGCATCCAACTAGATGTGTCTTGTTCGGGTTTGGATTTGATTAGTTTGTCAACTTCCATTTTGTTAGAAAGATAATTCTCTGGAGTTGGTAGATCATTTGGTATTAGTATTGGCATTTGCTCCGTGCGTGGGAAATATACTGGTTCGCTTCCATAGGGTACTATAGGCACAACTGGCCGATCCTGACTAAAGAAGTCAGTATGGTAACTATCACTTCCATCTCCTGCATGATCGGGAATAGCTGATTCTGGATGTTCGCGATTCTACGTTCCTAGAAAAAAAATTCCTTAATAAAAACATCACATTTTTGCAACCGATTTTCATAAACTAAAAAAATATCTCAAAAATCATTTTTTTCTATTTGTCAACACCAATTAGTTTCGGCTAAGAAATCATGGCACCACCCCCACATTAACTTTCATGCCAGAAAACCACCTTCGAGAAGACAAGCATCGCAAGCTAAGTTTTGTTTCTCTTTCCTTCTTATTCATGTATGTATCAATACTTTATATATATATATAATTCTATTTGGACATAATCAAAATAATTTTATGTATCTAATTTCTTCCAAAGGTTATTTACGAAGTTTATATTGAGTTTAGTTGTTTGTTGATTGTTGAGCTATTTTCGTTTGTATTTACTCTCAAGCACGAAATGCAAATACATACATGCGTCATTTATAGTACATAGTTGCATTATTTAATCGGTTTACTTTTGATAACTCAATCTCGCGGTCTATGACCGATTTACAATGAACGTAATCGTTTGGTGAAAATTGGGACTATGAACATGGATGTGTACATAGTTATCTAATAGAAACCGTATTCCTACATTTGACTATCTATGACCGGTTAACTATGAACCGGATTCGTTTTCTTAAAACCAAGGTTATGTTATAGCTATCTAATCGAAGTCACGTGTACATGTTGAGTTTATAATTATTTTTATAGGAATTGTTTGGTTATTTGTGAAAAGGGATGCAATCTTGAAGTAGATGACAATAAGGATCTCTATTTGTTACAGCTTGTATCTCAAAGTGCGGAATCCATTGAGATCGAACACATCCAAGTAAACATTAAGCACATTTTCATATATATCAAGAAACAATACAAGATATGACGCTTTGCGCACGTTTTCTCTCTACTCTCTCTCTCTCTGACAATCACCAAAAAGTCTAAGTAGAAACGCATAAGTCCCCTATTTATGGGAAACATGAACAAGCTCATCAAGGCCGTATATGATATACGGCGTATATCATATACGCCGCATATGATATGCGTTGACTTGAAGACTTATGTGTTGACTAACAAACACAAACTATACATTTGACATTTTTAGCCCTATGCAATCATATCTAATACATCTAAGACCCTAGAAACAGACATTATGTTCTTACAGACTCCTCCTTGGATGTTGCTAGGTCTTCGATCTTCGATCTTTCATTTAAAAACTTTTTCTCTATATTCCCCCTCATATCTTCCCATGAACGTTTCGTTGAAGGTTTCGGAATAGTGGGAATAGAGACTCTAATGCCTTTGTATTGAAATCTTTTCAATCCTGCAATCCGTATCTTCTCCTGAATCTCCTCCTCTCTTTCCTTCTCCTTTTGAGCTTCCTTATCTCCAAATTCAAACCATTTGCTCTTCAAAACTTCACCAGAGTGTATTTTGTACTTATAAAAAATCTTGATCACCTTCTGATATTGCATAGCCGACGCATGATGTTTATCACGTGACACTTGAATCTTGCACTTATGCAGCGTCTCTATATCCTTCTCAGAACAGTTCACTAACCACATCGGGTCCATCACATCTATTACATCCCACACTCCATCTCTATTTAACACAATCTGAGCTTCACCACGGTTCTCATCATAATACCACCACCGAAAGTAAACATGAAAGTCTTGCTCCATCAGATACATAGGAATCACTTTTAGAGTTTTAGGTTGCTTGTACCTCCAAGTCTTCACAAAGTCATCCGTTTCAGGATCTTTCTTTACTCTTGAAATGTGAAGAAATGGAGTTTGAGGAGTCCAGCTACGGAATCTGCATTTCGCTTGTCTTTTAATAAACTCCCAGATCTCCTTCATAGGTCCACGTTTAGGACAGTTCAACAATTTTTTATCAACAATATCCACCACGTCCATCCACGGTAACGATTTCAACTCACATAGACTCTCAAAATATTGTACGCCATATGTTCGTCATACTGCAATTTTCATTATCTTGGGTAGATACGCAATACTCACCACTTTACCCAATTTCAACTCTTTTTCTTTCTTCTTATAATACTTAACTGGATTCAAGTATATACGCTTAGGCTCAATCTTCTTCCTTTCAAACCATTCCTCCTGCTCCTGACTATTTATCTCAGCTTCTTCAGTTGTATTGTCTTTAGCAGATATAGGATTTCCCTGATTGTTAAATTCTTGACTGATCATATCAATCTCCTCATCAAATTCTTCATCAAATTCAGGAAACACTTGATCAGCAGCATTTACATAATCAACATGCTCTTTATCAAGTTCCTCTTCAATAATATGTTCATTTACCAAGACATTATCTTCACTTAAACCCATATCTTTCTCAAAGTCAAACTCGAACTCTTCTTCAGTAACATTTAGCATACGAGCTAGATCTGCACATGTAACCTTGATTTCACCTTCCTCCAATTCTTCTTCATTATATGTAAACCTTACAGGATGTTTATAAGCAATTGGATCTACATCGAGTATCTCTTGCTTTTCATCATTACCACCAGAATGAGTAGTTACTTGAGCAGGTTCGCTTTCAGTTATAGGCTCAATCACATTCTCAGCACTTGCACTTGTACCAGCACTAATTAACACACCTAAACCACCACCAGAACTTGGGTTATCAAAATCATCGTCATTAAAATCATCATGAGATGGAGAATTACCATAATCCAATAACTCTTCATCCTCTTTTTCCTCTTCTGGCTCATTAGGTTTAACAAGTTCAACAACTATTGGTTCAATCACAACCTGTTCCATCACTGATTCAGCAATAACTTGTTCAACCACTGTCTCTGGTTCACGTACAAATCCTGATGATGATCCACCAACCTCTGGAATTTCAAAATGAACTGTTGGTTCATCAACTTTCCCTTTACCTTTAGCTTCAACTTGGTCTTGATCATATTGTACTTTGAAATTACCTTCTTCATGCAAAGCTTCACCACCATATACTTTGGTGAACACTTTATCTTCTGATCTTCCAAGTTCCTCAACCAGATTAATACCCAATTTATCTTCCAATATCATGAAATATCTCATATGAAGATTTAATAAATCTACTTGTTGTTTTCTCCTCAACTCACCATCTTGAATAATTTTCTTCTGTTCAACATTTTCATTCCTCAACCTTTCATTCTCCATTACGAGACTATCAATCCTTATCCCTTGCTCAGTAACTGTAGCCTTTAATGAATCATGATCACGAAAAGTAGGAAAATCACCAAAACAACTTGCATCGAGAGAAGGTAAGCTGAAATCAGGAACTTTGTTAGTGGGTTTTGGTGAAACATGTGGCACTTGTACTTGAGGAGATGGTTCCACCACTGGTGTCTTCAATACATTATCATCTCTGCATAAGTCCACAACTGGTTCTTCCACAATAAACTCTAGATTGATTGGAGTAATAATAATCTTAGGTTCTTCACTATCATGCTCATCAATCAGTTTTAACTTTGGAGAAGTAGTTCTCTTTGATTTCTTCTTGATACGTATCACCTTTTTCTTCACAGATTTCTCCACAACCCCTTTAGGAACATAAGTATCATCCTTCTCATCTGTAGACTTACGTTTCTTTGAGCTTTCAGCATGTTTTTCGAACTTAGCCCTTGGATTTGCTAACCTCAATCTCAGACCCTTAGAATCCGATTCAGTCTCCTTTCAGATGTTGCAGAGTATACTTCTTCTTCTATAGCTGGAGTAACGACTTCTTTCTTCACTTTTTGTTTCTTTTTCTTTGGAGCAACCGAATCACCTTCTGAATTAGATTCAATCTTGATAAAACGTTTCCCAACAAGCTTAAACTCCAGCATCAGTCTGTTCTCTTCTTCCCTATCAGAATCACTATTATCATGTCTCCATTTATTATCAGCCGGAGCCACATATTCGGGATTCTTCAAATGACCGAATAACCCTCTGAACTTTGGAATATCGGCTTCTTTAACATTCTTGTATGAAGCAAGTTTCGCTAAGTTGTTCCCAGTCACATGATCTAAGAAGATCTTAGGTCCCTCCTTTTTCACATCAGGAAATACCTATTCTACAAACATCTGTACAAATCTCGGATATTGTATCCATTGATCATCTCCGAAATTCATCTTCATGTTGTCCAAGATCATCCGAGAAAAGGTGTAATTCAGATTCAGACATAGAGCTGGCATAGTACTCATCTGGTAGTCCCAAATATCATCATAACCATCCTTCCTATGTCCTAAACAGTGAACAACCACATGTACTAATTACTTGTATGGTCGAGACAATGTGGTTCTCTTGAAAGCTAACTTGTTCAACGAATCTCTGTAGACCATCCTGAGTAAATAGCCTTTCACCATCTTCTCATCTAAATCAACCGGATCAGACAATTTGTCTCCGAAATCCAATACTTTTCTGATTAACTCTTCATTAACCACAATCTGCTTCCCTTGTACAGTAGCTTGTATATCAGTCCCAAACACTTTAGCAGTACTCCAAAATTCAGTGATAATGCTCTTGTATGAATCCGCTAAGTGGGTAATAGCCTTGAATATTCTCGATTTTTTCAGAAACGGCATAATGACTTTGAACTTTTAAGCTTTTGGATCCTCTTCGTTTAAGTAAGCATAGATGTTGTGCTTTGTATCAGTAATCTTGGTTTTCTTACCCATCTGTAAACACATAACAAATACACAAATTAGAATCAAATTCAGCGTATGTGTCCATAGTCCACATATAAGTATGATTACAACATATAATTTCTTTGATTAACAGATAAGTTCTCACTACGTATATGTCTTATTACAACATATACGTCTTAAAGGTTTGACTTTGGTCAACTCAGAACATATACTCCGTATAAGACATACGGCGTATAAGTCCAAAATTTGACCAAATTCAAGAATTTCTCATCTGCACATCATTTAGACATAACACCTATCACAAATCTCATTTAAGTTTGTTTATTACAATATTGAAATCAATTTTGCGATTTTATCAAGTTTAAATGGTCAAGCGTCAATATTTATGACCAGATAAGTTTAGCTTTTCAGATCTTAACACTATGAATCATAATGATCCAATTAAACAACACTCGTAATATCAACCTAAGATGAATTGATCATAAATTTGCAACACATCATGAATTGTTCAGATCTAATTTGACATGTACATGAGATGTACTGTTCATTACCAGATTTAAAAACAATTTCTCACCTTAAAGATCTGGAATGGTGTGCAAATCACCACAACAGATATCACAAACAACGAACCATCAAGAATTTTTAGTGCAAAGTGAATTATGGACAGAGAGAGTTTCAGAAACTCAAGGGCATTTGTGACTATGCGTCGCATATCTCTCTTATATATGCATTGACATATGCGGCGTATAAGTATAAGACTTATACGGCGCATAACTTATGTGGCGTATAAGTCTCATACTTATACGTTGCATAAGTATGTCCAATCAAACTTTTATTTCGTGGCCTGTACACACCAATTTAATGTCACAAGTACAAATTAATGTCCTTGTACATTAGAAGAATAACTTAACTAAGCTCATTTCAGACAAAATTCTATTTTACCAAGTCCAATTTAATGACCTTGAATAAAACAGATAAACATTTGATCCTTTGATTTTTGTTTGGTAAAAGCAAGATTTGTTGATTCATGAAAAAACACCCAGAGAGATAGTTCACCCGCCTATCAAGAGTCGAAAACTAAATCAGAACGAAAATCCTTTTGAGTTTTTCAGCAACAAATATTTACAGAAGCTTAACAAAACAAACATGAAAACAAAATTTAAATTTTTTTGTGAGTTTGAGCAGGGAATCATATTAACAAAATTGCCTTTCCATCACAGTTTTATTTTCAGCGTTTATTACGACTGGTGTTAAGTCGGTCAATGGTATTGTTGTCCACCTAAACCTTCTAAACAAGTGATTCAGGAATTTCTGTGATACTTTTAATTTGGTTCAATTAAGCATAAGATATCAGGATTTATCAGTTCTAATCTTGATTCAGGCTTAATTTGATTTTTACATAGTCACCCCAACTTGACTTAAACCTTAGAATCAGAAGATAAAAATACTTTTATTTTAAGCAAATCAGCAAATAATCCCCACTACAAGATATACCCCCGTTATCAAGCAATACCCTTTGGTCCTTTACCATTGATGAGTATGCACGATTTCATCTGTATGCTTGCAAACGTTGTGTCCCTTGTGGTCCTTTTCTTAATGGTAATAAGACGCGATCAAGGGGACAACGTGTGACTAACAGTGGATTTTGATCAAGTCAGTAATGATTTGTACATAAGTACATTTGTGATCAAGTTTAATGACTTATAAAGTAGCTTAATCTGCGGGTTTGCTCTTTAAAGAATTTTTTAAATATTCATCGAAATGAATACCCAGATGATAAACCGCATAAAGACCCGATGGATCCAGGAACCTTAAAGAATCCCATCAATACAAGATTTAAGGCCATAAAACCATACATCATTGAAGCGTTAACCAATTACTAATAGCTAATTTTTAACAATTTTAAACGATCATTCTGATTAAACGGCTTGAGTATGACCAGCTATTACATTTCTGAGATCATTATCAAGACTTTTGCTAGAAACTAACACCCCATCAATTTGGCAATTTTAAGTTTATATCACCTACTTTTCCTTACTTGTTTATTTTAAGGCCTACCAATGCACCAATACAATTAAGCACACAACCTTTTATGCCTACTTTTTACTGGATTTGGGATCAGATAATCAATGTACTATCATTTTCCCTTTTTGCTTCAAAAACTCATTTTCTGAGGAGCAACATTTTTCCAATGTTTTTGGCTTTTTCAAAATTTTTCAATGTTTTTGGTTTTTTTCTTTGAAATTTTCTCCTCCTAAAATCAAAAACTATACAAAAAAAATATTTACAAAAAAACATTTGACTCTGATGTTCAGGATCACAAGGTATCCAACACACCTGTAATCTCGGTAACCCCCTTATCAACACCGCCCAAAACTTTTAACCCATTTAGTTTTAATAAGTAATGAAATCTTGACTTATCAAAAGCTTTGGTGAAAAGATCTGCCTTTTGTTCATCGGTGTGAATCTTGTCTACGGTAATCAACTTCTTTTCGTAGCAATCACGAATGAAGTGATACCGTATCTCTATATGTTTAGTTTTAGAGTGATTTATCGGATTCTTAGTTATCGAGATAGCTGCATTATTATCTACAAATATAGGGGTAGTAAGAAAATTCAAACCGTAGTCCCGCATCTGTTGTTGTATCCAAAGAACCTGAGAGCAGCAACTGGAAACAGCTACGTACTCAGCTTCACAGGTAGACAATGAAACTGTGGCTTGTTTCTTGCATTGCCTGGTGACAAGTCGTTTGCCAAAGAACTGACACTCTGTCGTTGTAGATTTGGCATTCAGCTTACAGCTTCCATAATCTGAATAAGCCCTTAACACAAATTCATCGTCTTTTGGATACCAGAGACCGACCCCCGGACATCCCTTGAGATAGTGTAGTATTCTTTTGACTGATATCGGGCACACAAACAAGTAGCATACATGATGTCTGGCCGAGAAGCAGTCAAATACATCAATGAGCCTATCATGGATCGGTATAAGGTTTGATCAACCTTCTCCCTGGTGGGATCAGGACCGATACCATGATTCAATGGTAAGGGAGTACTGATAGCCGATGCATCAGACATGTTGAACTTTGTCAAAACATCATTGACATATTTTGTCTGATGGATAAAGATACCATCTGACAATTGTTCAACCTGAAGTCCAAGAAAGAACTTCATTTCCCCCATCGCACTCATTTCAAATTTCTGTTTCATGACTTCTTCAAACTATTTGCACAGAGCATCATTCGTCGATCCAAAGATTATGTCGTCGACGTAAATTTGCACGACAGCAGGTGTCCATCAACAACCTTAGTGAAAAGTGTACAGTCGACAGTTCCTCTGATAAACCTGTTGTTTAAAAGATGTAGTGACAACGTCTCATACCAAGCTCTCAGGGGCTTGATGGAGACCGTAGAGGGCTTTATCAAGTAAATACACTTTGTCTTTGTGGATCAGATCGACAAACCCCGGCGGTTATCCCACGTAGACTACTTCACTAATCTTACCATTAAGAAATGCTGATTTCACATCCAACTGATAAACCTTAAAGCCTTTCCAAGAAGCAAATGCTAGAAAGATCCGAATTGCCTCTAGCCTTGCAACTGGTGCATATACTTCATTGTAATCGATACCTTCCCATTGGTTGAATCCCAAAACAACTAATCTTGCCTTGTTTCTTACAATAATACCACTTCATCCCTTTTGCACTTAAACACCCACTTGGTGTTAATCTGCTTTTTATCTTCAGGTAAATCTACCAATTTCTAGACCCCGAGCTTCTCAAACTGCATAAGCTCTTCTTGCATTGCATTCACCCAGCTTTCTTCTGTTAGGGCCTCTTTGTACGTCTTTGGTTCAACTTGAGAAATAAAATAATTTAATGAGAATCGATTTTGTATAGAAGAAATATGAGTATAGAAGCACTGAAGATTTTGATCAAGTTGTCATCTTGTTTGTACTCCAGCATTCAGATCTCCTATAATATTCTCCTCGGGATGATAAGACACAGTTCTCGGGACCACCTCTGAAGGTACTGACACTTCGGATTGAAGATTTGTAACATTCTCTTCAGTATGGGAAATGGATGAAGAGATAGCTTCAATTATCTCCTCATTTGTGTCACCATTGTCATCAAAAACTAGAAAGTTACTGGAAAAGTTTCTGGAACATCATCGGATTGAACATTTTCAGGAACATTTTGAGAAACAGACACAGGTGCTTCAGGCACAAGTTCTTGATTTTTCGACAATTGTTGATAGTAAATCATCATCAAAGTTTCTTCGGATGAATCTTCCTCCGGGAGTTGAAAACTCTCCCATAGACTTACATAATCGAACAACCTTGAATCTCCTGGTCTTTGTATGGTAGGAGTGTATCGTTGATGGTCAACATTCTGAACTTATACGATCTTGTGGAGGCTAGGAATGTAGACACGTCTGAGTGAACTAGCATACCCCACAAAGAATCCTTCCACATATTTAGGACTAAATTTCCCAGTTGGTTCAAGAACAGTACATATTGACCCAAATGGTTCAAGCCACTTCAGATTGGGTTTCTGACGATTCAGAAGCTCAAAACACGTCTTACCAAATCTCTTTACTGTAAGCACTCGATTAAGCGTATAACAATCTGCAGCTACTGCTTCAGACCAAAAGTTAACTGGTAATTTTGAATCTGAAAGCATAGTTCATGCCGTTTCAATCAAAGTCCGATTCTTCCATTCAGCAACCCCATTTTGTTGTGTAGTATAAGGAGCACTGAATTCATGAAGAATTCCCTATTCGTTACAGTACTCTAGCATTTTGTTGTTTTTGAATTCCGTCCCATTATCACTTCTGATACGACGGATTGGTAGATTGTACAATGTCACCAGTTTTTTGAATAAAACCATAAGGGAATCATATGTCTCATATTTAGATTACAAAAACATCACCCATGAAAACCTTGAGTAGTCATTGGTGACCACAAGACAATACAATTCGCCTGTGATACTTTTGACATTAATCGGACCAAATAGATCCATGTGAAGACGTTCAAAAGGTTGGTTGATGGAGTTGACGCATTTCATTGGATGAGATTTCCTTGTTTGCTTTCCCTTCTTAGAATCCAAACAATCTTTAGTCAATTGAAAGTTTCTCAAGTTAACTCCTTCTACCAGATTCTTGTGAACTAGATGGTTCATTTTTCTCAAGCTTATATGTCCCATCCTCAAATGCCATAATACAGATTCCCGTTCAGATGCTCTTGAGATGAAACACTGAGCAGACCCTTATGAAGTAGATGCAGAACTCATGTTCATGACGTAAAGATCATTCACTCGAGGAGCATGCATAATGATCCATTCCTCAGGTATTTTGAAACCCGGTTTCAAAATCAAACACTCTCGATCAGTAAAGTGTGTAGAAAATTGTTTATCAAAAATTTGTGATACACTGAGTAGATTATTCTCCAACTCTGAAATGTAGTTGACATTCTCGAAAGTAACCTTTCCATTTGTTAAGCTTCCTTCACCAACAATCTGTCCACCTTGATTTCCAGCAAAGCCGACATACCCTCTTCTTATTGATTTAACATCGTTTAGCAAGTAGAGAGTACCTGTCATGTGCCTAGAGGCTCCACTATCCAATATCCAAAGAGAATCGTGGGATCTTGGAAGCCCCTCATTGGCCATGAACGCTTGATCAATTAATTCTTTGCTTGCAGTTTCTGAGTCAACATCAGTGATGTCTTCTACCACTCCTTCAACAAACTTATTCTCAACAATCTTTTCATCAACAGAAACGAACTCCTCCTTATCTTCTGACTTGATGACCTCTGAAAATTTATCATTTTCTTCCACGCCAAAGTCAATTTTTCCTTGTGGAACATCCTCCTCATAAAACCAATCTGCAAAACTCTCAACAATATCAGGAGGAAATAATAAGATAAGATAATCAGAAGGAACTTCATGAATTTTATCATAGGTTCGCGGAAGTTCATCATCAGAAGTATCACAAGCAACTTCTTTCTCATTGTTGCTATCTTCATTCACATTCTTGTCTTCAACTGCATCATTAAACTCTTGAGTCTCAGTCTCAACTTCATCCATGTCTTCAACCATATTATCCATCTTGATCACACTTCTAGTAATAACCTCCTTTTTGTCCTCATCAACCATTTGAGCTACATTCTCTTGGAATATAGAATTCCAATTGATACCTTCATCAACTTGAGCTGTAGATGCCTTTTGTTGCGAAGTTGATGCTTCCGTAAGTTTCTTTTCCTTACTGGACGATGATATATAGCTTGTTTGTAGTAGTCTCGTCCAAAAGGATTAGCAGCATTATCATCAACATTCTTACTTGTGCATTCCCTTTTAAAATGACCCTTCTCCTTGCATCGAAAACATCTAACTTTAGACTTGTCAAAGCCTAATTTAGAAATTGTACCATCAAGCACGTTTCGACCAGTTATCTCTTTGAATCTCTGAGCATGTCTAATCACACTAGCCATACACCATCTTATATCAATCATTTCCATTTCCTCTGGGTCTATCTGGTCATAATATTCTTTAGTCATGTTGTAATTCCCAATGCGACCTGCCACCAAACACTCATATGATTCTAGAACAGATCCTAGAAAGGTCATGTGTTCCTTGATAGTGTCAGTGGTCATGTTTCCAGTATTTGTTAGATTTACTACGATATTACACTGGACAACATCAAAATCTGTTGAAATTGAAGCTTGAGTAATTGGAATTGTTCCAGAATAACTACTACTATATTGAGGAGTAGCAGCAACATTTGTAACACCAGCTTGACTGATTGATTCAGCACTAAATGAGTAGGAATCTTGGAATTTTGAGTAACACTTGAATGAGAATTCTTGTAATACAATCCCACATCTTGTGATATGACTGTAGATTTCATCTTTTGTTTCTTTCTCAGTTACAAGTCATGAGCTTCAAGTTTCTCGATAAAGCTTGCCAAATTCAAACGGGCATAAGCAATGGGGTTTGATGTTGAATCAAGATAAAAGTGCCCCATTCTTCAGGTAAAGCATCTGCAAGTTTATCTATATACTCATACTCAGGCTTGTCAATCTTTAGTCTCTTCATTTCATTCACAAGATAACAGTATCTTTCAATTAATTGAGCAAATGATTCACCCTTAACTTGAGTGAATATGTCAAATTCTTTCTTCAGCAAAGCAATTTTGCTCTTTCTCATGTCGGGATTTCCACTATCTTTATTCAACAACGCTTGCCATATTGAGTAACAAGAACCATTGTGTTGCAGAAGTTGAAAGATCTCAGCTTTGATGGACTGTTGAAAGAGATTCAACATCTTCTTCTCTTTAAGGAATGAATTCTTATCTGCATCAGCAATCTGAGATAATCTGTAATTTTCTCCATTCTCATTCTTGGGAATTATAAATTCTTCCTCCACGGCAGTCCATATATCATAGTTCAACGCTTGAACATATGTCTCGAATTTGTCAGCCCATGAAGGATAGTCTTCCATTCTCAGTAGCTTAGGAGGTTTGTTGGAAGTTCCATTTCATTTTCCAAACTAATGTTCTGAAGTAGAATAGACGGGTGTGACACGAACGCATTTAGGTTTTCCATATCGAATAAAGTCAACGTGTATACCTTCTGATCAAACGGATATGTTTCTGGTCAAGGTTGGTCGACAGATATGAAATTGGTCAAGGTAGGTCAACGTATAAGTGTGAGGTTCAAAGGTCAACGGATATGTTCTTGGTCAAACGGATATGTATGAACAACAAGAATGATCAACGTATATGTCTAAAACAACGTATATCTAATCAATATATCATATGCGGCGTATATTTTATACGCCGTATATATTATGTTTGATCAACATATACGCTCTAAGTTCTGAAACAGAAGCTTCAAGGCTACAAAATAAAATATTTTGTTTCACATGTGTTATCATGAAATTCAAAAACAAAATTAATTTTTATGTGTTGTCTAAAGTCTTTGATTTCATTCGTATCAACACAAAGCTTACCAAAATAGCCTTAGTAGCAAGTTTCGACGCATTTCAATTTGGACAACAAAATATTCTGCAAATAGTTGTAATTTGTTTGCTTTCACTAAATTGACCCGTTAAACAGTAGCAAAACCTTTATCTAGATTTAGTTTTGGTGACCTGCTAACAAATTTTCAATCTGGAACTGATATTTGATGTGGTACCACCTGATGCAACATTTTAGATTTTGGCTAATAAAAATTCAGATTAATCTGTATGTCCGAAAACAATATGACCCGCTTTCAACCACACAAGCCTATAATCACTGATCCAAAACAAACACGCAACCCGTTATATAAATGAACCAAATTAGCCCCGAAACAACAGTTACCAGATTACACACTTTGACTATTAAAAAGTCAAAAAACCTTTAATCCTTTTATGCAAAAGTGTAAAATACCTAAGTTGACATGAATCAACCTCGAATCAGCATACATTTTGTTCGTTAATTTATGTTCATGAACATCTGTATGTGTTCGTTTATGTTCGTTCCATTTATGTTTGTTCGTCTAGTATCCCGTATTCATTTTATAGCATACTCGGTCCTAAAAACCAAGAATTTGTGTTTTTAAAAAGAAACAAATATACAACTCACTTAGACTTATATCCAAACTTATCAAACCCCGTTCTGAACAAAAATGACTCGTTTTTGACTTGTATATCAATGTCATTTTTGTTGACAATTGAAAACCACCGCTTTGAGTACTTTGAACTTTGGAAAAGAAAATAAAGAGTACTTTATAGTTTTGGTACAAATTCATCATTTTAACCCATATAATTTCCTGGCCCAAATATTTAAGCCGAAATGGAAAAACTAAAAAAATAAAACCAACTCAAACGAAAAACCAAACAGTTTTTAAAACTCCAAATTCCGATCTTTTTGGTTCTATTTTAGCTTAAAACAGACTCACGCAAACCACACCCCTAGTAAATAATAATTTCTAGATTCTTACAACAAAGCATTTGAATAAAGTTAAGTGAAGCTCAAATGTACTAACCTTAGTATATGCCAACATAGCCTTCAACCGACAAAGTCATTACATGAAGCTCTCTTATATCGAAAAATGAGACTTCTTCCCCACTTGTTTTTCACATTCTAAAGAAAGAAAGGAAAAACTCAATAATCAAACCACCAACATAAATGAAGTAGTACCATTTAACTCTCTCCATACCATCATTCTCCATTGCAACAATAACAGTCTTCTTATTTAGAACTCATTTGACGCCAATTTTAATGTCAGTTAGTGTTAGCCTCATGGGGTCCATTTGACCTCTCGCCGTATCAGGAGAATCAACAAGAACCTGCATTTATGAAACATATTCTTACATAAAAGAGTTAAAAAAAATAATGAGGTCTTCGACCAGCTAGAACAGTATAGAAACTATAACCATTTGAGACACATCAAACTATATAAACTATAATAACATTTTAAATAAGTTGTCACCAAATTCTTTTCCTTTAGTATCAATTCGTATAGAAATCAAACCCGTAGCAAATGCGTCAGATTCTACATATTCCCATTTTTAGTTGTGCAAACCTGATGCAAACTGAGCCCGAGGAAGCATAGAACTGGCCCAAATTCAAAAAAATCTACCTAAAAAATTACATACAAAAATATCAATTTGATGATATGCAATCAAACATATGTAAATGAATATTAATTACTTAACAATTTGATGTATGCGGTATTTAAATTTTATGAGGCAAGAGGCCTAACAAACAATGTAAGAATAGGTTCCTTACCAATAGCAGCGTATGAACAACGCAATCCCCAAACTTTAATGAGAGCTCCATATGATATACCAAATTCCTTCCCAGAGTCAAGCGAAGCTCTCAAATCCATAATTTAAATAAATATGAATGGTAGATTAGACAAACTATTTAACATTAGCATGATTCATAGTAAAGCATTAATTTAAATAAATATAGACAAAACCAAAACCTTTTGTGCACGAATTTAAATAAATAATAGCTACCAACATAAAGATATTTGACTTGAAATTGGTATGTCCAATTCCAATGTGCTTTATATAAATTGGTGTCAAGCACTCCATCTTGTCATCAAGATCTCCTCATCTCTATTCCTTTCCTAACAAACATGACTTTTAAGAAACTAAAAACACGTTGTGTATTCATATAACATGTAATCAACTAAAAAAGTACTATCTAAGAGAGAGTTTTTTCATCCAAATTGTTCGACGATGTAATTGGTTGTGACATTTAGCCTTTGAGCTGGAAAATTTCCATTCACTGCAATGGCCTGTAGTTTGAGTTCAAATATAAAATGAATATAAAAACATAATTTCCCCAAACTGAAAAAATAATGAACTGATAACCTAATGTTAAACAAACAGATTCGAACAAACAAATTACAAACATAAGAAACTTCATACCTTTGGTAACCGCTCTTTTTTGAGATCGACACCGTAACTCATCTCGTTAGGGTCTTCAGATTGATGGATTACGGTGGCTCCAGTTGGTAGCGACTGTTAGTGCGATGAAAAAAACTAGATGCTTAAATCAGAGAGGATAAGGGGACGACGGCGACGTACCATTAGATAACAAAGCATGCTGGCAATGGAGAGTTTGTAAGGTGGCTCTACAAGTTAAAGTTGGATCTAGATCTGAATGGCTGCTATGAAAAAGGAAATTCGAATTTTTGGAATTAGGGTTAGTCGGGCGGGAATTCAAAAGGCTGGAGGTATGCTACAAAAAGTGTACATTAAGCTTATAGACATGTAAAATTCTTAAAATTAAGAGCTTTTGAGTAAATGACAACTTTGCCCTTCCTATATGTATTTTAATATAGTATAGATATATATATGGGTGAGATCAAGTGGAAACTCCTCTTAGATAGAAAACTTAAAAACTCCTAAAAAACTATTTTATTTTTTTTTTAAATTTTTTTTGAAGTTTCTTTTTTCCCATTATAATATATTGTTATTGGTACAAAAAAAAAAAAAACCTTGTCGGTAACCTCGTCGGTTTAGTGTACATGTGTAATAATATGCATTGCATATATGCAAAAGTGTTGTATTGCATAGAATACAACACTATTGCACATATTTGATACACACTATTGTATATATATGCAATATAAGACTAATACACACATCGAATGCATATTAGTGCGTATGTGTAATACAACATTAACGCAAATGTGCACTACATCGACTTTTATTTTATTATTATTGTTTTTTCCGTATAATACAATGCTACTACACATATACAATACACAAATATTGAATATATGCAATTAAACACTATTGAACTTAAAAATACATAGTAATACACATGTGTAATACAATGGTATCACACAGTTAATACGTATATGCATTACAGGGGTTTTTTTTTTATTTTTCTTTATTTTTTTCGAGTGAAGGGTAAGAAAATATAAGAATAATGGCAAAAAAAGAATTTTGAAAATATTTTTTATTTTTAATTAAAAATAATTCTTTAGGAGTTTTTAAGTTTTCTTTCTAAAGGTGAGTTTTCTCTTGATCATCTTCCTATATATATATATATATATATATATATATATATTATGTCAAGTCATTTAAACCGATATCCACCTTTCTTGCTTGGTTGAAATAGAGTTTATTTTAGTCGGGTGATTTGGTTCGTTTCGTTTTTTGCTTACAAGATCCATTTCATTATTACTTAATCCCTTTTAAGAATAGATGAAGATGAATGAAAATGATTGATTCTAACATAATACATATATTATGGATGAGACTAGCTTGGATCTTGATTCACTTGAATCCTAGATAGCCTCTTCTTCTTTGAATGAAATCAACTTACTACTCTAGATCTTGGACGAGATGAAATGGAAGGAATGTTTGGGTGTATGCACTGGCGGTGTGTACGTATGAGTGTCTATTGATGATGAGATGATAGAATGAGAATAATTAGGGTTTTAGGGAATGTTTAGGACTTAAATACTCTAGGCCCATAGGCTTTAGGCCTATGATAATTCTAATCCATGAACAACCCTAATCTTATCCTTTCGTATTATTGTTATTGTTTAATGGAATTAAATAACGACACACTATATATATAAAAAGAACTCATTGTATTTATAGATTTTAAAACGCGGACGTTACAAGTCTTCCCTCCTAAAAAAGGTTTCGTCCCGAAAACCTACCTATTACACAAACAATTGAGGATAGAACTTACGCATCTCTTCCTCCATTTTCCGATCGTTTACGGTGCTTCCAAATCACCTTTACCTTGTGACAAAGTTGCTTTTCCTTACGGTCAACTATTTCAACTGGCTGCTTGATGTAATTCAACCGTTCATCTACCTCTATGTCAATTAATGGCACGTGAGACGTGTCGTTAGTGAGACATTTCCTTAAGTGAGAGACATGAAAGGTAGAGTGAATCCCTTCTAGTTCCATAGGTAGATCGAGCTTATAAGCCACTTCTCCCACACGAGCTACGATCTTGAACGGTCCAATGTATCTTGGACTTAGTTTTCCCCTCTCTCTAAAATGGATAATCCCATTCCAAGGCGATACCTTAAGAATCACGTTGTCGCCAAAGTTAAACTCGATCGGTCGTCGCCACTTATCAGCATAAGACTTCTGTCGGACTTGAGCAACTTTCATTCTTGCCTTGATCTGATCAAACCACGAGGAGGTTTCTTGTACAATCTCCAAACTACCAATCTCTTTCTGATCAATTTCTCCCCAATATACAGGATTTCTACAATGCCTACCATACAACATTTCAAAATGAGGCATACGAATACTCGAATGGTAGCTGTTGTTATAAGAGAATTCTTCTAAGTGAAGGTGATCATCCCAAATTCCTCCAAAATCTAACACGCATGCATGTAGCATATCCTTAAGGGTTCGGAAAGTCCGCTCAGACTGCTCATTTGTTTGAGGACGATAAACCATGTTGATGTTAAGTCTCGTTCCCATTGCTTCATGGAACCTCTTCCAAAATCTAGAAGTAAAGCGGGTATCTCCGTCGGACACGATCAACAATGGCACCCCATGCTTTGTCACCACTTCCTTAATGAACATGCTGCTAACGTTTTAGACGATATGAGCTCTCGTATGGGCAGAAAATGAGCACTCTTCGTTAAACGGTCCACAATCACCCAGATGGTGTCATGATTTCTAGTGTACGCGGTAGCTTAGTTATGAAATCCATGGTGATGTGTTCCCATTTCCACTTGGGTATCTCTAAAGGCTGAATCTTGCCATACGGTTTCTGGTGCTCTGCTTTAACCTGTAAACAAGTTAAGCATTTACTGACATAATTTACCACTTCGTTCTTCATACCCGGCCACCAATAATCTTTCTTTAGATCTTGACACATCTTGGTGGATCCTGGATGAATCGAGTATCAAGACTTATGAGTTTTGTCTAGAATTCGACTTCTAAGATTCCCATGTCGCGGAATCCTCATCCGATCGAATCTGATCTTTAAACCATAGTATTATTGGTCAACTCAGGTCTGTTGCCCAAAAATCCTTTCTTTCTTCATCAACCCTTTATCTGTAAGCACCTCCGACTGTACCTTGTTGATCTCTTCAAAGAAATCTCAGTTGATAATCAACTTATAAGACTTCACTGTCACGATGAGTTCTTCATTATTATAACTTAAGGCGTCAGCGGCTACGTTAGCCTTTCCTGCATAATACTTGATGTCACAGTCATAGTCTTTGATCAACTCTATCCATCTTTTCTGTCTCATATTCAACTCTTTCTGCTCGTAGAAGTACTTCAAACTCTTATGATCTGTATAAATAGTACACTTAGTATAATACAAGTAATGTCTCAATATCTTAAGAGCACGCACTTCAGCTGCTAACTCGAGATCATGCGTCGGGTACGTACTTTCGTGAGTTTTCAATTGTCTGGATGAATACGCTATGACCTTTCCTCGTTGCATTAACACGCAACCTAACCCTTGATGCGAAGCATCAACACAAACTACTAAATCCTCGTTACCGTCGGGCAAAACAAAGATTGGAGTTTGTGTGAGCCTCTTCTTCAATTCTTCAAACACCTCTTCATAATACTTACCCCAATTGAACACTACAGTCTTTCGGGTTATACCGATCAACGGTGCGGCTCTCTTGGAGAAACCTCGAATGAACCTCCTATAATAGCCAGCCAACGCTAAGATACTGCGTTTCTTAGTTGGGTTTTGCGGAGTCTTCCAATTCTTTATTGCCTAAATCTTCGCTGGGTCCATAGTATCCCATCGGGATTGATTATGTGACCTGGAAATTGTACTTCTCGCAGCCAAAGTGCGCACTTTGAAAACTTGGCATACGGTTTCTTGTCCTTCAAGACTTCTAACACTTCTCTCAGATGCTTGGCGTGGTTAGAATCGCTCTTCGAATAAATCAGTATATTGTCAATGAAAACGATAACCGACTTGTCTAACATCGGTCGACATACCCTATTTATCATGTCCATAAATGCTGCGGGAGCATTCGTTAGTCCAAACGACATCACGAGGAACTCGTAGTATCCATACCACGTCCTAAACGTTGTCCTAGGGATGCCCGCCTTCTTTATCTTCAACTTATGATAACCTGACCTGAGGTCTATCCGTGAGAACCAACTTGCACCTTGTAACTGATCAAACAAGTCGTCAATCCGTGGCAACGGATATCTATTCTTCACCGTAAGCTTATTCAGCTCACGATAGTTAATGCACATTCTCATACTTTCGTATCTTAATGAATGACACTGGCGCGCCCCACGGTGAAACACTTGGTCGAATGAAACCTTTTTCGAGGAGTTCTTGCAATTGGGACATCAGTTCTTTCATCTCAGATGGTGCCAGGAGGTAAGGTGCTTTCGCGACGGGCTGTTCTCCTGGTACTAACTCTATCTTAAATTATACCTCACGATCCGTTGGCAAAAGGTCCTCAGGGAACACTTCTGGATAGTCACACACTATGGGAACATCTTTCACTTCCTTTGCCTCCGTCGAAGTGTCGACAACATACGCTAGGTAGGCACTGCACCCTCGCCTTAACATTTTCTCGGCTTTTATCAACGAAATGATGTTAAGCCCCGTACCTTCCTTATCACCTTAAACCATCACTGTACCACCATCCAAGGACTTTAACCTTATTAACCTACTCTTACACACTATCTGAGCCTCAAACTCAGACAACCAATCCATTCCCAAAACCACATCGAACCCTCCAAAGGCCATTACATAAAGGGTAACAGGGAACTAACGTTCCTCTAACTCTATCTTACCATCCTTATCCAGTCTCATTATCCTAACAGAGGTTTCGCTAGCTGTTTCTACCATGAAAGTTTCAAGCATAAAGCAACATTTCATTTTTGCCAACTTACAGAATGCTACATCGATGAAACTTCTATTAGCACCCAAATCAAACAAAATAGAAGTAGAAATACCGTTTACTAGAAATGTACTTGTCACAATATCAGGGATTTGTTTGGCCTGCTTCTGGGTCAACATGTAAGCCTTGGTCTTCGGCCTTGACTTTTCAGCATCTTTCTTCCCGCTTCCCCCTACTTCACCTTCAGTGCACTCCCGTGCCATATGACCTGTCTTTCCACATTTGTGACAAGCAGGTTTTGCGTTACATTCATTGGCGTAATGTCCCACCTTTTCAGATTTATAACAGGCATTTGACCCTAGCCTGCATTCCCCTTTATGAGGCTTCCCACACTTATGACACACATCCGAACCAGCACCCCACTTGCACTCACCACCATGCATTTTACCGTAAGTCTTGCACGGTTTCCTTTTCCACACCGTGTGTTTCTTGTTCTTAGGATTCCTTATTGGAGTACCAGGTCGCTTAGCAGAAGTGACCCACTTCTTTTCTTTCTTCTCCTCCACTACAACCTCATCCACTGCCAAGTCATCGTAGACCAATTCCGCAAGGTCAACAGCGGAATCGAAAGTAGCAAGTCTACTTGCCTTGATTAGTGTGCGGACGTGCTGTGGCAGTCCTCTAATGTAGCACTTCGTCCTCTTAGCTTTAGTGTTCACCATGTCGGGCACAAGTCTTGACATACGGTTAAACTCAATAGTGTACTCACAGTGTGTCATTTTCCCCACCTTTAAGTTTAGGAACCTCATCTCCAACCTCTCAACTTCAGCATCAGCACAAAAGTTCTTCATGACCATCTCTTTCAAATCCTCCCACCACAAGGTCTTAATATCAGCAACGGTCTTCCTTTTCTCGATAGTTTCCCACCAAAAAGCCTCTTCACCGAATGATTGAGTAGCATAACCCACAGCTTGGTCCGGGCGGCATTCACTAATTTGAATAACCTTATCCATTGCGGTTATCCACAGGAGAGAAGCGAGTGCATCACCCACACCAGTCAGCTTTGGTGGGTCGCAACCTTTAAACGACCTGTAGCTGCACCCACTCGACGTCTCTTTCCATCGTTGACTTTCGCAGAACGAACCTTACTTGACACTTCCTTCTCAGTCTCGTCATCCTTGTTACTACTTTCCCCTGTCTTCTAAACGGTTCTTGTACGGCTTTTAGTAGACTTGTCTTGTTGGAAATTCTTCACTGCAGCAGCTACTTCCTGAGTAATAGCAGCTTGGATAGCAGGGTTGAACTGATACCCTTCGTCCCGATTATAGATGGGCCTGAAGTGAGTTGTTCAAGTTAGTAGGATATTAGGAGTTTCTGGTGAATTTTGACTTTGTGGTCAACGGTTGTTCTTTAATAGCTTGCTTCATACGTGGGTTTTTGCTTGTATTCAAGAAATGGTAATCACACTAGTTGTGGATAACAACCATTAATTTTTACACTTGCAATCAATTGCATTCAGGGATAAAAGATTATAAATAATAAAATAATAAGTAATATGAAAAGACGCATTTACCCTGAGTTAACAATTTGGACGTGATTGGCAAAATGTGGAAAACCTCGATGGCCCAGTTGCAAAAAAAAATGAAAAAAAAAATTGAACGAGAGTCGCAAAAATGACCAAAACTCAGGGACGATTTTGGCACTTTACTCTAAATTCGGTTTCCAACAAATCAAAATTTGAAAATGTATATTACATTCAATTTGTGTTAATATAAATATCATAATCATTAGCCTTTTACTCTCTATCATTAATATTGATTTAAACTTCTAGAAATAAGATAAGCGTATAATCGTAACTAATATATACTTTTTTGTTTATAATAAATAATAAATCCGGTTTCAAGCTAATCAAAATTTTAATATTATTTAACATTGATTAATTTACACTTCAAAAAATGTTTATTAAAAGCAATAAATTATGTTACTATTAAAGTGAATTGACAATCATTGCTATTAAAAACGAATATATATACTTCAAAGACTACCAATATTTTTAAACATAAAGTAATCTAGTAATTTAATTTCAAGATTTAAATTCTATAATACAAGTAATTTCAATCCTTCAATCTTTCAAATCGTTAAAATAATTAAAATAAATTTATTTTACTATAATAAGGTAATCAATAAAATCGCATCCATTACTTTTAATTTTCTAAAAATACATTAATCATGTACTACTTTTTTTATACACATGGTTATAACTTTAAACAATATTTTTGAAGTCTTCTCCTATTTAACAGTCGATTAACAAAAATAGACTGGTTGCAGTAGGTATTTATGTCTTTCAATGTTTGATCATTTACATCATCGTTATAGACAACTTTCTTTCTTCAGTTCATTCATGTATGTTGTTTATTTCATTTATTTTTTCTTTATAATTATTCTTTTAAAAACCTTTGTTACATTTTGATTATATATATGCATTTATTAATTTTACAGGTTAATGGAGGTTCAGAAGTTCACAATGCTGAATGAAATTGACATACTTAAAACTTCTCATAACACTGTCAAGGTTCGAGTCTTACGCATTTGGACTGTTAAGGATTGTATTCATCTCAATGAGGATTGGTAAATTGAAATGGTTCTTATGGATGAGTGGTTAATATTTTACTTTCATTATGTTTTTTGATTTCACAATTATATTTCATGTTATTCAACTTTTTAGACCACATTTAATTTGATAAACCGTGTTTTATTATAGGGGAACCGTATTCAATCTTGTGTTTTCAAGCAAGATATATTTCGCTTTAAGAGATATTTAACAGAAAATGCTGCGTTGACAATTGTGAACCCTAGCCTCGGATCAAATTCGTCTAATTACAGGGCTGTTGATTGAAACAACAAGTTAGTTCTTAATTCAAAAACTCATGTGGTCCCCTGCGATCAATTTAAGGGTTTGCTATTTGGTTCTTCGATCAATAACAGACCATGAGATCTCATTGAACTCCATAGTCGGTATTTTTGTTGTGTATACTTTATGTTGATTTTATATATCTGTTTTACATTTATATGTTTTATAAATTTATTAGCATTTGTAGATATAATCGGTCATGTTGGGTATCTTTTTTAAAATAACAACTCGAAAAAAAAAACTACAAAGCAAACAATGGAAGTTTCTGATTTGAGGTATATTAACAATATGTACAGTCACATTCAATACATTTTGTTTGCAGCTTTATAGTACCTTAATTGGTGTTATTATTTAAGTATTTTTTTAATTATAGTGGGGATTGTGTTTATTTGACACTTTGGGATGATTATGCATCTCAAATGTTAAATACGTTGTTGATCATATAGATGAGGGATATATGATAATTGCCTTGTAGTTTGGTAGGGTCAAGTATCATAAAGGTAAATTTTAATATCCAATTTACAATTTGTTTTCAGTTCATATATCAATGTTTTTATTATCTATATATTGCCCTATCATCTTAATATATACAAACAAAACATATATCTCTAATTCTTACAGATCCGACATTAGCCATGTCTTCATCATAGATTATGTGCCTGATGTTGAAGATTATAAAAACCGGTAATAAAATTTACTAGACATTATTATATGCAATCTCTAATGTCCCACATTCCTAACATGGAAACAATGTCTATCGACCATTCCAGTATGCTAGCAATACTGGACAACAGTGATGTAACATCCTGCTTTTGATAATAATAAATAAAAGAATCTTATTTATTTAATGGTATGTTATTATTTAATTAGGTTAAAATAATAATAAGTTAAGCATGGGCTTGGAAAACAAAAGATGGAGTAAGGGATGGTGATGGGCGTTAAGGTCCATGGGTTTAAGAGTATTTAAACACTCTTAAACCTCCTTAAAACCCTAAAACCCTCATTTCCATCATCCTTGCCTCCATACACTCTCAAAAACACACACAAACACTCTTATCATTTCGGACCCAGATCCGAGCTGAAGAAAGGGTTTATTTCGTGTCGAATCTTCAACAAACAACAAGAAAATGCATCCTGATTCACGGATTGAATCATATCTCAACCGAGCCGAACCTAAGAGGTACGTTTTCGAATAAAAGGTTGAGTGTTTGCGGTCGGTTTGCCATAAGATTTGATACTAAGGAAAATCACACCATATCATGTAAGAAAAACCCAAACTTTTCCACCAACAGGTTAACAGACATGAGACAGAACCAACCGGGTTCTGTTCGGTCTATGTAAAAGCAAAAAAATGAAGTTGTTATGACCTAGGACTTGTTTTATCGGTAAAACGGGCATAAGAGGAGGAAAGAAATCGATTAAAACAAAAAGGCATGAAAAACCAGTTTTGAGATTGGATTGGAAGAAAATTCGTTTCGTTTGAGAACACGATTCGATTCGTTTGAATACTCGAATTGATTCATTTTGAAATCTGATTCGATTCGTTTGGTATTCGATTCAATTCGTTTTGGAATTCGATTCGATTCGTTTTGGAATTCGATTCGATTCATTTGGGATTAGATTCAATTCGATTCGATTCGTTTGGGATTTGATTTGATTTGTTTTTAAAATTCGATTCGATTAGTTTGGTATTCGACTCGATGCGTTTTGAGACTCGATTCGATTCGTTTGGAACTCGATTCGATTCGTTTAAAAAGTCGGCTTTCTGATGAATGTAGGGAACAAACCTTAATAATATCTGCGAATGTAGAGAATAGGCCTTAATAATATCTACGAATATAGTGACCAGACCCTAATAATTTATGTGAGGTAATTGGGCGAAAGGCTCTTTATAACATAGAGATAATTATGTATGTATTACGTTAGCTAAAACAAGAAATTATGAAAGAATGAAAGTATGAATGTATGAAAGTTTGAAAGTATGTATGTATGTATGTATTAGGGATGAGCAAAAATCGGTACGGTACCGATTGGTACCGGTACCGAACTCGGTACCGATTTGGTACCGTCGGTACCGAATCGATACCAAGGTTTTGATTTTTTGGGACCGGTACGGTACCGGTATTTCCCGAATTTTACCTTAAATACCAGTACCATCCCGGTACCGGTCGGTACCGGTACGGTATGTATGTATGTATGTATGTATGTATGTATGTATGTATGTATGTATGTATGTATGTACGTATGTTTGTGTGTGTGTATGTATGTATGTATCTGTGTGTGCGCGTATGTATGCATGTATGTATGTGCATGCATGTATGTATGTATATATATGTGTGTGTGTCTATGTATGTATGTATGTATGTATGTATGTATGTATGTATGTGTGTGTATGTATGTGTGTGTGTATCTATGCATATATGTATGTATGCATCCATGCATGCATGGATGCATGTATGTATGTATGTATGTATGTATGTATGTATGTATGTGTGTGTGTATATATGTATGTGTGTATGTATGTGTGTATGTGTGTATATGTGTATGTATGTGTGTGTGTATGTATGTATATGTGTATGTGTGTATGTATTTATGTATGTATATTTGTGTGTGTGTATGTGTATGTATGTATGTATGAAAGAAAGAAAGGTAAATAGACTAGGTATGTAATGTGTATATTCAGATATGTATATGTATGTATGCAATGTAATGTACGTTGTCTGATTAATCAGAACTCACTCAACGTAGATGACTTTTAGTATGCACGTAGGAAAATAGGTTGAAGCAGCTAGATTGATGGAGACAAATGGCATGGATTGAAGGGGTTGGCATCTATGAAGAAATGGCATGATGTTTTTATTTATGATGTTTATGTTAAAACAATTTGAATGTTTAAGACGAGGATTAATGTTTTGTAATATATTGCTTGAAGTTTTAATATTCTGCGAAAATTTTTAATTCATTATGATATTTAGATCTGTATTATGAGTAAATCCAATGACAATATGTAACAATCTAGGCAAATCCCACATCGGCAGTGGACAAGAGAAATCATTGGTTCATAAATGTCCCGACTCTTAAATCACCAATGCGTTTTGGGCTTAATGGTAGTGGATGAAAGTAGATCTCCATAGTTAAGCGTGCTCAGGTGGGAGTAGTATCAGGATGGGTGACCTTCTGGGAAGTCTCCACCTAGGAACCAAAAGCAAATTCGTGAGCTATTCGTGGGCAACGCGGACAATATTGGTGGTACGAGGGGCCGAATGTTACAAGTTGGTATCAGAGCATAAGTTCGAGAGAGTAAGCATCCTACATGCTTAGACTCGAACAGAGAATGAGACCTAAAGAAGAAAAGAAAGAAGATGTCAGTCAAAGAATGTCATGTGTCACTCGAGCAAGCTTAATACACGATTTACTTCGCGCATACTTTAGGGATAAGTAAGAAAGTTAGTTAAATTGTTAGAAAAAGAATTGTGTGTTTATGTTTCAAATGTTTGGTTGATTAACTGCTATAAGTAGAACCGAGCACAAGTAGACTCATGAAAGGAAGTGTATAGGACACAGAGAGTAACATGAGCAGCTAGTCACAGCTGGCCAATTTTGTTACCTGCAGCCCTACTATCCTTGTACTAAATAGTTCTTTGCCTGACGATATTTGTGTTTTTCCTTTAGAATTCAGATGGCTGGTGTTAGGACGACTGCTAGACCAGTAGGGCGCACGGGATGCCGTGACAGGCCACGTGTGAACCGAGTACCTTCCGAAGAACCGATCATTGATTCTGGTGAAGAAAAGAGCATGGCTGTTCTATGTTTCTTCACCTTCCCAAATGCACTTGTCTTCTTGAACACCTTCAAATCCATCACATAAACATCATTCCCCAAGACACTTTCCACTCTATATGTCGGTCCGTACGGCTCTTCATATGCCTTAGCTATCTGTTTTTGGCAACCGACGAACCTCGTCGAACGACGGCGGAACAACGAAGACATTGGTTTTTTCTGGTGGGTCAAAGGTGGTGAGGCCATCTGGGTCTACATTCTCCAAGATTGTGGGTGTCAATGTCAGTAGTTTGGTTTTCGATTGAGGGGAAGTTGAGATGGGAGTGAGAGAGACAGCCATGGTTAAGGTTTATGATTGTAACCAAGAGGCTTATACGTGTTTGAATCTGGGTTTGGTTTGGGGTTGTCGGTGGCTACCACCCATGGCGGAGAATGGTAGTGATGGCGATCTTAAAATGATCGTCCGTGTACGGCTGCTTTTACGGAACAAGCTCCGGCGACACCAACACCTCTAATTCTGAAAAACTGCACCCAACCTGGTATCTGCTTTCTGTATTAACGAATTAGTGAAGATTGAAATTAATGAAGGGATCAAAACTTGAATTTGGAATCGGTAATTAACCCTCCCAACATTTTAGGGGATTAAAAAATCAATAAAATATTTATAAAAAACACAAAAGACACATTACCCTTGAGTTTATGATGAAAATTAACGGAGTTAATGATTTGGACGTATTTGACAAAAAAGAGAAACCTCAATGGTCCACTTGCAAAAAAAAAAAAACTTTTTTGACGAAAATCACAAGAATGACCAAACCTCAGGGACGATGTTGGCACTTTGCTCCTGGATATATTATAAACGTAAATATAAATTGATAATGATTAGACATTTAATGGATTTCTAGAAGGTCAACATGAGTTATTATTATTAGAGATGAGCAAATTCGGTACCGGTATCGGTATTACCCGAATTTTTACCTTCAATACCGGTACCAAGATGTTGTGATTTTCGGGATCGGTATTTTCGGTACCCAGTACGGTACCGAGCTCATCCCTAATTATTATACTTTTAATTATAGAATAAATATCAACATAAATTTGGTATGAATGCTTCATTCTTTTAGAAATATCATGCCCCTAAATAGCCCATCTACAAAATGAGATTCCAACTTTGTCCCTTTAAATTCAAGTTTCCAGTTTTGTCCCATAGTTATCTTGTCGCCGACACTGTGTTTGGGAATACCGACGACGTGCTACTAAACAAACCGTCGACCCTACGTTAGCATCGGAAAAGCATCTTCAACCCTGCGTTAGCACCAGAAATACGTCTTCAACCCTACGTTAGCACTAGAAATGCATCTTCAACCCTATGTTTGGCCAAAAAGTCGCCGGCCATTAGATCCGGTAAGCCGTTGCCGGCTATGTGAACACGGGTGTCAGGTTTGGTAGCCCGGTGTTGACGTCGTTAACAAGAACACGCATAACAAATCGTCTGCGATAAAATAGCTGCGAAAACATATCATCGACGAGCTATTCTGGCTAGATTCCGGCCACGTGTCGTTCTCTGGTTCGTTTAATAACACATCGTTGGCATTCCCTAACACATCATCGGCGATAAGATAACTATGGGACAAAACTGGAAACTTGAATTTGGAGGGACAAAGTTGGAATCTCATTTTGTAGATTGGCCCTATTTTGGGGATATTCCCCCTTTTTTATCAATTAAAAATATTTTTTATTATTATTTCTGGTGCTAACGCAGGGTTGAAGATGCGTTTCTAATGCTAACGTAGGGTTGACGGTTCGTTTAGTAACACGTCGTCAGTATTCCCTAATACGTCGTCGACGACAAGATAACTATGGGACAAAACTGGAAACTTAAATTTTGAGGGACAAAGTTGGAATCTCATTTTGTTGATGGGCTATTTTGGGGATTTTCCCTTTGTTTTTTATGATTATTTCGTTAATTATAATCTATATTATATTATTAAGGATAAGTGATGGATGAAAGAGTAATTTCACAATTAGAGGACAGGGACGAAAATGACATTTCATAATTGGGCAGAAAAAGTAATTTGGCAACCCCACAATTCATTCTTAAAGCAATCGGTACAATTTGTTGAAGATACATGTTTTATGAAAATACTCTTTTATCCTTTGAAGTTTGTGGTGCAACTAATTGAATGAGCTTTGAAGGGTCATTGGTTAACGAGATTCATTTAATTCAATATAACCCACAAAATTGAAATCAATTGCCACAATCAATTCTCGTCTCCTCTTCCTAAAACCACGTTCTAATCAGGCCAGCCTCCATAACGTTCAACGACCATGATTTTAGCAGTTACTGTCACACCCCGGCAAGGCGGAAACGATGTGATGCTAGACTGTCGCTATCTAGTCAAAAACTATTAATTCAGTGTTCCTAATCACCTAAGCAAGCTAGGGTAAGTAGGGTGTCGAACCACGAGAAGTATGTGGTCAGTGTGCAGTGAAACTGATTCCTAACATTATGAAGTAGTTCATATAAAGTGTTGATCACACTAGCAAACAGTTTATATTTTTCTAATAAGCAAACAAGCAATCATGTATTCAATCAATTAACAAAGACAAATCACACCCGGGAATCCAAGTACGTAACCTAACAACAAACTCATGCAACTTAACAGATAAACTATCATGTGTCAACTACAGACTGACTAACCGGTTAAACCTTAGGCATCCATGCTCGCTAACACACAGCACTGGTTATCAAACGGTCCCTGCCAGTGTGACTCAACTAAGGGCAAACGTATGCTTTCTTGCAATTAACAGGTCAAAACAATCCTACAAGCAATTATCATAGCAACTGGCACACCAATCGTTCTGATCGAAATAAACCTAAACTGACGTTGTGCACAATCATACTAGACATCAATACTCATAGATTAACATCAATGATAGTTACAATCAATTCGTTCTTAATACACGAGAAAAACTGAAAGATACAATACTCTACATCCCGGGTATGACTCGAAGGAACTAGCCGTGCATTGGCATCTCTCGGGCTTCAATTATGATCTGGTATGACATGTATGATGCTTGGAGATGATTGGAAGTGATGGTGGCTCTCCTTGCTGCTCTAAAATCGTCTGGAAGGTGAATTATAGCGCCTAGGGTCGTCAAAAACATGATATATACTCAAACCATAACTTTCACGATTCTGGGGTCCATCGCGTAGCGCGATGGTCTCCTCTCTTAGTCCATCGCGCTACGCGATGGACCAAAGTCAACGCTGGCTAAATATTTCCAGGGCATCGCGTAGCGCGATGCCCTGCCTTCCACCCTCATCGCGCTACGCGATGGGCGGCTTCAGTCAGCAAGTCCATAAAACTGTCTCGATTCGCGTGCTGGACATCCCGGGTCTTCATTCCATGCTCGTACAGGTTCAAATTAAGCGTGTTAAGTACCTGTGACCTGAAACACAATAAACATGTATGAATTACCAAAGTTCCTAAACTAAACGAGTAAAACGACTAAGTTAACATACTAATATATGCACAAATAAACCGAACATCACATCCCCACACTTATCTTTTGCTTACCCTCAAGCAAAACTCTAAAGTAAACATTAACCGCCATCATAGGTCAACCAATTATCACCATTAATAATAGCAAGGTTTAAAGTCATACCCAGTTTTCCAGACTGACACTTTCTAGATTGACAACCGACAAATCAAGTTAATGCTACAATAAAACCCTAGAATCACCCAGACAAGTGTACTTTGTTTCCGGTTAAGGCATACATGCTCACACCCCTCACACTATCAACACTCCACTAGGTTTAATATCTGGACTGACAAAAGATGTGCCAGTATATGTCTCTACCCTCAAATACCTAATATGAGTTACAACTTAATATACTTGCAGGTCAGTCTTATCTCCACCCATTAACCACCGGTTGCATAAAGACTCGGACTAAGGGTTTTGCTATGGCTTAGGTTTGGGTGTGGATTAGGCATATTTAGTGACTCAGGTGGATGAAACCCAGTTAAACAAACCAATAAACAGACTCACGAATACACACGGACTGATTACACAATCAACTGCTATTTACATACTCAACTGCTAATAGTAACTGAAATACCAAACTGATAACTTCTTTTTGTCTCTTTTTTTTCAATTTTTTTTAGAACAATAATAACTGAAATGACTGATAATTACAACTCAGAACTTGACAACTTTACAACTCGTCTGACTAAGTACAACTCGATATATATACAACTCTATAACGACTGGATTTCATCACACGGGTAAAAATAAAATAAAGGCCAAGGCTAAAATGGTGTGTAATGTTCAGTTCAACAAACGAAAAAGGAATATGGTCCAATGGGCTCCTAGGGGATAATGTCGGGTAAGGAATTTATTTAGTGAGGAAAATATGTACGGAATCGGTTTTCTAAAGTCCTAATCTCCATACAGGTGGTGGTATTAAGATCTCGAAAAGAATGTGACAAGCAAGTTCTAATTCTGTAAAACATATCGGTTCCCTCAATAAATGACAAGACATGTTTTATATCTATTATATAATATTTGTATTAAGTATGGAGGCTAATCTCACAATATGTCTGGAAATAAGGGTTGCCGATATGAAACATGTATACCCGTCCCCTTGACTCGTTATCCCGGCCTAAACAATTCCATTTTCAACTTCTCATTTTAAAAACCTTTGTCGGGAAAACTATCGAGAAGCTGAAAAACCAACCATGACCAAAAACCTCTAACTTTGCATTAATAGCAATAAGTGACAGTTAATGACTTAAGTTTCTGAATACTCTTCGAGGTACTATCGGGCTAAAAATTTTCAATTTTCCCCTATCCCCACACTTGAGGTTGACATTGTCCTCAATGTTAAAATAATAAAACAATTAATAATCATTTGGGGACGGGGTTGAACTGACAGTTTTACCACTTAAAAACTCAGGGAACAAATGTGATGAACTAAAGCAAAATATACAATTACATTTCTAACAACTAAAATAAAAATAACAAAATAGTTTATGAGACCGTCAAGACATGTATAAGCAACCACTCACAAGTATAAGACTAAGGTCTTTCGAGAGTTAATATTATTATTATATTATAAAAAATAATTACCGAGCCGAGTTAGTCAATTTCACTAAAAAAAAATTTGTTAATTAATTAAAAATAATATAAGACCCAACTCACTTTTGTAGGAATCACGGTTGCATTTAGCGTATGCAACAAGCCCTTTAAACCCCCCGGTAGCCCGGGTGGACGAGTGAGGTCTCGTGAGGGTTTATAGTAAACACACCCACAAAGTTCCAAGAGCAACACAAACATATATACAAAAATAAACAAATATACATATCAAATACAGCAGACAAACATCACAAGATATATACAAATGTTACCTAACCGGTTACCCATACATGTTTCCCAAATATAATATAATATAATATACAGACCATATAATTAAAAACAAAAATAAATGGAAAAACAACCCAATAACGGTAACCGGCGTCTGCTGATCTAATCTCCTCCCGCTGGGTCAGGCTGATCATCTGCTTGACCCGGCCCAGATGCCTCCGCCTGATCTCCAGCCTGCTGATGTATCTGTATAGATGCTGGGATCAGTACCTGCAGATGAAAGAATAAAATTCGGAAATAATCGTCCTGACGGGCCATGTGGGCCCGCATCTCTGTCTGCAAAGCCAGCTGCTGCTGATGAAGTATATCCAATGTGACTAGCTGTTGCGGCTGCTGTGGCTGGCGAAGTGGGTACTGCTGCTGGGGTCTCATGATATGGGGAACATAGATGGGCTGTCGGAGAGTCGGGATACCCATCTGAAGCGCGACAGCTGCGTCTGTCTCCGGAGGTGGTGGTGCCTGAGGACCTTGTCGGACCGGGACGAGCGTGGATGGATCATGAAGCTCACAGTACCCGGCCCTCCAGGTGTCCTCCAAATTGTATGGGGTCGTAGCAGGCCCTCAGGTAAAATAATCAAGCGAGTAACGATCGAATACCCTGAGGCGCTCTGCAATACGGGTGATGTATGGCCCCATAGCCAACTGGGCTGACCGGCCTTGCCAACTACGGCTCCAGGAGAACGACGCTAGAAGCAGCGTCGCTATATTGGCCTCCCGCCCCGTAATCATTGATAGTAATGAAAAAAGACCAATGTTGCTGCACTTATCGTGGCCCGAATGACGACACATTATAGAGCAAGCAACAACGCGATGAAGATAACGGTGGACGGGGTCCCATATGGACGACTCGACAACGGTGCTCGAGTGGGCCCCGTCCGCTATCGTCGCCCAGAACTGGCCCAACTGGGCCTCGGTCAGCCAAAACTCCCAGTCAGTCGATGACCGAAGAGTATAACCCTGAATGCTCGTACGGAACTCCGGGGTCAACACCTCCTCGCGGTGTAATACCCGGTGGCCACGGAAAACTGTGGTACAAACATCCCGAATGTCTGCCGGCCGGGGGCAAATGACACCGCATGGGGCTTGGAGAAATCGGTGGGCACGTGTCGGAATGTAGAAAAGAACTCACGTGTGAGCTCGACATACTGTATCGAGTCACATGTGAGGACCTGTACCCACTGGTCACTCAACATCGCCCGGACGGCCACCTCATGGCCCACTGTAGAGAGTAGTTGCCAGTCGATCATCCAGTGTCGGAACAGCTGCATCGCCGCGAAACGACGATACAATGTCTGCTCCTCCAACAAGGGAGCGAATCGAAGAATGATATGAGGGATCTGGCGACGTCCCCCACGATCCACTCCCGAACCGTTTCGGGAGTGATCGGGATCTCATCCCCATCGTACCCGATGACCCGTGGTAGGCGCACCAAGGGCTGTGGGGGCTACAGGACCACGTCGTCCCAAGCCGGCTGGTCTCTGTCTCTTGGGCCCGGCGGCGCCTGGCGAAGGTCCTGGAACGTCCGACATGCTGCACGATACAAATAGCATATCAATAGAAGACATGAAAAACGAGAAAAAATTCGGGATATCCTATATACATCCAACTAAACCCATGTATCTCCACCCGAATGGAGATTGAGTACGGGCGGATAACCTAAATATGATTAACGCTCAAAATCCCGAACACGACATACGACTCGACTCGAACAAAACTGACTCGAACGATACGAACACAGACACACTGACTATTGTCTCGAAAAACGTGCAACACAACTAACATAATCGGGATTCACAAAATCGGACGAATCGGGTCTCGAGATGCATTTATATTATAATATTATTAACTTATATTTTTATATTATATTAAAATATTATTAAATTTGTAGATTAATTAGTATTATGTATATATATATTAAATTGGTACTTTTTAAGAAATGATATTATTAACAACATTATTATTAGTAATTAAAATTTGTTAAAATACCATTATATTAGATTATGAATTACTATTATAATATTAAATTATATTACTATATTAGAAAATATTATTAATATTGTTATTAGTATTAATATTATATATTAAAATATTAGAATTAAATTTTTATGATTTTAATTAAAATATTAAAATATTCTTATGTGATATTATATATAGTAAATATTAAAATCAAGTTTTATACCTTTTGTATTAAAATAATATTATAATATTAAAATATGTTAAAATAATATTAAAATCTAAAATTTTTATTATTCTTTAGTCAGTTTACTTTTATTATTATTATTATTATTATTATTATTATTATTATTATTATTATTATTATTATTATTATTATTATTATTATTAATTTTCGAATTAAGAAACCCGACCTGTTACCTAAACATTTAAAATCTTAACCCGATTAAAATACATCCCGCCTAAAATCAATAACACCAAAACCCGGAAACCAAAAACTATTACACAATCAATAACTAATCCCTTGACCCGAACCAAGACCGCAATCAATCCGAATAACATAACTCAACCACAATTCACGAATCGATCAACATGTTAACTGAGACAACCACATCCGACCTAAACATTGCACCTAAATGAGTAAACAGATACCTCAAGTGTCGAGTTAAGATGGGTAAAAGTGGTGACGATGGCCTGGTGACGGCGGCGGATGGGTAACGATGATGATAGAAGGAGAGGATGGTCTTCACAGCGGTGGTGGTCGGCGGTGACTTTCGATGGATAGTTGATGACAGTGGTAGGTGAGGGGATGGTGGCCGGCGGTGGAAAAGAGAGAGAAACTGTGGTAGAGAGAGAGATAGACGTGAGGATGGTGACAGTTGAGGAGGACGGTGGTGGACGATGATGGCAGTGGCCGGAGTGAGAGAGAGGGAGAGGGAGGTGGGAATGAAAAGGCGGTGGGGGGGGGTGAATATATATATATATATTATTAAATTAAAAAAAATTCGGAGTATCCGTGACCCATCGCGTAGCGCGATGGGTCATGGACCAAAATGTCGCGCTACGCGACCCAATTGAAGTCAATTAGGGTTCAAACACCATCGCGTAGCGCGATGGTGTCTGGTCTGGCGTCATCGCGCTACGCGATGATGTCCGACTTCAGGAGTGTCCTAGCCACCATCGCGTAGCGCGATGGTTAGCTGTCCAGAACCATCGCGCTACGCGATGGTCCCCAGTGAACAGAAAGTTTTTGCCATTTTTGCGTCGGGCATTTTCTGACCCGGTAACTTTTCGACATCCCGACAACACACTGAACACGTTTCCGAAGTCGGAATTTGCAATGCGTACCTGGATTGACGTGAAGTTGACCAAATGCTTACAAAACCTCCATGATGCACACTGCACCAAAAGTTTCCCCACACTTGGGATTTGCTGCACATAACTCGAGACAAAAGTCAAACAACAACTCGACAAACAGAAAGTAAAATGGAACACACTTAAAAACCCCGGGTTGCCTTCCGGTAGGTGCTGAATTGCGTGTCTACAGCTCGACAATGACTCAAATGCTTCAATTATCCTCGTAAACCGGTGAGGTCACAATAAAGTTCACCGATTCTTTGTCCATCTTGTGAAGATCATCGACCTCTAAGTATGGCTTCAACCTATAGCCATTTACCACTTGCCGAATATGGTCATCGAAGTCCTCTATCTCAAATTGCCCATGATTACCGTTTCCAACAATCAAGAATGGGCCCGTCCATTTACTCTTCAACTTACCCGGGAAAAGCTTCATCCTAGTGTTGTATAACCATACTTTTTGACCAATCTCAAAGCTTTTCAACCGGATCTTCGCGTCATGAACTTTCTTCATTTTCATCTTGTAAGCCGATGCACACTCATACGCTTAATCCCGCAACTCCTCGATCTCGCACAATGCTAATTTCCTAGCTTTACCTGCATCATCATAGCTAGTATTAACTTCCTTAGTAGTCCAATAAGCATGTTGTGCAATCTCAACCGGTAAATGGCAATCCTTTCCATACACAATTCTATATGGTGTGGTCCCAATCGGCGTTTTAAAAACGGTTCAGTAGGCCCATAAGGCATCGGTCAACTTCTTTGACCAATCCTTTCGGTCCGTCCGAACAGTTTTCTGTAAAATCTGTTTAATCTGCCGATTTGAAACCCCAACTTGTCCACTCGTTTGTGGATTGTAAGGTGTTGTAATTCTATGATCCACCCCATATCTTTTAAGCAACTTTCCAAATTTAAAATTTTTAAAATGAGAACCCCTGTCACTAATAATAGTTCGGGGGATTCCAAACCTTGAAAAAATGTTGCTTTGCATGAAATTACAAACTACAGAGTGATCATTCGTCCTAGTGGCTATCGCCTCGACCTATTTAGAAATGTAATCGACAGCCACTAGGATGTATAAATTACCGTACGATTTCGGGAATGGGCCCATGAAATCGATCCTCCATACATCAAAAATATCAATTACTAGGATCGGTTTCAAGGGCATCTCATCCCTCTTGGAGATACTCCCGAGTTGTTGACACTTCAAACAACGTGTCGCAAACTCGTGAGCGTCTCGAAAAAGTGTTGGCCAATAAAAACCACTAGTCAACTCTTTTCTAGCGGTTTTCTGTCCGCTAAAATGACCACCACACGCGGATGAATGCGCGTGCTCCAACACTAATCTAACATCCTCCTCAGGTATGCATCGCCTAATTATCTGATCAGCTCCAATCTTGAACAGATCAGGGTCGTCCCTAATATACTGCTTCGCCTGTGACACCAAATGTTTCTTCTTCCTCCTTGGCCAATGCTCGGGCAAATCACCTGCAACTTTAAAATTTACAATATGAGCAAACCAAGGTTTTTGAGAAACCGCCAAAATCTGTTCATCGGGGAAAGACTCATTTATGGGCCCGTCCCCGTCTCCATCTTCTAACACAATCCGGGACAGATGATCTGCAACGACATTTTCTGTTTCCTTTTTGTCCCGGGTTTCCAAATCAAATTCCTGCAACAACAAAACCCATCTGATTAACCGGGGTTTCGCGTCTTTCTTGTCCATGAGGTACCTAACTGAAGAATGATCCAAATAAACAATTACTTTGCTACCCCATATATGAGAACGGAATTTATCCAAAGCATACACTACCGCAAGCAACTCCTTCTCGGTTGTAGTATAATTCAACTGAGCGTCCGAGAGGGTTTTGCTTGCATGGTATATCGCAACGGGTTTCTTCTCAACTCGATGACCCAAAACAACCACGACTGCATAATCACTCGCGTCACACATAATTTCAAAAGGCAATTTCCAGTCAGGTGATTGCAAAATCGGGACTTCCACTAATTTTTGTTTCAGAATGTCGAAGGCCTTAGCACATTCCTCATTAAAATCGAATGGGGCATCCTTTAACAATAAGTTACATAAGGGTTTAGTGATGTCGCTAAAACCTTTAATAAACCTTGTAAAAACCCGGCGTGCCCGAGGAAAGATCTAATGCCTTTAACATTTTTGGGATGAGGTAGGGTGGAAATAACTTGAACCTTGGCCCGGTCCACCTCAATCCCACGAATTGACACAACATGGCCCAAAACAATCCCTTCCTGGACCATAAAATGGCTCTTCTCCCAACTAAGAACCAAATTTGTTTTGACACATCTTTCTAGAACTCTTTCAAGCTGATGTAAACAAGATTCGAAAGATGTGCCAAAGATTGAGAAATCATCCATGAATATTTCTAAAGACTCCCCCACCATATCGGAAAAAATACTCATCATGCACCTTTGAAAGGTGGCGGGGGCGTTACACAGTCCGAATGGCATTCACCTGAATGCGAAGGTGCCATACGTGCATGTGAACGTAGTCTTCTCCTGATCTTCAGGATGAATAGCTATCTGGTTAAAACCCGAATAACCATCTAAAAAACAATATAATTTTCGACCTGATAGCTTTTCCACAATCTGATCGATAAACGGAAGCGGAAAGTGATCTTTCAATGTTGCCGCGTTCAGTTTTCGATAATCAATACAAATACGCCACCCGGTTACCGGCCGGTTGGCAACCTCGTTACCTGAGTCGTCCTTGATGACTTGGATGCCCGCCTTCTTTGGGACTGTCTGAGTCGGGCTCACCCATTTGTTGTCTGAAATGGCAAAAATAATTCCAGCATCGAGCCACTTCAGCACCTCCTTCTTCACAACTTCCTGCATGTTCGGGTTCAACCGTCTCTGTGCATCATGCGCGGGTTTCACATCTGGATCTTTCAAAATTTTGTGCATAACTATCGAGGGACTAATCCCTTTCAGCTCGATGGTCCACCCAGTCGCCTCCTTATTCGGAACCAGCACCTTCAGCAAAGCAGATTCCTGTTCCAAAGACAAGTTACAAGCTATAATAACCGGCAATGTGTCATTCTTACCCAAAAATGGGTATTTCAGATGCCTCGGTAGCTCCTTCAGCTCGACTTTCGGTGCTTCCTGTAAGGATGGTTTCAACCCGGTATCGATCTTCTCGGGAAGCGGTTCCACCTGAACTGACCGCGGGGGTCGATCTCCCCGTAAAGCTGCAACCTCCATCTTTTCTCCTCCTCTTCCGGTTGCTTATTAGTCTCCACCTGTAACCTGTCAAACATAAAGCACGTATCCGTTATGCCATCCGTGTCCACGACTGAGTCGTATAACGGAATGCACTTGTCAATAATGTCCGCCATAAAGCATTCATCATCAACCGGAGAATTATTTACATGTGTGAAAACATTAAGTCTAAGCTTATGGTTACCAAATGCCACGTCTACAGTACCGGTTCGACAATCGATTTTGGCATTTGCGGTGGCCAAAAATGGCCTATCGAGGATAACCATGGGCTGTTTGGTTCTCTCAACCGAAACATAATCGAGAACCAAAAAGTCAACTGGATAGTAAAAATCTTCCACCTTAACAATCACGTCATGTAACATTCCCCGGGTAAGTTTCGGTGTCTGGTCCACGAGAACAACCGTAGTCGCGGCTGCTCGAAGCGGACCGAAGTCATACTGATCGTACAGACTTCTCGAGAGGATGCTAATGCTAGCTCAAAGATCTAGGAGTGCCCGTGTCATTTTAAAATCACCCACCTGAATGGATATAATGGGTGTTCTCGGATCTTGTAGCATAGGTGGAAGAGCACCCGAAAGAATTGCACTCACATTATCTGTTAAATCAATCTGTTTAGGGATCTTTCGGTTCCGTTTCTGTGTGCACAAATCTTTCAAGTACTTCGCATAGGCGGGAACTTGTTTAATGGCATCTAAAAGAGGAATGTTAATTTTAACCTGTCTAAACGTTTCCCACATAACCTCCTACTGTGGGCCCTGTTTAGATGCCATCTTCGCCTTTGATGGCGACAAGGCATCGGGATAGGGGACGGTTTTGCCTTCCCCGTGTCCTTAGAATTGTTGTTACCATCCTTCAGAACTGGTTCATTTATTTTAATTTCACTTTTATTATTTTCAATTAAAACCGGTTCTGGTTCGGCGTCACTGACGACTGTTCCATCAATATCTTCCACCACCCCATCGACCTGAGATGGTGGACCCCAACCTTATTATCATACTTTTTCCCATTTCTTAAAATACTTACCAGATTGACGTGTTTTTTCAAACTCGAACTCGAACTGAGGTGCTGCGGGTTCACTATGGTATCACTCGGTAACTGACCCGCGGTTTTCTACAACTTTGCCATGTCTGCTGCAAGCTGACCGATCTGTTTTGACATTGGTTCTGCTGACTTGTCTCTCAACTCAAACTGTCTCTGCGTTTCCTTCTGATTATCAGTCACGACCTTCAACAACTCATCTAACTTTGAGTGAATTGACTCGTCTGAATTTCCCGAACTACCCTTCTACTGATCCTGATTCTGATTACCTGATGAACTGTTACCCTAGTAACCATCTCTGTTGTATCCTCGACTGTTATACTAACTGTTCGAACCACCCTGTCGGTAGCTGTTCTGCTGTCGGTTCTGACCGGACCCCTAAAAGTTCAGGTTCGACTAGTTCGACGCGTTCCCATATTTGAATTTCTGGTGATTCCTTAGGCCAGGGTGATAAGTGTTCGAATTGAACCCTTGGACCTTGGACTCCCCGTACGCGTAACTGATTTCCTCCTCATCGATATACTCGTCATCATCAACCTTGGGGCAATCTTCAACCTTATGCCCCAACTCGCCACAATTTGAACAAACCGGGAATTTCACCCGACTTTTCCAACCTCCTTCTTTTTCTCTTTCCGATAACCCGCGAGTTCCGTTCCAACTCTGCAATTCTGTCTGACTCGCTCGAGGCTGATTTAACTGACCTGGTAGTCCCAACTTTTCGTCTTCGTTCAGCTGCTACTTCTAACTTGGAATCCTCACACATAAACTCAAGGAAATCCCAATCATCCTCTTCTAGTTGGTTCAACAACATCCCATTACATGACGATTTCAGATACTTTCTGTCCTCGTAAGTCAACCCGTCAACAAAACACTTCACTAACTCCCACAACTCAATCTGGTGGTACGGGCATTTCCTAATCATCTCCTTATAACAAATAAATGCCTCATAAAATAACTCACCCGGTGACTGTGAAAAATGTCGAATCTCCATCCGGGCTTTCGTTAGTCTTCGACTGCGAATAATACTCTTTAAGGAAAACCTGCTACATCTCGGCCCAGCTCTCAATATTGTGCATTGGTATAGAGTTGAACCAGTGTTTTGCCTTGTCTTTTAATGAAAACTGGAACAACCGCAACCGAACCTCATTCTGATCATAAGTACCATCACCAATAGACCCGCAAATAGCTGAAAAATCTGACAAGTGTGAATACGGGTCTTCTGATCCCAGTCCGTGAAAATGGGAACTATGTTGATGTAGGATGGACGGGATTTAAATGTCGGTTGTCCCTGAACACGCATCTGTGGAACAATCGGTGATGCACCATCTGAAATAACCGGTCTGAACCGGCTGTTAACACCCTGAACTGGAGGCTTGTATTTCCTTTGTCTGGCCCTCGGTTCCTCAAAACCTCCCCGATTAACCTGAATCGGCTGTCTCTGTTCCTCCCGATATCTTCCTATACCACCTCGATCAAGATTCCTGTTCCGCCACCTGTTACCTCTCACCCTAGCCGGTTCCTCAACCTCTTCAACACGCAAACCCACATTTTCATTTCTCAGCCCAAATTCCTCCTCATCTCCCTCTTCTTCGTCTTCAGTATGAATACTGACATTGTCAAAATCTTGAATAATCGGCTGTCGGTGACGAAGGGTATTGTTCGGGGCTGATGGCCCGGGTCTGTCATGGTTTCGGTTACGGTTTCGGATTGTCGGGCTGAATTTTGGGCTTGTTAGTTGGTGTTTATTGGTGGTGGTAGGTCATTATTTGGTGGGTTTTGATTATTCGGTGGGTTTGGTTCGGGTTGGAAAACATTAATTTCGGGTGGTGGGTGTTGGTTTTGATTTTGGTTCTGGTTCTGACCTTCCATGTCTGGCTGTCTCATCTGAGCTTGGTTCTGCCGAGCTACCCGTTTGATTTCTGGCTCGTAAATCAACGGAGAATTTCTTCCTGAATAGCGGGTGTGCATAAACCTGTTACCTATACAAATAACACACCCCACGTAAAATGGGAAAATAAAACTAAACTAAAATAAAAATAAAAACTAAGTTAAACTAAATTAACAAAGAAATCAATTAACACAAAAAAACTAAGCGCACTAACTCCATGGCAACGGCGCCATTTTGATGCTAAACTGTTGCTATCTAGTCAAAAACTATTAATTCAGTGTTCCTAATCACCTAAGCAAGCTAGGGTAAGTAGGGTGTCGAACCACGAGGAGTATCTGGTCAGTGTGCAGTGAAACTGATTACTAACATTATGAAGTAGTTCAAATAAAGTGCCGATCACACTAGCAAACAGTTTATATTTTTATAATAAGCAAACAAGCAATCACGTATTTAATCGATTAACAAAGACAAATCACACCCGGGAATCCAAGTACGTAACCTAACAGCAAACTCATGAAACTTAACAGATAAACTATCTTGTGTCAATTACAGACTGACTAACTGGTTAAACCTTAGGCATCCACGTTCGCTAACACACGGCATTGGTTATCAAACGGTCCCTGCCAGTGTGAATCAACAAAGGTCAAACGTATGCTTTCTTGCAATTAACAGGTCAAAACAATCCTACAAGCAATTATCATAGCAACTGGCACACTAATCGTTCTGATTGAAATAAACCTAAACTGACGTTGTGCATAATCATACTAGACATCAATACTCATAGATTAACATCAAAGATAGTTACAATCAATTCGTTCTTAATACATAAGAAAAACTGAAAGATACAATACTCTACATCCCGGGTATGACTCGAAGGAACTAGCCGTGCATCGGCATCTCTCTGGCTTCAGTTATGATATGGTATGACATGTATGATGATTGGAAGTGATGGTGGCTCTCCTTGCTCTGTAAATCTCCTGGAAGGTGAATAATAGCATCTAGGGTCGTCAAAAACATGATATAAACTCAAACCCTAACTTTCACGATTCTGGGGTCCATCGTGTAGCGCGATGGTCTCCTCTCTTAGTCCATCGCCCTACGCGATGGACCAAAGTCAACGCTGGCTAAATATTTCTAGGGCATCGCGCTGCCTTCCACACCCATCGCGCTACGTGATGGGTGGCTTCAGTCAGCAAGTCCATAAAACTGTCTCGATTCGCATGCTGGACATCCCGGGTCTTCATTCCATGCTCGTATAGGTCCAAATTAAGCGCGTTAAGTACATGTGACCTGAAACACAATAAACATGTTTGAAGTACCAAAGTTCTTAAACTGAACGAGTAAAACGACTAAGTTAACATACTAATATATGTACAAATAAAACGAACATCACGCGGGAACGCGACGTTCATGGATAATCTGTAACATCCGTATTTCGAGATTACTAAATAAAAGAGAATTTATTGTTATGTGTGTGCCGTTAAGTTGAGTGTGTGGGTGAATGTTTGGATAATATCTAGATTTGGAATTGTGAGTGGGTTGTGGGGCCCATAACCCTCTATATAAACCCAATCCCTCCACCCTTTTCACCATTTCTTTCCTTCCACCACACACACACACTCAAGAACACACACATTTTCTCTCAAACCCGAATCCAAGTCCGGGCTAAAGTAAGGAAGACCTTGGTGTTCAAGTGCCTCAAACAACAAGAAGACGTCCAGATCTACGTACTATTCAGTTCCGAACCCAACCCGAAGAAAAGGGTGAGTTTTGGTTAAAAAGGTTAAGTTTTATGGTCGGTTCCGACATGCAAACTGATATCTTAGTAGACTGTGTTGTAAGATGTAAGAAAAACATAAATTTGGTGAGTTATAACCTCACGAGTGTGTTTCATGACAAGAAGGTGATGTTCGGACCTCATAAACACGGGTATACAAAGTTGGTACTACCCAAAACCCATAAAAAGAGTAGAATCGGGTCCTAAGGAAGAGTCTCGGGGAATATGGCCTTAAAATGGTAAAAATGAAGAAAAGAAGACTTCCATTCGCATAAAGGATTTCGCATCGCACATCCATGCGAAACCCCTATTTCGCATCACACAGCCATACGAAGCGAAATGCCCATGCGAAGCGAAACAAACGTTTCGCATCGCACAGCCATGTGAAACGAAATGGCCATGTGAAGCGAAATTCTCATGCGAAGCGAAATCGCATGCGAAGCGAAATTCTCATGCCAAGCGAAATAAGCATGCGCAGCGAAATTCTCATGCGAATTTCCAAGCAAAATGGCCATGCGAAATTTCATGAAATCCATTTTCTGATGCATTTTTGTTAAAGGACTGTTAATGAAAATAAAATTTTTCTGAGCTGACTTGGCAGCTCAACCCCAGCCAGGGGCTCTGCCCCTTGGACCCTGCTAGGGGCTGCTGCGCCTAGACCCTGGTACCAAGGGCGCTGCCCCCAAACCCCCGTTAGTTGAGGGTTTCGTTAATCTAGAAGTACGACTTAGAAGTAGTTGATAAATACTTATAATTGTTACACAGTTAGCCGTGCACAGCTAAGGAAAGGTGTTGCACTTAACTCAGAGAAGAAACAGGACCCGGGTGAGTTTCTAGCCCCTTTATCTGTTATGTTTACAGGGCTGTGTGCATACTCCTATGTGATAGTTGTTAATACACTTACCTTAAGTGATAAGGGTATGATATGTGTATGATATATGTATGACTAAGTATTGAATGTTATTATGAAATGTTTATACGAATGAATATGTATATACATGACTAGATGATATGTATAGTATGCATGTATGAAAATGAATGTATGATAGAGTGACGAGACAGGTATGATTATTCGAGACAAAGGGACCAGACCCTAATAATATCTGAGACAGAAGGGACCAGACCCTAATAATATCTGAGACAGAAGGGACTAGACCCTAATAACTTCTGGGATGGTAGAGATAGAATAGCCTATGGTATACCATAGGGAATTATGAAAGAAAGTATGAGAGATCGATTGAATGTCTGTATGTATGTACGTATGAAAGAAATGATAGTAAGTAAAGTATGAATACGTGTCTTCAGACACGTATGAGTACGATTGCGAATGTAGTATGTTGAATGATTAACTAGAACTCACTCAGCGTAGCTGACTTTTAGTATGCATGCAGGTAAATAGATTGAGGGAGCTGGCTTAAGAATGGCACGTGGCAGGGACTGGAATACTGGCATCTTGGAAAAGAGTGTTATGAATTATTATGTTATGTTATACAACAAGTTAACTTTTGTTAAGACAAGATTTGATGTTTTGTGATGTAATGAATGAAGTGTTAAGTATTATGCGAAAAGTTTTAATTAACTCTGATTTTAGAACTATATTTATGAGTAAATCCAACACCAAAGTAGGGTTACCGGGAACGGGGCCTTACATAATCACAGCTATTGATTAACGTGGCAATCCTACATGCGATGCGATGCTTATATATGCCCACAAATTTCTTCCTGATTTAATAACCTGAAAAAATACTTAAAAGTCAACATAATGTTGGTGAGTTCACAGGTTTTAAATGCATGATTAAATCTGTTGTTTGGAAAATATTAAGTTTCAAACGTTTAAAATGTATAAAACAAGAAATGATTTCTCAAATACATGCTTTCATGATTAAAACATTTATCAAAAGCTTATGTTTTCATGACAAAAACGGTGCTTTAAAACTTGTTTATGCTCACGTAAATAAAATGTATTGTAAAAGTTATTTACGTCTTCGTGATTAAGACGTACATTAAAACTTATTTATGAAGATGGAAACTTTGTTTGTTACGAGTGCGTTTTCCCGATTAAAACGTTGTCCAAAAAGTTTACGTTTACTAACTTAAAAGCCCTTTTATATATAAGTGAGTGTCTGCGATGCAATTTGATATGTACGATAATCTAAACAAGATTGATAATCCTCTTTAGATAGCTAGGAATACAAATTAATATATGAGAATGAGCCTATAATTAAGCCTAAATCATGTTGTTTCATTGCCCAGTACTGTCCCACGGTAACTGTATTAGATTATATGCATCCATTAACACGTCGGTTAGAGCGACTAACCATGAGCGGGGGATCAATCCCGATAGTACTACCAACATATTCCTCGGCTAAACCCATAGTTAATGATTATAGAATGTATTGATCCGAAGGTCTTAAGGGCCTCGTGTAACTCATGCTTACATAAAGATTCTATGTCTTGCTTACTAATTATTGTAATAAATAAGTTTATGCAAAGTATCAACTAAGTTTATGCAATGTTATGAAATAAGTTTATGTAAAGTTATCAAATAACTTTATGCAATGTTGTGGAAATAAGTTCATGCAAAGTTACTAAATAAGTTTATGCAAAGTGACTAAATAAGTTTATGCGAAGTTTGTAAAACAGTGAAAGAGAAAAGGGGCCGTGAAACTCACCTTGGCATTACTAAGCGACATGTAAGAACTCTTGTTTGTATTCGTCCTACGTGCATCCTAAGACAAGTACGGCTAACTTATCGTCGGTTCGACATGTTAAATAAATATGTCGGTTTATGCTATATGTTCACCCAACACTTAGACTTACTTGTTGATACGACTCGTTGGTGATGTGTTTATGTTTAATGTAGTTTGCTTTATAAATATAATACTCCAAATACATATTTATCTTTGTAATTTAGATAATAATGAATATATATATATAGGCTAAGTATAAAATGAAAACCCACTTGAGTTGTGAAAACTCTAGAGACTCATTCTCAATCATATATTTTTAATTAATATTTAAATCTTGTGGTTCACAATTAAAGTGAATAAAAAATATAAATATAAATATAATTTTTTCTCTCTCCTGAAAACATATATAAAAATTAGTAAAAAAATTTCTAAAAATTGCAAAACATTTTTTTTTTATGTTTTGATGTTTTGTATTCAATGGCCAAACTTAATCAATTGACATGAGGTGCCAGACCTGTCCTATAAGTATGATCGATGTTTGGTTCCATCCCTCTAACCATAGCATCACGAAAACAGGTACACTCTCATTCTCTCCACTGTTAATGTAATATGTTCAATTGAACTATTAACTCTTATACTAATCAAAGGTTATATGTTAATTTGTTGGATGTTAATACCTTGGTCACTGCATGCATCGTTTTAACTTATTTGGTTTTCTAAGTTTGAAGCAAACTCTTTTTTGTTACATAACCAATGAATTTAGGTTGGAATTTTTTAATTTCACTTACACAACTACAACATGGCCTTTTATTTCATGAGCAGCATTTTCAGTTCTGCATATGCCAGTTTCGACAATTAAAAGTCAAACTATCTTTGCATGAAACGACGTAACAATTACATAACGATTTTAGGTTTTTGATATTACACATTTCGCCTCATGTTTTGGGCTACATCAAATACTTATAGTAAAAGGGTACTATAATATAGGAGAGGTAATCTTGTTTTACTAGATTGGATTGTTATGTTTATGCAGATTGAGTGATTGACACAACAGAGACTATCTTGTGATCTTTATACTATACTAATTGTAGGAAAAGGTGACTGAAATATAGCTTGGCTCGTCAAAAGCTCGTGATTAAAAAAAACTTACTTTTTACATTTTTATGTTTTGCACACGTACTTTGCCTCAATTAGGATTGTAAACATGCCGAGCACGGGTGGGCTCATGCTTGGCTTCCCTACAAACGAGTCGATCCAGCTTGTATATCTTAAGGATCTGAAGTGTTGAGTTCGAGCTCGATTCGTCGAAAAGCTCTAGGCAACTCATAGCTCACTGACTTTGGTCGTTTATTGTTAAAAGTTTTAAAGAATTGTTAGTTTTTTTTATGTGCATATACAGATATCTAGATGTAGCCAGGAAGAACTCCATATTATACCTGTTGAATGTTGTTGCAAATGTGTATAGGGAGGTTGGTAATGTCTATTATACCCTTACTTCTCTTTATAATCAAGCTACACAAAGGGGTACATTTGACTTTTTGGTTCTAAACGTTGACGGGTTCAAGTTTGTAAAGGTGGTAGGGGCCACGTTGTTCGTCTTCTTTTTCTACCACATGTTTATGCTTGCACATTCTGATTAGGTAAATTTTAGGTGTGGCAATACAGACCATTTAGCTATGAATGAGTTGACTTGGTCAAATGGGTTGAAATTGGTTCAAAAAGTATTTTTTTTATGCATAAATCTTTCTAAATGTGTAAACAAGAACTGAGTCAAACCGAAGCTCATCTAGGCTCGAGGTCAGCTCCTTTTACTTACAAGAGCTTGAGCTCGAGTTTGGCTCGTTTATTATTTTTAACGAATTTATACATTTTTGGTTAATTGTTATACATATTTTTACTTATCTTTATTATATTTTTAGACAGAATTACAAATTTTGTCCTTTAAAAAAAGCCAAAAACCGATTCGTGTCCTTTTCTAAGTTTCCTTGCAGGCGGTGTACTTTAAACTTTTTTTTCCTACAAGTTTTGTCCTTTACGCTAACTGGGTTAGAAAAAGTCAGTTAAATGCCCTCACGTGAGACTCATGTGAGGGCATTTTTGTCTTTTTGCCTACCTGCAACTACTTCTTTCTTCTTCATTTTCACTGCTGCTGCTTCTTCTTCTTCTTCATCACCATACCTCCCACTCTTCTTCTCCATCTTCTTAACCATCTACCCCTTTCTTCTTCAGCCATCACCGTCACTCACCACATCTCACTCACCGTCTTCTTCTTCTTTATTTCTCCCTTGTAAACCTTAAACACCATCACCATAACCACAATCCCGTATTTTATCAAACAGTCTTTGCCCACACCACTTGGGCCACTGATAACAATAACCAAAGGCCTTGGATTTGGGGCTAAAGACTCGGAACTGAATGATGAGCCCATGGTGGTTTCCAGTGACCGGTACAGTTCGGTCCGTTCGGCGGATTCCGGCAACGGAATTGGGGCGGCGGGTCGGCGATTGTCGGACATGCTGGAAATTGATTTTAGGGTTTGAAAATTGGGGGTTTTGAAATTGGGTGCGAATTGGGTGAAGACGAGTAAAGGGTTAGTGGATTTTGTGGTGAAGAATAATGGATTGAGCTTGGAATACGGGATTGTGGTGCACAAGCGTCGAATTAGCATCGGATTTAAACTGGGTTTTGGTGATGGTGATGGTGATGGTGTGGTAGAACATAGAGAGAGAAGTGAGATGAGGCAGCTGGCGGCGATTGGGCGGAGGGTGGTGGTCCAGTGGCGGAAGAGGAGGAAGTGGGCGGAGGAGTAGATGGTTAAGAAGATGGAGAAGAAGATTTAACAGAGGAAGAAGAAGATGGAGAAACAGAAGAAGAAGAAGAAGTTGCAGGTAGGCAAAAAGACAAAAATGCCCTCACATGCGTCTCACGTGAGGGCATTTAACTGACTTTTTCTAACCCAGTTAGCGTAAAGGACAAAACTTGTAGGAAAAAAAAGTTTAAAGTACACCGCCTGCAAGGAAACTTAGAAAAGGACACGAACCGGTTTTTGGCTTTTTTTAAAGGACAAAATTTGTAATTCTGTCATATTTTTATTTATAGTTATATATTGATATATTGATGATTGTATAAGCATATATTAAATATACAATATTAAAATTATGTAAATAATAGGCTAAGATGATCAGGTTACGAGCTTGAAGATGAATTTATTTATTGCACTTTAATGATTTATGGTATCTAGATTTGTTAACGTAAGTCTAATTTGCATGATGAGCAGACTCACAACCCAGAAACCCGAAAGCTTGCGTTTAGGTGGTTTGGGATGACAAGCCAAAAATATGGCCAAATAGGACCAGGCACCATTGTAGTTCATCATGAATCCAAAAAACGGGCATTTAGGACTGAGCTTAGAAGCATTTGTTTTAAAAGAAACAAGTCAGATGACCATGAAGTCAAACTTTTTGACCTTCAAGGTCAATGCCAGCCTATCAAACCCCACCCTAACGGGTGCAAATTAATTATGGATCCTGGCCCGTTTGGTCAACTAAGCTCTACGAGTCAATTCAACTTCAACTTATATAGCTAGGTTAGATTAAAATAGCAACAAGGTGCATTATTTACATTTTTGTTTGACCTAAAAAGTCAACCTTTTGACCAAATAATTGTGTTGGTTGACAGCGCGAGACTATTGCTGAAACAATGGTGTATGATCTTGTCATGAGGCTGCTATGAAAGAGTAAAAATTTCAACAAACAAATTTGATGTTGCATGCCGGTGGAATTGGTTACAAATTTGCATCATATTCTGGCGTTTCTGATGCTTGCACAAAACTAAATTACTTAGATGTTCATTGGCCCAACTAAGACTGTAAATGAGTCGCGCTGATCTGGTTTGTTTATCTTAATGAACTAAAATGTTGAGCACGATCTCGGCTCATCAAAAGCTCTTTTTTTTAAAAGTAAAACTAGTTTTGCAGATTTTTTTATATTTTTTCATGTGTACATTGGCCCAACTAGGATTGTAAACGTGCCGAGCAAGGGTGGGCTCTGCTCGGCTTCTTTACAAACGAGCGGAACTGGCTTGTTATCTTAACGAGCTGGACTGTTGAGTTCGAGCTCAGTTCATCGAAAAGCTCAAGGCAGCTCTTAGCTCATTGGCTCGAGTTGTTTATTTCTAAAAGCTTTAAAGCATTGTTTATTTTGGACGTTATATGCGAAAACTAATATATTTGTAGCATACACATAAATACATAATCCATAATTTGTAACTTATATATTAAAATTTGGACTTACTTTTATACAAGCGAAACACTTTAGCTTATGATTATGTTTAGGTGATGCTACATTTCAATATATTAAAAGTGTGTGGTCATGGGTTATGTTAATTTGCAACTAATTGTTAATCAGGGCTTGTGTCAAGCTTTTGTAAAGATACATCAAAAATATAACTCCAAAAAACCAACAAGTTATTCTTGTGACCGGACTAGCAAAATCAGGTTTCAAATGATTATGTTGTGGGTCTGTAAGACCCCGAATCCCGGGAGTCCTGCAGTTGGTAATCATATCCAAAAATTCTCAAAAATTTAAAGTCAAACCATTTCATCTTATTAAAATTCGGTTCAAAGTAATAAACAGCGGAAAATCACAAGTACTAAAACCAAGTTCCCAAAACCATAATTTAAATGTTTAAAATAATAAATGAAAAGAAAACAGTTTGCGTATTAATCTCCGACTAGTTATGCCTTCAACCGTCCAAGTAGTCTCGAGCACGTCCAAGCGGTAAGCATCCTCTTCTAAACCTGAAACTCACACTAACATACACACAAAGTCAGCTTGAGCTGAGTAAGTTCAAGTTTTAATAATAGACATTTAAATAAATCATTCCAAGGGTTTAAATATAAAAATGGAATTATAAAACATTCCAAGAGTCTAAAATATAATACGGGATACGAACAGTTAGGCCATCATCAACACTAAGTATTCGTACTTAGACATCTATGTACATCCATTTATTTGTATCCCTTTAAATACCATCCAAATAATAACATCAGGGTCGAGCACACGTACAACCCAAACACGTAACATCCCTATATATATAACAATATATATATATATATAACATCCACGTATAACATTCAAGGTCGAGCACACGTAACATCCGATGATGATCATGCCACACGAGCCTCCCCCTCACGGGCTTTTCAGGGCCCGCCACAGGATTTAAGAACCTGAGTCGTATAGTTTGGCCCGGCCAAGACCACCATCCATCTGTACAATAATAACATTCAGGGCCGAGAAAACGTACAACCCAAACACGTAACATCCGATGATGATCATGCCACACGAGCCTCCCCCCTCACGGGCTTTTCAGGGCCCGCCACAGGATTTAAGAACCTGAGTCGTATAGTTTGGCCAGGCCAAGACCACCATCCATCCGTACAATAATAACATTCAGGGCTGAGAAAACGTAAAACCCCAACACGTAACATCCGATGATGATCATGCCACACGAGCCTCCCCCCTCACGGGGTTTTCAGGGCCCGCCACAGGATTTAAGAACCTGAGTCGTATAGTTTGGCCCGGCCAATACCACCATCCATCCGAAAAATAAACATTCAGGGCCGAGAAAATGTACAACCCCAACACGTAACATTCCATTCAACGCATGCAAACTCGAAGTAGGCATACGTAACATTCCGTAGTCGATAACGACTACAACATTGCCAAATATAGGCCATACAATAATATATATATATATATATATACACATACTATAACATTCCAAGGCCAACTATATACTAGCAAGCCTATATAAAATAGTTTAAACATTTCATTAGGAAAAATCGTTTAATACTAGGCCTAATAGCAACCTCGAGCCTAGACCAAAAGTAATATGTATAACCTTAAGGAATATAAGACCATAAACGAGTCTACAATATCCTATGGCGTAAAATATAGTTCACAAATAGTTTCGTAAATGCACAAATATGAATAAGGCTATGTAATACCATCCAAATAGTTGTAACGAGTAAAATCGTGTAAAATTGTATTACGGTGTGCATGCTAGCCCAAAACTTGAAAAGAGTAAAAAGGGCATCATGAACTCACCTGAAACGAGCCACACAAACACCAAAGAGTTTGAGAACTTCAAAGCCAATCCATAGTTTACAAGCCTGTCGGATTGCACATAAAAATTACTAACTAAACGTTCCGACTCGTTTATCCTACAAGATGTTCTAACACGATTTGATTGACCTAAAGCCTTGAAATTACCACATTCAATTACATCAGCCCCGAGGCCATGTATTTACCAAAACCACCCTTAGTTAATCCCGGGGACAAAGGGTTCCCAATTTAACCCCGAAAGTTGGTGACTTTATCGAATACGCGCGTTAGCGGGTTTTTTATGCATTTAGATACCGACTCAGCCCCGTGTGAACCAAATTTAGTAAAATCTCAGCCAACAAGTCCATACAACGCTACACGAGTTGGATGGATCGGTAATTCGCAAGCACGATGCACAAACTACCAATAAACGCGAATTTGCGCCGTACCGACCCGTTTGAGTAACCGACAACCAATTCAGCCCCAATAATATAAAAATATAGTTTTCTTCACAGCCAACAAATCATACTGAGGCTACAACATCCCAATTGGTTGTTAATTCCCTCAAGCAACGCGCTAGACGCAACAATTGACAAACTAGACAACCGAAACCTAGTTTTCCCTTCATCAACAGTTGACCAATCTAACGAATGCCAAAACTCATGATACTAAAGTATATTACACTAGACATACCTAAGAAGAGGACGGAGCACGAACTTCAATTATAACAGCCCCGAAAGATGCGAGAAAGGGCAGCCACCGGTTAAGCTTAAAACGAACATATCGATCAATAACGAATATAACATGCAGATTTTAGCATGCAAAGATGCATTTTATTACATAGGAAAACCATGGAATTAAATTATTAAATTTTTACCAGACTTTGATAAATGTCTTAGGTTTTTAAAAATATTTTTATTATATTTTTCTAGTGGACACTAAAATTATAAAAATTCCTCCAACACAGAAAGGTATGTGCAGCTAGTTCAGTGCGCAACAAAATGGTTTTATTTTTATAAAATTCATTACCCAGCCAAAACGATTCCAATTGGGTTTGGTTCCTAACTCAAAATATTAACTTCCAGAAGTGGAACCAATCAATTTAGACTTGAATAAAAAGGGTTATGATGTCGGGAAGACAGACCAGAATCCGTCATCCCGCGTCATCTTTGACACTCGATCTTATAAAATCATATAAAGTATTCAAATCTCGTCCAAAAATTACGTATTATACCTTTCTGGAAACTAGACTCAGAGGAGAACATCATTGAAATAAGAATCGATCAAAAAAAATGAATTATCATTAAGTTACAGGCCCTACAATAAACGAGTACGAATCTGTCAGAAATTGTTATAATCAAAACTCAACCCTAACGACCAATAAGCGCGTTAATATGATCAATTAAGGTGAAAAAGAGTTGTAGACACTTAATACCGACCTGGAATTGAACTTTGGATGGCCAGAGATGGGCTGGTCTTGCACGAAAATCGAGAAGAGAGGAGGACGGGGGGCGCCGATCGGCCTAGATGGTTAGGGTTAGGGTTTAGTTTTTTTTATATAAAATATAATAACAAAATAACATTCTGGCCCCTCCACTTTACTAATCGTTGAACCTGTAAGAAAAGTTAAGTAACATACGTTTACGAGGGTTGCAAGGAGCTCCCGGGAGAATGCCGGGTAAAGCCTGAAAGGTGTACATAACACTACAAGATTAAACCTTTTGTCGGAAATTAACGGGCGTTACAGGGTCATGGAGTTCATAATGTTTCAATGGTGTGAGCTGGGTTTATTTGTTGGATACGTTGACTTGGCGGTATTGATATTGGAGTTTTTGGTGTTTCTTTCAATCTGAAATACAATTTTATATTTTTTTAGTTAAGGATTGGTGTTATAATATGAGAAGTCTGTTTTGACATTTTGGATAATTTGACTAGAAAAAAGTCATCTGTTTTGACAGGTTGTTCGAACTCCAATTTGAGCAGTTGTTATGGCTATTGTGGATTTTCAGTCGGCTGATTCACAGTTGGTGTTCGGCATAAAATCCTTTTTAAGTAATAATAAAGCCATTTGGGTCGTGTTTTGATTTGCTCAGCTTTTGGGGTTCATATGAGGTGGATGCAAGCAAGTTACAAGCTTTTGGCTGAATACATAAGGCTGGGTAACAAGATCTTCATGTGAAAGTCCAAATTGTGTGCTTTGGCCCTTTGTCTTGCAGTGTATAAAGTTGTTTGTACAACGCGTTTGACACTATGCTTATAGCTAATTTTATTATGTTTCAACTTTTAAGTATAATTTGCTAAAATTAGTTGGCTTAGTCATTGTTTACATTCTGGGTAGTTTTCACTTTTAGGGGGGGGGGTCAAAGTTGGTTTGAAACAGGAGTAGAATTTTATGATGGAAATGTACTAAAAAGCTGTAGTGACACATGCTTTTCAAGAACAACTGTTGTTTATTGTTTCATTATGGTCGCGAATGAATCATCGATGTGTTCCATGTCTACTTGGAAACCGTTGTTGCACTGGCTATATGATGTTACTTGCTTCCCATATTGAATGTACACAGTTACTTAAAGGAATCATTTTTGGTGTTTCAACCTTACTACCTCCTTTTAAAATTAAATTTAATTTATCAGTTCATTCAAATATTTGCTTGAATGGTTGATTCTTGGTATATTACTACGTTTGATAGCTAAAAATTAAAATATAATTTTCTTCTCTCTCTCTCTCTCTCTCTCTGTCTCTGTGACATTCGTGACAAAACCGAATACACCTCAGTAGTTACAAACCGTACGATTAACCGCTTATTGCGTATCGAACAAACGATTAACCAAATGGGTCTGGTTATAACCCAGATATCTCGGAGCGCCATCTATAAGTGATATACATTTAATATAAGCCAACATATTGATATTATGGCCTTAGTATGATAGCAAACCAGTTAAACGAAAACATGTTCGTTTAACTACACTCTATGAACTTAACGCGAAGGAGAGTTACAAAACAAGAATTGTATCATTCGTTAAGACAAAAAAGACTTACAAAACATTTATTTGGAATGTTTTAAGCGATCCGTGAAAATATTTTCGATTTTTACAAAAAATAGTATGTTTTTATAAATTAAACAAAAATGGCCGAAAAACGCTTGTTTTCGCATTGTTTTTCGTACCCGGTATATTTTTCGCGCTAAAAACCGAACCCGAAATAAATTTGAACTCAAGATTTCACTTCCGGCACGCTAAATGATGTATTGGGCGAAAATCGGGCCAATGGAGTGGCCCATGAAGATTGTGGCCGCCACCCCCTTTCCTTATTAGTATTTGGTATTCTTCATCCTTAAGCAATTTAGATATTTTGTTAACAATTTCCAGAACCTAAATGTCACACCCCAACCTAAGGCGGAAATGCCGGGGCGTGATCCAATTGCTCACAGCTCGAAGATACTATCATAAATATAAATGACAATATCTAATTAATTATTTTATTCAAATAATACACACAATAATCAAATACAACAAAAACAATTATAAGAAATAAATATAACAAGTTTAAATCCAAGGTTGTCTTTATTATAACCCTAAGGTCTTTCTAAGTATCTATACTTCAACTTCAAGCAACCTGCATATGAGTAGAAAATGGAGTTTTGTTAACAAACATGTTGAGTGAGTCTATCACCAATTTTGACACCAAAAATAATGTTAATATAATAAATAAGCAAAACGTAATAAATGCTGTAATGAAATCAAACCATAAGCAAGTAAGTTGTCGATTAAACCATTTTCAAGCAAATCGAGCGATGGTCAATGAGAATGAGAACCCTCTCCAAGGGGATATGTCAAGCGAATCAATACAATAACACATCAGCACATAACAAGTAGATTTGATTAATCACACACAATTACACGTTTGCTATTTTGATATGTATGTATATATAGATATGTATATATAGTATTATATACGCATATGTCCTTTTGAAAATCGAGTAAAATAGGGGAATGATAAAACTCACCTTAGACGGAAGGCAAGTGATTAATAAATTCGACCACGAACTAATGATTTAAGCGAGTCGTCCAATACGCGTCCAACGAGATTAATGATCAGAATCTGAAACTTTGGGATATGAAACTATAAATAAAAACAAACTTAATGCCGCTGGAATCAATCCAAACGGATGGGTAGAACTCTAGTTATGTTGATTTTAATGTTTAAGCGAGCTGGTACTGACCAGAATCCGAACAGCGAGTCGGAAGTCGGGTTTTGGGCAGTAGCCTTAAAATTACGTTACGAGAATAAATTTCTTCTGGACAAAACGTTGAATCCATTCAGAAGTATGAGAAAATGATAAGTCAAACTTGTTGACTATTTTACCCTTAATCGGGTTTTGAAGCAATTGACCAGTCAACACCCTTCAATCACCAAAATTTATTGAAGGCAATTGACTAGGAAATTTGTATGAACGATTCTACAGTTTACAACTTACCCAGAAAGTGAAAGGATTGATGAGAAACGGAAGTCAAAGATCCTAAAGCAAGCAAAGTCAACGACCAAGTCTTGAATCTTTAACGAAGATGCAAAAACCAAAGGGATGGAGGAGGAACAGAGGTAGGTGACGGCTATGGGATGTTCTTTAGGGTTAGATTAAAGTTTACAGCAGATGGTTATGTCTTTTTTATATAGAAAAACATAAAACGAACTAATTATGGGCTTTTGGCCAGTTTAGGCAAGTAAATGTGGTTTAAAGGAAAGAATCATCAATTTATTCATAAAGATCTGATCTTAAGCAGAGGAAAACGATTTAGGACTTGTATTTTAGTTATATGATGTTTACTTGGACCTTAATTCACTCAAACATGCCTAAAATAAACGATTTTATACCATAAAAAAGTTAGGAATCGAACTAGAACTTAAACGATAAGTGCAGGGATGCCATAGCGCCGCGCGGCGGCCACCATCCTTGGTGGTCGAGCAACACCCCAGCCACAATGGGTGGAGTTTCATTTTTGTCACAAACAGCCCCTATACTTTGTTAAATGAGCATACTTGAACTAGTTTTAGTATAATTTGGTTTTGAACATTGATTGGAATACAAGGGCCAAAAGTGAACACTAGGAAACTTATTTACTTATGATTATTTTATTTTTATTAATATTAAAGGTCTAAAATGTTCCCGAGTCAGGTTATACGCAAACAAATACCGGTTTGAAAATCTGAAATGTTACAGTCTCCCCTACTTTAGGGAATTTTGTCCCGAAATTAAGAAAAACCATGACATTATCGTTTTGAAAACAATTTAAACTTTTTAAGGAAAATATCATAACATAGAACTTCCAATAACTGAAGCAACGCTTCAAATGACAATCCGATAAGGGCACTTATATATAGGATGTACCAGCAGCGTATCCACCATGTCCTTATCATCTCATCATTCGTACCGTTACCCAAGCTACCTTAGGTTCTAAATCATGACACACAACTTTACTTATTATGATTTCCATGCGAGGACTTTGGTAATTATGTGTTGACCCATAATTACTTAGATCGTCAGATGGTCCGCATAATCCATTACATTATGTGGGTTATAAAACATTTACAATAAAATTTTAAGAGAAAACAATTGTTTTGATAATAATTGTTAAATATACTTTAAAAGTTAATTAATACATGTTCAAGTTGAAATGTTAAAACCGTGTAATTTCTAAAATTTCTTTTCCTTTTAAAAGTACAACTTTAAATATAAATTCCAGAGATACTTAATGTTCAAATTTGATTAATAAAATCAGGTGATTTCTATTATATCTTTTACTTAGGAAAGTTACAAATTTGGATATTGAAATGGATTTCTTGAAACAGACGTTTGAAATAAATTATGATGATCGAGAATAAGCTAAGAGTAGAATATGAAGCTAATCGTGATAAATAAAGGAATTTTATTCATGATATGGTATGCAAAAAAGTTTAATTGATAACAATTCTTAAGATCGAGAGTATAAATTTTTTTGGCGAGTCGATTTTAGTTAGTTGAGAACCTATGAGATTTAAGGAGAAGTTAATATAAGATCATAGCTTTTCAAGTTGGTGATTTTGAGATTTAGATGAATTCGATTAAGATATTCTAAAATATCATAATAGTTAGTAATTAATAATTTAAATATTAATGATAATGTGAAGAAATACATATTTGAATTAAATTTTTAATAGACTAAACTGGGAAGCGGATATTCCCGAATCACCGAGATAGTCCTATTCCAATTAAATCTTTAAAATTAGATAAAATATGAAGTAGGTAATTAAATTATATTAAATTGGGAATTCGTGGATCTTTTCCTTTTTCATAAAATCGTTATAAATATTAGGAAATATGTAAATTGGATTATTGATAATGGAAATTTAAGCAAATAACAAATTCTAAATAATAGTGAAGCATATAATAAATTGTGATAAATGTTAGGCTAGAAATGCATGAACCACCATGACTATTCTAACAACTACGAATCTATCATTTAAAACGTTCAAAATTTTCAAAAAATAAAAAATAAAATTAGGGAGTTGAAATATTTACGATGAAGGTTCAATAGAAAAATCAATTTAATAATAAAAGTTAAATTAATTAATGAAAAATTTTTAATTTGAAAAATAGAAATTAAATTTAAAGAATACATAATTTATTTTAGTAACAATAAAATTTATAATAATTGAAATTTAATCATAAAGATTTAAAAAGTGGTAAATAAGTTGTGAAAATCATCATGATATTGAGGAAAACAAGAGGTAATGAAATATTTATAGTTTAAAGTTAAGGATAAAGATTTAAATGTACTTAGAAATTTATAGTTTGAGGATATGGATATAATTAAGAAAATATAATTTAAATAATATTTTAATGGATATGAGTTAGCGTAAGATTTCTTGTTCGGTGTATTTTAGTTTTGTCAAGATTGGCGGTCGTTTGGTTAACGGAACACAGCAGCAAACTCTTTGTCGATTCTAGTAGTCGAACAACAATCACGAGAAGCAGATGAACGACGTTGGTTACGATTATTTCCTAGGGAAGACATTCTACGATGACCAAGGATGAAATTCTAATGAAATGATGGGTAAGTTGTGGGAATGAGTTGATATGAAATAATAGGGATGCGCATGTATATGTATTAGTATTAGTGAAGACTCGAGGACGAGTCAAGAATTAAAATAATATGTATGAGTTTGAAGCATTTAAGTAAAGGAACAATGCTTTTATAAGATTTTCCAAGAATAACATAATCAAGCATATTAAACTAGTTGACCTCCCATGAGCTTTCCATGACAATTTGAATGGCCCAACTAAATAAAGCAACATAAAGTTTGTGAATTGGCCTTCTGTGAGCATTCCATGGCAATTTGATGGCCCAATTCAAATAACGTGTAATAAACAATTGAGTTGTTCAGGCCATGAGCGTGTACATGGCATTTAACTGACCCAACTAATTAACGAATTATCGAATCAATGGAGTTGTTCGGACGATGAGCGTTACATGGCATTTAATCGACTCAACTAAATATCGAATCAACGGATCAAATATAAATAGTTGGTGTATCTCGGGAACCACCCCCAGACGATACGTTCCAACCCAAAAATCAAATCGAAAATGATTTAAGAAATGAGTAGTTGGAGTGCCCATGGATTTCCATGGATTTTTCACCCAACTAAGCATTTAAAATAATTTAAAACAAAAATTTGGAAGTATAACAGTTTAGCCGGTTATGTTTACCACGCAACCGTTTAGCCGATTACGGGTACCAATTGAAGTTATGTGGTTGTACGAGATTTGTCGTACCCCCACGCTTCAAGGTGAAAGAGCAAAACACGGGAATTCTTAAGGAATTTCTCACAATAAAATATAATCTACCAAAAATTAAGAGGATTTAAAAATATTTTGAAAGTTGAGGCATAACCTTGGAACTTGTGTGTGTGTGCAACAGATAAACAAGATAAGTATAATTTAAATAATTAATCTAAGCAAGCTGTAAACAATTTATTAATTAGCACATAAGGCAGTTTAGATAAGCACGTATAGGGTTCCTCACATATGTCTAGGAAAATTTCTAACGACCTATCTTATAACCTTCGGCTCTGATACCAATCTGTCACACCCCAACCTAAGGCGAAAATGCCGGGGCGTGATCCGATTGCTCACAGTTCGAAGATACTATCATAAATATAAATGACAATATCTAATTAATTATTTTATTCAAATAATACACACAATAATCAAATACAACAAAAACAATTCAAAGAAATAAATATAACAAGTTTAAATCCAAGTTTGTCTTCATTATAACCCTGAGGTCTTTCTAAGTATCCATACTTCAACTTCAAGCAACCTGCATATGCGTAGAAAATGGAGTTTTGTCAACAAACATGTTGAGTGAGTCTATCACCAATTTTGACACCAAAAATAATGTTAATATAATAAATAAGCAAAACGTAATAAATGCGGTAATGAAATCAAACCATAAGCAAGTAAGTTGTCGATTAAACCATTGCCAAGCGAATCGGGCGATGATCAATGAGAATGAGAACCCTCTCCAAGGGGATATGTCAAGTGAATCAATACAATAACACATAAGCACATAACAAGTAGATTTGATTGATCACACACAATTACACGTTTGCTATTTTGACATGTATGTATATATAGATATGTATATATAGTATTATATACGCATATATCAACAAAACATTTTTGAAAATCGAGTAAAATAGGGGAATGATAAAACTCACCTTAGACGGAAGGCAAGAATTAATAAATTCGACCACGAACTAATAATTTAAGCGAGTCGTCCAATACGCGTCCAACGACATTAATGATCAGAATATGAAACTTTGGGATATGAAACTATAAATAAAAACAAACTTAATGCCGCTGGAATCAATCCAAACGGATGGGTAGAACTCTAGTTATGTTGATTTTAATGTTTAAGCGAGCTGGAACTGACCAGAATCCGAACAGCGATTCGGAAGTCGGGTTTTGGGAAGTAGCCTTAAAATTATGTTACGAGAATAAAATTCTTCTGGACCGAACGTTGAATCCGTTCAGAAGTATGAGAAAACGATAGGTCAAACTTGATGACTATTTTACCCTTAATCGGGTTTTGAAGCAATTGACCAGTCAACACCCTTCAATCACTGAAATTGATTGAAAGCTATTGACTAGGGAATGTGTATGAAAGATTCTGTAGTTTCATTTCACCCGGAAAGTGAAATGATTGACAAGAAATGGAAGTCAAAGATCCTAAAGCAAGCAAAGTCAACTAACAAGTCTTGAATCTTTAACGAAGATGCAAAAACCGAAGGGTTGGAGGATGACCAGAGGTAGGTGACGGCTATGGGATGTTCTTTAGGGTTAGATTAAAGTTTAAAGCAGATGGTTATGTCTTGTTTATATAGAAAAAAACATAAAACGAACTAATTATGTGCTTTTGGCCCGTTTAGGCAAGTAAATATGGTTTAAAGGAAAGAATCATCAATTTATTCATAAAGATCTGATCTTAAGCAAAGGAAAACGATTTAGGACTTGTATTTTAGTTATATGATGTTTACTTGGATGTTAATTCACTCAAACATGCCTAAAATAAACAATTTTTATACCATAAACGAGTTAGGAAACGAACTAGAACTTAAACGATCTGTGCAGGGATGCCATAGCGCCGCCCGACGGCCACCACCCTAGGTGGTCGTGCAGCGCCCCGGCCACAATGGGTGCAGTTTCATTTTTGTCACAAACAGTCCTATACTTTGTTAAATGAGCATACTTGAACCAATTTTAGTATAATTTGGTTTTAAACATTGATTGGAATACAAGGGCCTAAAGTGAATACTAGGAAACTTATTTACTTATAATTATTTGATTTTTATTAATATTAAAGGTCTAAAATGTTCTCGAGTCGGGTTATATGCAAACGAATACGGGTTTGAAAATCTTAAATGTTACACTAAACAAACCTTCCCTGCAGCTCTTTAACACACCAACAAAAAAACTAAAGTGATTATACTTAATTTGATTATTTAAACTTTGTTTAATCATGTTTAATCTCATATAAACATAATATGAATATCAAAAATCATTACTAACCATGAAAAAATCCTAAAAATAGTCCATAAATATGTTTTGATCAGACACATGGTTAGGAACATGGTTTGATAGTTTTTTTGGCCATAAACACGGATTAAAGGGTATAAATGACGTTTTTACGATAGAAAAGTTCGGTTTAATACCTTAACCGAAACCCTAAGTTCCAAAGATGCCATACTGATGAAACATGATTGGTTTATGATATAGGGCTTGAACTTAGCTTATATAGAAACACAAGAACCTGAAAATTAGATTAGGAAAGCGAAAACAGCCAAAAACCGCAAAGGTAATGTCGAATTGCTCGATTACGTGCTGTTTAGGTTAAGGTTGTGATGTGTATATTTTTAGGTTATAAAATTTCTCAGGGACATCAGGGACAATATGATTGAGTCCCTGTCAAAATTTGGTATTTTTTTTTGACCATCCGAGAATATTTGGCGAATTTAATATCGAAATGAAACGTTTATTTGGGAAAAATACTTAAAATACTTGTAAATTTATGAAATTTTTTGGGGAACTCAGATTTCGTATAATATGATCACATATAAAATTTGGGGTCATTTGGAAAACCCTAATTATGTTTTGTAGATACGAGTTTATTCGAAATTTCATAGTCGTTTTTGGCTCGAAAAGGGTTTTTGGCTAGGTTTTTAGTTTCTGGAAATTTTACAGGTTGTTTTGGGGAGTATTTTATATCACTCAGGAATTTTTTCGGATTTTTCGGAAATCGTTTGGTATAAATGGACAATTTTCGGGCTAATATAGCATATAAAACGATTTTTTATAAATTAATAAATCAGTAAATAATTCTAAAAATATTTTTATAAAAATATAAATATTTTAATTGATAGGTGGCTAAATTTTTAAAATTTAATGATTAACAGATAATTAATTGTGCTAATTTGAAAAATAAACAAATTCCATTCTGATAAAAACCAACGAGTTCGTGATTAACAAACCTGTTGGAATATCAGAACATCAAGAATGATAAAAAAACCATATTTTTGGACTAATTAATTAAAAACGAACTTTTTGTGACAACTCCGGACAATTTGGGTGAATTGTGTGTGTTTTTCTCCAAACCAAACTGAATAAACGGAAACGAGCCCCGTAGCGAATCCAGACCCCTAATTTGTGACCTTTCTTTATAACTTAATCATTTTATCAACCAACACATTTACCCAAGCTTACATCCCCATACCAATTTTCGAAACGCATAAACGCTCAACTTGCCTAGTTGGTGAAACGAGGAAACTGAGCCAAGCTCAGTTTTAAATATTATACATTGAACAACATCACAATCTAAGCCTATTGACACTTTCTGGGCATAAATTCTATACCAAGATTAGATATACAGCCAAGTTTAGTATTGAGATTATAATAATATTAAAATATTAATATAATTATAATATTTATTATGGGGACTGGTGAATGAGTCAAAACAAACTGCGAGCTTACACTGTACCTATGTGCCGGATCTCTACTAATCCGTGAGTTTCATGACCCCTCTCTTTAAATAGTTTTACAAACTCTTGGGGTGAAAAGCATGTTTGATTACATATACATACCTGAAACATGTATTGATGTGAATTATCTAAGTGCTAACACATGAAAGTCCCCACTAACACGGTGATTAATTTCGAGCCGGATTATTGTGAGTAGTACTATTGGTTTGACGAACCCAAACGGAGGCGGCACGGTTGCTGAGACTTTACCCCGTTTGCACATGACCACAATTATACAAACACGCTATGTAGTGTTAGACATAGCTACTTGGGGCATGTTGTGGGCGGAAAGGGGGCCACAATGGTTGATTGGGCGTGGGAAATGGATGCACGCAGCACGAATGAACATTCAAGGCTTCACTATAGCTTAGCATAATTACATGATTTACATACATACTTATAAGCATACCTACAAGTGATGATTTGTGATTGCACATAACTGTTTTCTTGAAACTCATGAAACTCACCAACTCATGTAGTTGACTCGTTTTAAACTGCTTTTCAGGTTTACCAAAGTTGGAATAATATGATGACGTGCTACCTGTCATGGAACATGATCGATGCTATACAAGTTACTAGTAAGGAGTTGAACAGTTAATACATAATTTGGTTCTATCACCTAGACTGTAAACAAAGATAGAATGATGTAATGTAAATTAGTTTGTATTGTTTCCTTATAAACAATGTTATTGATACCATAGGTGTCTGTTACATTCCCTTTTTACGCTTTCGTATTTTGCTAGTCGGGGTGTGACACTCTCTGTTTATTTCATTTTTCTTGTTTTTTTGTCGCTTCACCAGACTTAAGTTGACAGAAAGTCCAAATTACCTACGCTTTCAATTGTCTTATGAACAACAGCAACACGTTATCAAACTTCAACCCTCGAACTTGTAACTTCAAATTACCTTGCTCCTGTATAATATGATAAAAAAAATTGTTATTCAAAAAACATATATAAATGTAAATTATTTAAAGAATGATAAGAAACTCGATACATAAACATATTTAGAAAACTTCAAATAATTTTCATAAAATATTGTTTATCTCAAAGTACTTGGCGTTATTCTTTACAAGAAATGGAGCATGGCTAAAACTACACTACACAAACCTTCTTATGACCAATTTAACCTGCATAACCCGACTTGTTCATGTTGACCTGTTTAGCCCATTTAGTTCAACACGATGACTCGCTAACCCGCGTATGACCGATTTAACCTGTTTGTTTACAAATCACCAACTAGATTCACTTGGTTATTACCTTCCAACTCATTAACGTTGTTTCCACGTTTAAATAAGTTAATTAAAGGGGTCATGTTTAGGTTACGTGGTTTTAGGTGGAGCTTCATATATTAATAGCCACCCTTTGACCTTTCTTCACAAACTAAGCTGGCTTGTGATTATTCTCAATGGAAGAGATCTGCCAGATATCTATAATCCCTCTAAGTAATGCACAATGGAGTTGTAATCTGCACAAAATAAGACCATTTTTTATTCATATATTTTGTTGAAGGATTCATTCTTAGAAAATTACTATTATTGTTAGCTGAAAAATTAAAATCTAATTTTCTTATCTCCTTTTTTCCCTTCACGTGACGTAAGCCGAGATAAAGTCTATTTTTTATTTTTGTGCATCACCCCAACACCCTTCCAAACACTCGTCACGTCCTATCATACTTTGTAAGTAAGATGCGGCTCAGAATAAAATCACGTCGTACACATATCGATTAAATGATGCTTCACACTGCTTTTTTGTCACACCCTCAAAATCCACTAACGGAGTTTTACCGTCAGAGGGTGTGAACTAACAGGATCGGAATCATTAGTTATAATCAAACCATAAAAACATTTAAATGCAAATAAGTGCGGAAGCGTAAACCATAAAGATGATTCAAACAATGCATGTTCCTAGACCGCGCGCCCGCCTCGGCTACCTGAGAATAACATACTAAAAGGGTCAACAGAGGTTGGTGAGTTCACAAGTTATATAAAAATAAATCATTTAGCGTTTGCGTTCAGCGTTTTACGTTAAGTGTCTTGCGTAACCATGTTACGGCGTTTAAGCGTTTTGCGTAACCACGTTACGGCGTTTAAGCGTTTTGCGTAACCACGTTACGGCGTTTAAGCGTTTTGTGTAACCACGTTACGGCGTTAAAGCGTTTTGCGTAACCACGTTACGGCGTTTAAGCGTTTTGCGTAACCACGTTACGGCGTTTAAGCGTTACCAGATAGTGTTATGTCAAATTATATATCGATAGGTAGCTAATCTATACAACAAGTATTACTAAGTGGTTCGAAACCGAAGCTGACTGTTTATCAAGTGCCCGTCACCAGGTCAATCCAGACCATGGTAAGTGTTAGCCAAAATTACACCCACTCAACCTCCAGTTGAGCTTAGCGTCGGGTGGGGTTTGTCAAACCCAGTAGTACTACTCAACAGTGACTCGCTATTATCCAATATTAACCGGTTCGATGTGTGGGACTTCAAGTGTTACGTTTGCCGCTTAGCCTTTACAAGTGATATATAATTTATTAACAAAATCTCAAAAATGCGTTTATCGGAGTATGTTATCTCCCCCAAGTGAAAAGCGTTTGAAAACAGTTTAAAGAGGGGAAAGTGAAACTCACTGTTTGCGAAGAATTTCCCAAAATAAACCACCAAGTGATGCGCGTCGTAGAACTCTCTCTAGCGTTCTAAATTAACAAAGAGATTTTCTAAGTGTCGGAACGTTTAACGAGTCTCTAGACTCGGCACATAATATCTATGCACATAACATGTGTCGTGTTTCGTTTTGTGGATCGTGTGTGACTTAAACAAGTACACTTGTGATACAATACGTGTGTGAGCAATTACTTTCGTGTCATGTATAAACAATGTACATCACTAGCAAATACTCTCCGTAAGGGCAATTTAGTCAAAATACGACAATTAATTAGCAATTACTCCCCACAAGGGCATCTTGGTCAATTTATGACAATCAATTAACAACTATCATATTTCATGCAATTTCACAACAATCAGCAGCTAATTTCATCGAGACAGAATTTTTACTTGAAAGATTGTACTATTTCACCGATCATAACATCTCAATTAATTCACCAAAAATCATCACTGAAGCATAAATGTCTTGGGTTTTCAGAACATATTTTATTTTATTTTTATTCCACATAGATTTCTCATAATGATCAAAACACTACAGCAAGCTCATATCAGTCAGATTCATGCGCAACAGAATGTTATTTGCAATTCCTATTAAACGAAAAATCCAATAAATGCAAGACCACTTGTTTTAGGTTCCTAACTCAATAAGTCAACTTCCAGAAGTGGAACCAATCCAATTAGCCTCGTAGATCATGAGATATAACATTTACAAAACAACCTAACAGCAGGTCTAACAACTCAGCTTTGCACCACGTTTTTGTAAAATCATAAAAGTTAACTTTCACACGTCCAAAAATTACAAATTTATATTCTTTAGAAATTAGACTCAACCTAGTTTACTGTAGTATCAATTATCTCATTCATTTACCACTTTTACATCCCGTTACAGTCATTCAATCATCAACAACACAATCTGTCCAGAAACTGTTTTCATCCAAACTCAACAATTTAACTATCTATAGATCACAAATCATTCATAGAACATTCTAGACATCATAACTCCTATCAATCATACCATACATACATAGTTAGGGTTTTACTTGATATCAAACTCAAAGATAACAATAATCATGCAACAATATCAAATCTAGTTATCAATCATCATCAATTAAATCAAGAATCACATGAATATCATAATACCAAGAAATCAGCCATAAAGGTTTACAATTAACCCAATAAAACTAACAATTAAACATAGAGGATACATAGAATAGTTGTGTATACCTTCCTAGCACCTTAATCATCAATCAAACTTGAAAGATCTTGATTGGGTGTGTGTGTATATTAATCAATCTCAAGGAAATAAAGGGAGGGGATGGCTGCCGATTTTACTAGGGGAATAGGAGTAGGAGGTTAGGGTTTAGGTTTACCATGTATTTATAAAGGAATATGTTACACTTTGGCCCCTCAACTCCTAAGTATTACTTTTTCTAGAACATTCTATCATAACTTGCACATTAAGTTAACATTAAGTATTACTTTTTCTAGAACATTCTATCATAACTTGCACATTAAATTAACATGACAATAATATTATCACATAACACATAATCCTAACACATAATTATCACATAATTAGTGATTTAGTTTTTTTCGTTTATTCATCAATCGTTTGTGTTTCGGTGCAAATCCCGAAAGACTACTACACATGTAGTAAGTGTTAAGCGTCATTTAAACCCTAGTTTAAATGTAATGAAGTTTGCGTTATAGATTCAATAAATCTAAAGTTTGAATTGACGGAGTTGCGTTAACGGAGTTAACCTGAAATTGACGATTGTCACATCATTCCCATGTTAAAGAATTTTCGTCCCGAAAATTTGAGTCAAGTCGTGATGAGTGTCTGAAAAAGTAAGAAAAATTTTCAGTTTGTCATATCATCCCCTTGTAGAAAGAAATTTCGTCCCGAAATTTAATTCATACTTCCGGTGATTTCTGACGGTTTGCCGGGTTTCGCGGTTTTCTGTGTTTGGTCAGCCCTTCAAAAAGGTGAGGATACTTTTTCATCATTTGATTCTCGCGTTCCCACGTGAACTCCGGTCCACGTCTCGAGTTCCAATGAACTTTAACAATTGGAATTTTGTTGTGCTTGAGCGTTTTGGTTTCCCAATCCAAAACCTCAACTGGTTCTTCAATGAAGCGTAACTGTTCATCAACTTGCAGTTCCTTCAAAGGGGCTACTTGAGTTTCATCGGATAGGCATTTCTTTAAATTCGATACCTGAAAAACGTTGTGTACACCGCTGAGTTCTGCTGGTAAGTCTAGTCGGTACGCCACTGGACCAATGCGTTCCGTTATCCGATAAGGACCAACATATCGTGGGTTGAGTTTGTTTCGCTTTCCAAAGCGAACCACACCTTTCCAAGGTGAGACTTTGAGTAACACTCGATCGTTTACTTGAAATTCGAGAGGTTTTCGGCGCTTGTCAGCGTAACTCTTTTGGCGATCTCGTGCTGCTGCCATGCGATTTCGGATTTGAACAATCTTTTCCGAAGTTTCGAGTACCAGTTCTGGACCAGTGATTTGGCTGTCACCCACCTCTGCCCAGCAGAGTGGTGATCGACACTTCCGTCCGTACAGTGCTTCAAACGGCGCTGCTTTAATACTTGCGTGGTAGCTGTTATTATACGAAAACTCTACCAAAGGTAAGTGGGGTTCCCAACTTTTTTCGAAATCCAACACGTATGCACGCAACATGTCCTCTAAGGTCTGAATAGTTCGTTCACTTTGCCCATCCGTCTGAGGATGGTAGGCTGTGCTCATATCAATGCGTGTGCCTAGGGCTCTTTGTAGTGACTTCCAAAAGTGCGAAGTGAAACGAGAATCTCGATCAGAAATGATTGAGACAGGCACTCCGTGTCTAGACACTACTTCTTTCAGGTAAACGCGAGTCAGTCTTTCCATTTTGTCCGATTCCTTAATCGCTAGGAAGTGCGCGGACTTAGTCAACCGGTCAAGGATCACCCAGATGGTATCGCATCCCGTTGGTGACTTAGGTAATCCCGTGATAAAAATCCATTGAAATTTGTTCCCATTTCCACATGGGAAGTTCTGGTTGTTGCAGCAAACCAGATGGTTTCTGATATTCTATCTTGACTCGGGCGCAAGTCAAGCATTTGCTCACGTAGGTGGCGATGTCGGCTTTCATGTTCGGCCACCAGTAAAGTGCCTTTATGTCGTGGTACATTTTATCTGAGCCGGGGTGGATAGAATATCGGGACTTGTGTGCTTCGTCCATCACTAGAGTTCTCAACTCTCCGTATCGTGGAACCCAAATCCGGTTCTCAAAATATCGGACCCCGTCCGATTTGGTTTCAAGTTGTTTGTCCATGCCCCGCATGAGTTCTGATGGGAGATTATCATCTTTCAAAGCTTCAAGTTGTGCATCGCGAATATGGTCGGGTAAGCTGGCATGAATTGTGAGTTGCAATGCTCGCACTCGTCTGGGTTTATCGGTTTCCTTTCTACTGAGGGCGTCGGCCACTACATTGGCCTTGCCAGGGTGGTACTTGATGGCACAATCGTAATCCTTAAGCAACTCGACCCAACGACGCTGTCGCATGTTCAGCTCCTTCTGATCGAAGATATGCTGGAGACTCTTGTGGTCGGTGTAAATGGTAAACTTGGTACCATACAAGTAATGCCTCCATATCTTAAGGGCAAACACCACAGCTCCGAGTTCCAAATCATGGGTCGTGTAGTTCTTCTCGTGAATCCGTAGTTGTCGAGAGGCATAGGCTATAACCTTCTCGAGTTGCATCAGCACACAACCGAGACCTTGTATAGATGCGTCACAGTGTACCTCAAAATTTTCCGTTCCCTCGGGGAGGGCTAGAATGGGGGCGCTACAGAGTTTGGTTTGCAACAGTTGAAAAGCGGATTCTTGCGCGTCACCCCAATTGTACTTAGTGCCCTTGTGAGTCAAAGCGGTGAGGGGTTGAGCAATCTTTGAAAATCCCTCGATGAAACGCCGGTAGTAGCCGGCCAGTCCTAGGAATTGTCGCACCTCAGTCGGAGTCTTAGGTGCTTCCCAGTTTTTGATGGCCTCTACCTTACCGGGATCGACATGGATACCATTCTCGTTGATCACATGTCCTAAAAAGTGAACCTCGCGAAGCCAAAATTCACATTTCCAGAGTTTAGCATACAGTTGTTCCTTCTTCAATAGTTCCAGAATTACCCTTAAGTGCTCTTCGTGGTCAGTCTCATTCTTGGAGTAGACGAGAATATCATCGATGAAAACAATCACAAACTTGTCGAGGTACGCCTTGCATACTCGATTCATGAGATCCATAAATATGGCTGGTGCGTTGGTTAGGCCAAAAGGCATAACCGAAAACTCGTAGTGACCATACCGTGTTCTGAAAGCCGTCTTAGAGATATCTTCTTCGTGCACTCTTAGCTGATGGTAACAAGATCGTAGATCGATCTTCGAGTAGTAACTCGATCCTTGAAGCTGGTCAAACAAATCATCGATTCGGGGTAAAGGATAACGGTTCTTGACCGTTATTCGGAAAGTCCCGTCCTTCTTTTGGACAAACAAGACAGGGGCTCCCCATGGCGATGAGCTAGGTCGGATAAAACCCTTATCCAACAAATCTTGCAACTGAGTGGACAGTTCCTGAAGCTCCGCCGGTGCGAGCCGATACGGGGCTCGTGCTATGGGTGCTGCACCGAATGTCAACTCGATTTGAAATTTGACTTGACGAATAGGAGGGAGTCCGGGCAAATCCTCCGGGAACACTTCCGGGAAGTCTCGCACAACCGGTATGTCTTCAATTCGTTTCTCCTCCGCGGGTTTCTCAACAATCTGTGCCAAAATTGCCGGATGACCCTTTCGTAGATACTTCTGCGCCTTCATAAGGGTAATGACGCTGGTGGTCATGCCGCTTCTCTCGCCTCGGACCGAAATGATCTCGCCGAAAGGGGTGGTAATATGGACTATCTTATCATGGCATATAATCTCCGCTCGGTTCTCGGATAACCAGTCCATGCCGACGACGACATCGAAACTACTAAGCGTAAAAGGAATAAGGTCGATGTCAAAACATGACCTGACAGTTTCAACTTACATCCCGCAAGTACATGAGTCGTTACTACAGTTTTACCGTTAGCTAATTCAACAGGAAACTTAGCGTCTAACGGGGTTGGAGTTAGGTCTAAGAGTTGGCTAAAGGCTTTCGACACAAAACTCCTATCAGCTCCAGTATCAAACAACACAGAAGCAAAACAATCGTTCACAGGGAACTTACCAGTCACCACGTACGGATCATTGCGGGCTTGACCTTACCCAATCACAAAAGCTCTTCCTTTCCCATTGTTTCCTCCACCACTGCCATTTCCATTACCTCCATTGTTGTTGTTCTGTTTCAGCTTAGGGCAGTCTTTTTTAAAATGTTCCTCTTGACCACATTCATAACATCCCTTAGTCGTCGCAGGTGGTTTAGGAGCATCCTTTTCCGCAGGGTCTCCCCTACATTCCTTTGCTTGGTGACCCATCTTTCCGCATCTTAGACACTTGACACGGTCACACGGGCCAACATGATGATAGTTGCACCTGTTGCACTTCGGGTACTTCCCAGCATAGCCGTTCGAAACCTGCCCGCTACCGTTGTTATTGTTGTTGTGACCTTGATTGTTGAAGCTCTGGGTGAAATCGGGCTTTTGGTAGTGTTGCTGCTGTGGGGGGTTCGAGAATGAGGATCTGGTGTTGTCGAACTTTCTCTTTCCGCTGCTCGGGTTGCTGTTGTTGTTGCTGTCAGTACTCGGGTTGTCACGGGCTTTAGTGGTTGAACCCCTAGGTGGTAACGCACCTTGGGTCACAGCTTGATCCGTCAGTTTGTGAGCTAAACGGATCGCTTGTTGGATCGTGGCTGGCCTGGAAGACGTCACCATGCCCTGAATCTGCGGTGCTAATCCATCAATGTACATTTCTATTCTCTTGCTCGGCGGATCCACCATCCGCGGACACATCACAGCCAACCCGTGCGAACGAGTAGTGTAGGCTTCGATTTCCGAACCCACCATCTTCAACGACCAAAATTCTGACTCCAACTTCGACATCTCCTCTCTCGGACAGTACTCCTCTCGCATCATGTTCTTGAACTCCTCCCAGTTCATCGCGTTAGCCAGTTCGAATCCAAGAATTTGCACATCTGCACATCGTCTGGGGACACCTCTGAGTGTGCCTCTGGCTCAGCCGGTTCTTCCTCCGGTTCCTCTTCGGGTTCCTCCTCGGGATCTTCCTCAGGTTCCTCCTCAGGTTCCTCTTCGGGATCTGCCTCAGGCTCGGCCTCAGGCTCTGCCTCAGGTTCGGCTGCGTTCTGAGCAAATTTGCATTTGTAAGACATCGCAACGCTCTAAAGCTATCTCTGTTCGGGTCCTTGCCACTTGGAGTTGCTCTAGCAAGTCTATCATCTCGGCTTGCATTTTTCTCATAATCTTCATCTGTTGATCATTAGCCTCTTGCATTTCCTTCATTGCCGCTGCCATGCGGGCAATCTCCTCCTTAGTCTCGGTTCCGTCTTTTAACAGTCCGGAAACGTTCGCTCTCATATAGCGCATGCAACCCACATCACGCTCCAAACATGAAACAACAGCTGCGAGAACTCGCTCTACAGGTTCGGTTATGGGTGGTAGGGTGTTGGGGTAAGCAGGATGGTTCGGGGGTGGTAATGGGGGAACTTGCTCACGATAAATCATACGTCGGATCATATTAGGGTACCAATCCCAGCTAACTTCGTTTTCGTACATGCCTCCGGATAAGCGATACCTCTTCGGTGCGGGAGCTTCGAGTTCCGGGACCACTCGGGGTGGCGATGCGGTAGGTAACTGCGGTTCCTTCCCGTGAGCATGAGTCATCGGATCGGATGATGATGAGGATGGCGTCGACATCTCTACAGGTAAGCCGTGTATGCGCGCGTATGAGTGAGAAGGGGTAAAGAGATAAGATAACAAAGAGTACACAAAACTATGCAGTGCGTATCATTATAACTAATGGGTCGTCGCGGTTATAGTCTAGTATGCATGCAGCTTCTAGTTCGCTATAACCAATGGCTCTGATACCAATCTGTCACACCCTCAAAATCCACTAACGGAGTTTTACCGTCAGAGGGTGTGAACTAACAGGATCGGAATCATTAGTTATAATCAAACCATAAAAACGTTTAAATGCAAATAAGTGCGGAAGCGTAAACCATAAAGATGATTCAAACAATGCATGTTCCTAGACCGCGCGCCCGCCTCGGCTACCTGAGAATAACATACTAAAAGGGTCAACACGAGGTTGGTGAGTTCACAAGTTATATAAAAATAAATCATTTAGCGTTTGCGTTCAGCTTTTTACGTTAAGTGCCTTGCGTAACCATGTTACGGCGTTTAAGCGTTTTGTGTAACCACGTTACGGCGTTTAAGCATTTTGTGTAACCACGTTACGGCGTTTAAGCATTTTGCGTAACCACGTTACGGCGTTTAAGCGTTTTGCGTAACCACGTTACGGCGTTTAAGCATTTTGCGTAACCACGTTACGGCGTTTAAGCGTTACCAGATAGTGTTATGTCAAATTATATATCGATAGGTAGCTAATCTATACAACAAGTATTACTAAGTGGTTCGAAACCGAAGCTGACTGTTTATCAAGTGCCCGTCACCAGGTCAATCCAGACCATGGTAAGTGTTAGCCAAAATTACACCCACTCAACCTCCAGTTGAGCTTAGCGTTGGGTGGGGTTTGTCAAACCCAGTAGTACTACTCAACAGTGACTCGCTATTATCCAATATTAACCGGTTCGATGTGTGGGACTTCAAGTGTTACGTTTGCCGCTTAGCCTTTACAAGTGATATATAATTTATTAACAAAATCTCAAAAATGCGTTTATCTCAAAAATGCGTTTATCGGAGTATGTTATCTCCCCCAAGTGAAAAGCGTTTGAAAACAGTTTAAAGAGGGGAAAGTGAAACTCACTGTTTGCGAAGAATTTCCCAAAATAAATCACCAAGTGATGCGCGTCGTAGAACTCTCTCTAGCGTTCTAAATTAACAAAGAGATTTTCTAAGTGTCGGAACGTTTAACGAGTCTCTAGACTCGGCATATAATACCTATGCACATAACATGTGTCGTGTTTCGTTTTGTGGATCGTGTGTGACTTAAACAAGTACACTTGTGATACAATACGTGTGTGAGCAATTACTTTCGTGTCATGTATAAACAATGTACATCACTAGCAAATACTCCCCGTAAGGGCAATTTAGTAAAAATACGACAATTAATTAGCAATTACTCCCCACAAGGGCATCTTGGTCAATTTATGACAATCAATTAACAACTATCATATTTCATGCAATTTCACAACAATCAGCAGCTAATTTCATCGAGACAGAATTTCTACTTAAAAGATTGTACTATTTCACCGATCATAACATCTCAATTAATTCACAAAAATCATCACTGAAGCATACATGTCTTGGGTTTTCAGAACATATTTTATTTTATTTTTATTCCACATAGATTTCTCATAATGATCAAAACACTACAGCAAGCTCATATCAGTCAGATTCATGCACAACAGAATGTTATTTGCAATTCCTATTAAACGAAAAATCCAATAAATGCAAGACCACTTGGGTTAGGTTCCTAACTCAATAATTCAACTTCCAGAAGTGGAACCAATCCAATTGGCCTCGTAGATCATGAGATATAACATTTACAAAACAACCTAACAGCAGGTCTAACAACTCAGCTTTGCACCACGTTTTTGTAAAATCATAAAAGTTAACTTTCACACGTCCAAAAATTACAAATTTATATTCTTTAGAAACTAGACTCAACCTAGTTTACTTTAGTATCAATTATCTCATTCATTTACCACTTTTACATCCCGTTACAGTCATTCAATCATCAACAACACAATCTGTCCAGAAACTGTTTTCATCCAAACTCAACAATTTAACTATCTATAGATCACAAATCATTCATAGAACATTCTAGACATCATAAATCCTATCAATCATACCATACATACATAATTAGGGTTTTACTTGATATCAAACTCAAAGACAACAATAATCATGCAACAATATCAAATCTAGTTATCAATCATCATCAATTAAATCAAAAATCTCATGAATATCATAATACCAAGAAATCAGCCATAAAGGTTTACAATTAACCCAATAAAACTAACAATTAAACATAGAGGATACATAGAATAGTTGTGTATACCTTCCTAGCACCTTAATCTTCAATCAAACTTGAAAGATCTTGATTGTGTGTGTGTGTGTATTAATCGATCTCAAGGAAATAAAGGGAGGGGATGGCTGCCGATTTTACTAGGGGAATAGGAGTAGGAGGTTAGGGTTTAGGTTTACCATGTATTTATAAAGGAATATGTTACACTTTGGCCCCTCAACTCCTAAGTATTACTTTTTCTAGAACATTCTATCATAACTTGCACATTAAGTTAACATTAAGTATTACTTTTTCTAGAACATTCTATCATAACTTGCACATTAAATTAACATGACAATAATATTATCACATAACACATAATCCTAACACATAATTATCACATAATTATTGTTTTAGTGTTTTTCGTTTATTCATCAATCATTTGCGTTTCGGTGCAAATCCCGAAAGACTACTACACATGTAGTAAGTGTTAAGCGTCATTTAAACCCTAGTTTAAATGTAATGAAGTTTGCGTTATAGATTCAATAAATCTAAAGTTTGAATTGACGGAGTTGCGTTAACGGAGTTAACCTGAAATTGACGATTGTCACATTTTTAAAAAACTTCTTCGTCTATATAACTCATGTATAACACCTTGTAATATAGATACAAATCTCCGTTGAAGGCATGCCTAAAAGTGCAAAAACATGTACCAAAGCTACGTACGAACCCCGTACGACTTCGATTTGTACCATAGTATATCCGCTTACTTTTGCATACCCGAATCTTGTGTCAAATACTGTTGTTCCACCACCATGCGACGCAAATCCTCATGAATTCAACATTCTTACAACTCTTAATGGCCTCATATGTTTATGTTGTCACAATACTGGAAACATGGTCGTGCAGAACCCCTTAACTAGCGTATATACACACGATCTGACGCCGTTGGATTATACTTACAACATTCAAATGAATATATCCTCCTACATGTAAAACGCAACCATAAACAAAATTATACAAGTACTTACCAAAATCAGGGGTCTGGAAAATAGTTAGAACCGTAAACGAATATCAACCAGGACCAAAGGACCATCAATGAAAAAGTGGAACGTTCAATAATAGAGTTACGCACTTTGATGTGAAATCCACATATGTAAGGTGGCATGTTCTGTTGTTAGCTTTTGATACTCACACGGAGAAGTTCATTAACACGACATTTCCAAAACTTCCAACAAAACCCTCATAAGGACATTTGGTTGTCATTCACAACGACCTCCACATATTTGTTATCCACGGTTTTCCGTATTGGACCGTAGATTTATAGAAGATGACAGGCCACACGTGGATAAAGTATGAGTATCCCACCCCCCCCCCCCCCCAAATAATGCCTATACTATTAGGGTTGACCTAACTGGCAAGTTTTTGGTTGTATCAGATAATGTATTTACTAATGAGATATACACAAGTAATAATGGCGATGAAGTGTACTATCCTTTGCTATACTACCAAGGACAACAAGTCATTATTTTTGCCGAGACTCTAGAAACCCCATAATAAAGATCTTATTTCTTCACAAACTTTGACCTTCTAGCTTTATCATCCCCTTTATTTTAATCATGCAAAATTAGAATTTTGTGTTCTCAAATTATCCTTCTTTTTTCCATTTTTTTTGTTTTATATGTTTTACTTGGTTTAATGAAGGATGCAATCGATTTTGTTATGTTTACAGTTGATCTAAATCAATAAATATACCTAACACGTCATTTACCATTATACGATTCCAAGGCATTCAGATCTTTAATTATATACAACCTACATGAAAATCAAAAAAAATATAATCATCACATGATTAATTGCTAAAAAGGTGTTATTCCTTCTCACTGACACATCAATCCAATGCTTCATCTACAAAAAAAATAAACAATCGAATTCGACACAACTTTTGCATTAGAAATCCAGTATAAATCCCATTATAAAACTATGTATACCATACTTAACGCATACGTCGTGTAAGGTCAATCATTATTCCGGAATTAAACACACATTCAATGCTTCATCATCGATAATGTCTCTCCCGCTATTAAAGTCTGATTCCTACTTGCCAGTTTGTAATGCCCAATTAAAAACTTTTTGTTTCTGCAAGTTAAATGCCAGTTCCTTTATAACACCATTGATCCCATATATATGCATACACCACTATGCATGTGCAAAATCAAGTCACGTATGCCCACCCTTTTACCCTTTTTATAATTCGTTGACTTATTGGCTTTAATTTGAGCATTTACTTCATCTCCTTATTAAATTTCACCCCTTACTACTCACTTATTAACATACATTCAGTCCTTTATGCTGATTAAAATTTACAAAACCCACAAACCTACTTTATTAACAAATACATCACAAAACATGATGTATCTTATATATATATATATATGTGTGTGTGTGTGTGTGTGTGCACATGTTAATACTTTGTGCAACAACCCTCCCCCCCCACAAAAAAAAAGCATCCAACAAACCATAATCACATGCAACTCGCTCGCACTGATAACCCATTACACTCCACACCAAACACTACAAAGCAATACGATTCGATAACTTGCGCGGACCCGCAGCAACGCGCAGGCACTTTTGCTACTATTATTAAAAATTAGAGATTAGATTGTTAAATTTCCATATAATTTTCAATGAAGGAATAATAGCAAAAGACAGGTAATATAAATAACAAAACTAATTACGCAAAATGCCATACACATAAATCAAACATAAAGCAACAAAGCGCTCAAATGCTTTAAAACCGAAGATATGATATCAAGATGACGTTTGCAATTGATGTGCTAAAAGTAGTTACAAATTTATTAACTAAAATTAAGCTAATCTAGACACTAAGCAATAATTGTAGACTCTTAACTTAACTAAAACTGCTAACTAGCAAGTAAACCGGTCGACTCTAGTACAGCAAAGTAAGTCCCGATATCAAACCCAAGACTCTTTTAACTACGTAAACTAGCTAAATTAGACTCAACTACAGACACAACTATTTATTTTATTATTATTTTGATGAGGGTTTTACTGAAATACTAATTTTAAACTAATTAAAACTAATTAATAAAACTAAAGACGACTTGACTTAGAACTTGGACTTAATTGATGACAAATAACCACCTAGGCTAGAATCCTCAAAGTTATAGTTATCAATTAAACAGAAAATGTTTGTTATGGAACTAGGATCATAAAGTGGTCACTTAAAAGAAATCCCAAACAGGACCCCTGACCCTTCTCAAGAAGACACCTACGAATTTTTATTAAGTTCTTAGAAACAATTGTTTTAATATTAGACTTCCTTATGATTATCTAATTAATTATGAACGAGTACCTTTAAACGAAAACCTACCTTACGGCGCGGAAAACAAAGGTAGTTTAATAAATGCATTCGACATTAATTGACAAAGCTGAAAAATCAAACCCAAACGAACCCTTACAAAGAACTATCTAGCAATCTTAATCAACAAAGGTATACTTGATTAATTATTATTGTTTCTTTGGTTTTAATGCATCTCCACCACAAACTAGTCAAAAAGACACAGTAAACGACCTAACAGAATCCTATTATATTATGACAGACAATCATCAAGGAAACTGTAAAACAATAAAACTCACCAGACAATCCTAAGCACAAATATGCATCGAATAAATAATATCAAACTACTTATCGATTCATAAAACCCATAATGAAAAGCAAATCAAAATCAAACATTAACTTTGGTTCATCATAAAGCCTAGGAAGTCTAATAAGCTTAGCCTAGCATTATTAAATCAAACAAAACAAGAAAGATGGAATTCATGGTGAAAAATAATAAGGAACGATAGATTGACGATAAAACACGTAGTCTTCGATCTCGCTTCACTAGTATGTCACCGGTTAATTCCTAGCCTCCAAAGCCTTAAAAATATTGCAATACTAACTCCTAATTTCATCAAAAACGGCTCTGGTTCATCTCTCTTCCATGGTTTTGATTAAAGATGTTTATATAGTGATTTAGGCTTCAAAACTCGTCCACATGTAAGAACTTTCTGGAAAAAGGGGCTTGTCGCGCCACGCGACGAGACATAGAAAGATGGCCTCGTTAAGCAGCGAGAAAGATTTCCAAAACCACCTACGTCGCTTCACACGACAGGGTTATGTATCTTGGTTGCGACGAGGTTATTTGACCCATTCCTTTTGCCTATTTGACCGGTACTTCTACAGGTTTATTCCAGTTCAACCCTGATTCATCCCGGCTCTTTGTTTTAGCTTCTTTTTCTTTCTTTTCAGCTGTCTTTAAATCCCGGAACCTAAAAAAACATAAATATGTTAGTAGTATACAATTTCTAATTAAAAAGTAACAAAAATTAATAAAATACTATATAAAATATGAAGAACAAACATATATATTTATCATTATATCAGTAATAGATAACACAAAATGAAAAAAAATAAATTCACACTGACTTTTTTTTGTAATTAGCAAAACAACATCAATCTTATAATAAGGAAAAGTTAACTTGTGTCCAAAAGAAAAGTCGTTGTTGAGCACTTAATCATTCCATTGATGATTTTTGGTTTTCCTTTCCGGTTTAACTTTAAAGGTTGTTTCACCACCAAAACTACGTAATTTAACAAAAATTGTCTTGCAAGATTAGCAAGTCATTCAACTTTAACATGAAGATGCTTCAAAAAAACAACATTAAACACAAAAATTTAATAAATAAAAAATTACAAAATATTTAATTATAATATTAACTACAAATATAAAAATAATTAAAATTTACATAGAAAAAAACATTATCAGGCAATAATCAATCTTCCGATGAAACTCAATATAGGAAGAATTATTTTATGATGTTGTCTTATAGGGATAATCAATCTTCCGATTATGAGAACATCATAAACTGATTGAGTATTTGGAGCATCAACAGTTTCTTCATAATGTTCGACAGTTGGTGGTAAATTTGGAAAAACTAATTGTATACCAATCTTGTCATAAGCTTTGACATGAATCGTTGATTTATCAGCATAACTCAACCACAGAACATTGCCATCTCTAAACCATAAGTCATTTGTAAATTTATCTCATCCATAATCAAATACATAGAGTTGCTTTTCAAATTTGAAGTTGATATGCCATGAATGGTTATGATCCAAAATGAATTTAATTACACCAACATGAAGAAGATTTTGAAATAAAGACCGGATACATTATTTTGACACCAACTAAAAAAATAAATACTTAAATAAAAAAGTTAGCAAATCAAAATATATACTAAAGCCTACATATAACAAGTTAATTTTGGATATTACCAATCTATGCTTCGTTTTTCGATGATTGAATAATCCTAAAGCCTGCAGATAACCAGTTGATTTTTCCTTCTTCATTGGATTTCTTACTGACCAGTTATATTCATATTCACTTAAAATAAAATATATCTTTAGATTTGGACGAACATTCTAATCTTCTAATAGTTCATGAAAACTATTTGCAAAATGTAACATTTCGGATTTTCGATTTCTTATTCGTATTTGTTTACCTGATTCAGGAATATAATTCGGATGTTTCGTATTAATAAAAACTTGTAATTATTATTATAAACTTGATTTAACTTATTTTATATTTTTATAACTTTCAAATTTGTCAAATGATGTGCATAAAGTGGTGTATAAAAATCTTACTAATATATTAAAGCAACATAATATGTACACATGGCATTATTCTAGGGCCTCCACCTAGATGTCACCTAGATGCCATGTGTGAAATTTCCATTCATGCCTATTCCTCTTTAAACTCTATAAAAAACAAGGACCTGTATTCATTTTTTATAACCCGTGACCAGATTTTCATGATATAAGACTCGCTTTATTTTCTAATTCAATCTTCATATTAAAGCAACATTATACACCCTATCCATCAGTTAATCTTCTTCTTCTTCACATGCCGATCAACTTCCTTGAATGACCTTCATCATCAGTGGCGATCTTCAATAGACAAGTGCGATCACCATCTATCTAATCACGACTACTCAATTTTCTAAGGTATAATCGATTCGATTTCATCAATATTATGTACGCTGGATATTCGATTTCGATCCAATTATAATTATAAACACTAAATCGATTTGGATATCCAGATTATGAACCCTACATATTCGACTTCGATTTCATCTTAGTTATAAGTATTGAATTGATTCGTATTAACTGATAGTTCGAGCCCTAAATTGTGGATATGATGATTGTAATGTTCTTTATCTTATTTTTTTTTTCTTTTACATTATTTGTAATTTTAGGATTTTATATCATAATATTGAGATCTGCAAGTTTCTTGATAATTTTGGGTGAAAAACTATCTAAACATAATATGAAATGAAACTTTATTATGATTAAACATATAATTATATATGTTGGTCAATAATTATATCTAAAATTTAAATTTAGTTATCTACTTTAGTATTTTGACCAAAAATATACTTTCTATGTATGCAAATTCGTTTGAATTTAATATTTTGCAAAATATGTTGACCATTAACTAATCTACCAGTTATGACATTTCTAAAATTTTTCAAATTTCTAAAATGAAAATTTTCAAAAATATTTTGTCCATTAATTAATTTACCAGTTATGACTAAAAATACACTTTTAAAAACGAAAATTTTCAAATTTTCAAACTTTTTGTCAAAGGTTTTGTATGCTTTCCTTGTATAAAAAAATCAAATGGTTATTTTGTATTAATTATATTTAATTGTGTTTTGACCTTACTTAAAATGTTTTTCACAAAACACTTGGAAAACTACTACACATCGGACATTTCGATCGATCAGAATATACAATCTTTTAATTGAGATTTGTATTTTTAATAAAAAAATTGCTAAAAATAAGTCTCATTCAATTCAATATATAACACATTAGTAAGTCTTTCATTTTTCTTACTGGCCCCCTCCATTTCAAACTATCTGTGCACTACAATTCATCCTCCTTATACAACAACCATGGTTTGTTATTTCATATTTCGTTATTACGATTTTATATGCATTGTACCGACTAGAATTTGTTTATATCAGTTGACAAATAGGGCCATTGGACAACCGGTAGCGATTGCTTGTAGTGAATCAGTAATAAATTCTTTTATAGTGATGATATCATGCAAGTAGGCAATTTTAACATCAAACTTACGGAAAATGAAAATAATAGTACAATAATAATTAGATTTGTAATTTCATTCAAGATGTTTGGGTGGAAATACACATAACTAGGTTTAAAAGTTTGTAACGGATCTGATTTCTATGCTCTTGGAGTAGATATGTTGCATGACATTTGATTTTCTATGGATATAATTAATTTTAATCATGTCTCTTTGTGTAGGACAAGTGTACGTGTCAAAGGGAAAATATGAAACTCAAAATTATAGACTATTTTGGGTAAATTCAAAACTTAATTATTATTACTTTCATTCATATAAATGATATCTTAAAAACTAGTAGTTACTAATGAATTGATATTTGTTTTTCTTTATGTTACTGACTAGGATAATAGCCCGTGTTACACACGGGTGGAAAACATATCAACGAACAATATAAAATATGAACTACGTATTCAGTCAACACAAATATTTGACATAAGTTTTTAACCTCAGATGTTACAAAAGATGTTAAACTATATCTATAACATAAAAAGAAAATACTTTATAAATAAACAATACAATGAATAAGAAATAATATAATATAAATGAACCATTAGACCTAAAAAAAATAAAAAACACATACTAGTAAAAGATTTTGTAATATTAATTGAAAACTAAGTTTACAAATACATACCAACTTTAAACTGTATCACATTAAGTTTCGAAAATCTCTTTGTAAACAGCTTTATTTAATTTTTTTAGAAGTTCCTAATTGTTCTAAAGAACGTTCTTTTCTTTTTTCTTTTAGAGTGTTTTTTATAAATAATTTTCAGAGATATCTATATTTTTATAGCATTTTTCATGTCATTTCTTAATAAATAAATCAATAAAACTTAAAGAACATTCAGTTTGATTACCATCCACCGGCTCTTCTTCTTTCCTCAAGAGTAAATTAAATCATTGACAGAGGTGATTATTAATTGGAATAAATAGACTTAATTATGGAGTTAATTGCATTAATTTGAATAAATAGATTTAATTGCAGAATTAATTGACTTAAATTGGAATGTTTATTTTAATTTAGTGGATTAAAAATAATTATGAATATGTGAAAATTATTGATATAGAAATGTGATTACATGGAATCATATGTGGATAGGCTAGAATAAGGACGTATGGAGAGAATCATCTTGCTTTAATATATTAGTAAGATGTTCCTAATTGTTCTAAAGAACGTTCTTTTCATTTTTCATTTACAGTGTTTTTTATAAATAATTTTCAGAGATACCGATATTTTTATAGCACTTTTCATCGCATTTCTTAATAAATAAATAAATAAAACTTAAAGAACATTCGGTTTGATCGTCATTCACCGGCTCTTCTTCTTTCCTCAAAAGTAAATTAAATCATTGACAAGGTGGTTATTAATTGGAATAAATAGACTTAATCATGGAGTTAATTGCATTAATTTGAATACATGGATTTAATTGCAGAATTAATTGACTTAAATTGAAATGTTTATTTTAATTTAGTGGATTAAACTAATTATGAATATGTGGAAATTATTGATATGGAAATGTGATTACATGGAATTCTATGTGGATAGGGTAGAATAAGGACATGTGAAGAGAATCATCTTGCTTTAATATATTAGTAAGATGTTCCTAATTGTTCTAAAGAACGTTCTTTTCTTTTTTTTTTTTCATTTAGAGTGTTTTTTATAAATTATTTTCAGAGATATCTATATTTTTATAGCATTTTTCATGTCATTTCTTAATAAATAAAACTTAAAGAACATTCGGTTTGATCACCATTCACCGGCTCTTCTTCTTTCCTCAAGAGTAAATTAAATCATTGACAAGGTGGTTATTAATTGGAATAAATAGACTTAATGATGGAGTTAATTTCATTAATTTGAATAAATAGATTTAGTTGCAGAATTAATTGAATTAAATTGGAATGCTTATTTTAATTTAGTGGATTAAAAATAATTATGAATATGTGGAAATTATTGATATGGAAATGTGATTACATGAATCCTATTTGGATAGGCTATAATAAGGACATGTGGAGAGAATCATCTTGCTTTAATATATTAGTAAGATTTGCTTGCTTTCATATGGAGGTTATTTAAGTTTGTTTATGGAGGTTAGTAAACTTTGTTTATTTATGTTGATATTATTTGCATAACTTAGTTTATTGTTTGTGCTTTTTGCACGTAACTGTTGATTAGTATATTTCTGAGGGGCGATACCAAGGTACAGTAGAAACTCGATAAATTAATACTCGATTATTTAATAAACTCTCTAAGATAATATTTTTTGCCGGTCCCGACTCGGGGATAGGGTGCTAAATTAATAATTCGTTAAAATTATAAGATAATACATTTTTGATAATTTCTTAGACCTCATATAAAATATAAATTAATAATTCCTTATATATAGCATATTACATGAATGATTTATGAAGGTTTCTTGAAAAATGACTCAATTGTCTTTTGTTTTTTTGTTGAATTCAATTTTCCCTTGAATCTCGTCTCTAATTTTCCTTAGCATGGTAAGAACTTCTGGTGTTGTTTTCTCATAGCTCAACAAGAAATTGTTCAATGTGATTGCCGCTTTAATAGCTTCGTTTCGCGAAGGGGGCTCCATTGTAGAACTTTCATCATCTTCTTCATCGATATCATCTTTATTAATTCCAATAACGCTTTCAATAATTTCTTCATCAGTCAACAACTGTGCAACTACATTTTTTTCTGGGTGAGTCAGAACATTCTACTATAAATTAATAAAATATTAATTAATATATAAATTATTAATTATTAATTTATCGATTAATTAATAACTCTTTTAATTAATAAATTTTGGTGGTCCCAAGTATATTATTTTATAGAGTTTCTACTGTATTTGCAAAAGGCCTCAAAGGATCTGCTAGGATAGATGAGAAGCAACATAATCAGAGCGCGCATGCCAATATCACATTAATGAGTGCTAAAATAGATATGTACATTGGTTGTTGCAAGCCAGGTACCAATATCACATAAAATCATGATCCACACATTTTTTAAATCCTTTCTGAAATATATATCATCAATCCTCTTATAAACAACCGCATAATTGTTTGCGCGTTCATCGTTCTCCTCTAAACATATCAAAGTAATTATTCTTTTATTTTCTATGCTTATATCATTTCCTTTTAATAATGCTTGATTTCTTGAATTCAAAAGTGAAGGTTTTAGCTTTATATCTTCTAATGTTTTATATTTTCATTTTTGAGTCTTGGTTATCGATTCAAATAATTCGAGATCAGCTAAGGGGTTGAAAATAAAAAGTTTTGAGGTAAGGGACGTTTAGGCCACTTTATAATATATGAAAATAAAAAGTTTTGAGGCAAGGGGCATTTTGGCCATTCTATAAGCTAATTTTGACTTTTTGGTCCAAGGTTATTTTTTCATCTTTGACTTTTGTATAATTTGACATTTTTGGTCAATTTTCACTTTTTAGTCAGGTTTGGCTTTTTCACTTGAAAGGTTGACCGTTCTTGGAGGTGATATGTTTTGTAAATTTTCAAATCTTAGACTCCATCCATGTGCAAGCATTAATTAGTGAATGTAAGTTTTTCTTTATTGTTTACTTTTTTTATTATAACAATTGCTTTTTTTTTTCTCTAATGTATGTGTGTTTTGAATTTATATAATGTTAATTTTTTTTCTGTTTTAGTTAATGTGTATGAGACCAGACATTTTGTATGTTGATTTCATTAGATGGTTAAGTTTTAATTGTTATGTAGATTTTTGTACTCATGGCATAAGTTATAAAGATGTTTTAACTTTTCATATATCTCTGTTAGTCTTTGTATTTGAATTAAATCACAATGTAATATCTTATAAGTTATAACTTATGTAAAACTATCCTTTTTTTATATATATGACATTTTCATTTCATTAAATTTATAATATACATATATATGATGTTTTAATTATTTTCCACCCGTGTGTAACACGGGTACTATCCTAGTATTGCAATAAATCAACCAAGCACAATAAGTAATAAAAACTTAGAATACCCTAAACCAAACCACTAGCAACAGGCAAGTGAATCTATCAGGTATAGAATAGCTATGGGAAGTCCGGGAATATCGAACCCTGGAGCCACTAATTAAATTAACGAAATTAGATTATAAAAGCTAATTGAATTAATAATAAAGAAATAGATTATTTTTATATTTTATTTATCTATTTATTTGTTTTTGAAACTAATAATTACTTAGACTAATTAATTAAACTAAATTAAACAAGTAAATTAAATTTAAAACTCTAAGACCTAGATGAAAACAATAATGAAAGGCGTTACCTAGGCTTGAAATCCTATTTGCGAATATTGGACGCTTATCGTCTATGGAAACTGTGATGGAACCAGGATCTAAAGATACGACACCCCTAGACAACCTAGTGGATCCCTGATCATTCTCTGGGTGTGACCTAAAGGAAACCCTAAGGGATGTATGATGCAAACTGGTTGGTTGGATTACATCTTAGTCTCTCCAACAATATTAAGGTACTCTAATGACTAGATCACCTCTCAGTATCACTAATCACAATACATCCGGGAGTGTAAGGGACGTAAGGAGTAACATAAAGATGTTCAAAAAGACTTAGGATAGAAAAAATCAAAAGACAATAAGGGGAAAATTCACTCTCATGCAATCTATACCCAAACTACCTAATAACCAAGACAACCCCAACTATCTATTATCTCTCAGTCTCAAGATAGGTAGTGTTGGAGCATAATGTCTATTGCTAGGGTCTTAGATGTCTTAGATATGATTGTATAGGGCTTTAAATGTAAAATGTATGTTTTGTATTTGTGTTTAACGCATAAGTCTATGGGAACGCCTATGTTATGCGGCGCATAACATATGCGCCATATAAGATATACTCCACATATGTACTTTAATGTGTTTCCTATAAATAGGGGAATTATGCATTATTCAGTAGACTTTTGGTGATTGTAAGAGTGAGAGGGTAGAGAGAGAAAGTTACTACGGAGTCATATCTTATAATCTTTGAAGTTATCAATGAATATGATGCTTAATGTTTACTTGTTTTGTTCACTCTCATTGGATTCCGTGCATTGAGATACAAGCTGTAACATTAGAGATCCTTATTGTTGTCTACGTCAGTTCAACAGCCTCTTTCAAGTGGTATCAGAGCTTTATGGCTTGTTAATAGCTTGAACATCACAAGTTTTCAAGGTTTTTGTCTCTATCTACAAAATCAACCGTCAAAAGTTCTTCAAACTTTCACAAGGCATTCCTTACCTATCCGTGTCAAATCCTTCAGAAAATCATCCAATTCCTACATCCTTTGAACCTTCAAATGGCCAAAATACCATAATCATGTCTATTCATGTATATGTTTTTCTAACGCATATTTTATTCACGCATAACATATATGGCGTATAACATATACGTTGCATAGGTTATAAGGTCAAACCGTATACATTTGTATATATATACATTACGTATTACATATCCATTGACCACAAAAGATATACGTTGACCATTCACTACATATCTGTTGACCTCATTAGACATACATTTCCGTTGACCATCTAGATATCCGTTGGCTTTCTTTAAAACAAACATGGAAAATCTCAATGCGTTTGTGTCACAACCTTCTGCATTGCTTCAGAACATTAATCTCGAGAATGAAATGGGAACATCAAACAAGCCTCGAAAGCCTCTTCGTATGGAAGATTCTCCGTCTTGGGCCGACAAATTTGAGACTTACGTACAAGCTTAGAATTATGAAACATGGACGGCTGTTGAGGAAGAATCCATTATCTCAAAGAATGAAAATGGAAGCAACTATAGGATGTCACAGATTGCTAACGGTGACAAAAATCAGTTTTTAAGAGAAAAGAAGATGTTGAATTTGTTTCAACAAGCCATTAAAGTAGAAATCTTCCAATTGTTACAACACAATGGTTTGTGCTACTCCATTTGGCAAGCTCTATTGAACAAAGATAGAGGAAACCCTGACATGAGGAAAAGCAAGATGGCATTACTGAAGAAAGAATTTGATATCTTTACTCTAGTCAAAGGGAAAATGTTTGCACAGTTGGTTGTGAGATATTGTCATTTAGTTAATGAGATGAAGAGGTTAGGCATTAACAAGCTTAACTATGAGTACATTGATAAACTGGCTGATGCATTACCTGATGAGTGGAACACATTCATAATGATTCAACAATCAAATCATGTTGCATATGCCCGACTAAACCTTGCAAGATTTTTTGAGAAGCTTGAAGCACACGAATTGGAGCTTAGGGAAAAGCAGAAGATGAAATCAATAGCAGTTTCACAAGATGTTGGGTTGTATTTCAAAGGTTCAAAATCTTCTTCTTCATCAAATCCTAAGATTCCCACAGCTTTTTGTGCTGAGCAAATTGGACAAGCTTGTGTAACCAATGTTCCTACTACTCCACATTACAATAGTAGTTACTCAGGAATGATTCCAGTATCTCAAGCCTCGAACACACAAGAGTATGACACTATACAGTGCAACATTGCTGTAAATCTGAAGAATACAGGAAACCTGACCACTTATGGCATTTCTTGGATCAGTTTTAGAGTCATACGATTGTTTAGTTTCTTGTCGTATTTGACATTATAATATGACAAAAGAAGACTACGACCAAATTGATCCAGAGGAAATGGAAATGATTGATATACGGTGGTGCATGGAAAGTGTGATAAGGAGAGCTCAAAGGTTCAAAGAAATAACTGGAAGAAATGTGCTAGATGGTACAACATCAAAGTTAGGCTTTGATAAATCTAAGGTGAGATGCTTTAGGTGCAAAGAAAAAGGACACTTCAAACGAGAGTGTACAAGCAAAAATGTCGATGATAATGCAGCCAATCCCTTTGGAAGAGATTACTACAAGCAAGCAATTTATCACCATCCTGAGGCAGAATCATCAAAAAGCAAGAAACTGACTGAAGCGTCAACCTCACAACAAAAGGCTGCTATAGCTCAAATGGATGAAGGTTTCAATTGGAACTCGGTGTTCCAAGCAAATGTGGCTGAAATGGTTGATGAGGATAATCAAAAGGTGGTATGTGAAAAGATGGATGAGTGTGTTGAGAATGTGGACAAAGTGAATGATTGTGTTAGTCATTTGGTTGAAAATGAAGTGGTTAATAAGCAGGGTATGGACAAGGTGTTCCAGGATGAGAATGAAGAAAGTAACAAGGTTGTTCAAGAGGATGATCAAAATACTTCAGATAACGAACTTCCACGAACATGTGACAAACTTCACGAGGTTCCTTCTGACTATCTGATTTCATTATTTCCACCTGATATCATAGAAAGTTTTGCAGGTTGGTTTAATGGAGAAGAAGTACCTCATGGAAAGATTGACTTTGGAGATGAAGAAGATGTGGTGCTTCCTGAATTCCAAAATTCAAGTGATGCGGAGGAATCTGTTGAGGTAAAAGATGAGTTTGTTGATGGTTTGGTTGAAGATATTACTGATGAAGGTTCTGAAATTTCAAGTGAAGAATGTTCTCCAACAGATCAGGCATTCATGGCACATCAGGTAACTCTAAACTCGAATATGTGTGAAAAGTTTGAATTTCCATGTAATGAGTGTGACTTTAAGACTCTTGAAATTAAAGAGTTGAAAAGACATTATGACCAAGCTTTTCTAGATCTTAAAAGGGTTAATGAGGCTTTTATGAAATTGCAAAAATATGAAAAGAATTTGTGGGCAAGTATTCAACAAAATCAAAAGACAATTTCTATGTTAAAACATACTGTTGAAGATAAACAAATTGCCATTAACAGACACGTTGATGAAAATGCTGCTCTCAAACTTGAGTTGCAAACACTCAAGATTGAGACAGAAAGAGTAAACTTGAAATTGGTGAGTTATGCTTCTTCTTCTTATGTTCTTGATTACATTATGCCTGGAACAAAAACCAAGGATGATGTGAACGAGAACATAACATCAAGTGTGGATTATCATGCCGTGCCTCCACCTATGTGGAATGCTTACATTCCTATGAAACCTAAGGGTTTAAAAAAGGCACTGAATGTGGAAATTGAGACTCCATTCCATGATACCATTGAGTCTGGTAATGATGATTGTGTTGAATCTGAAAAGGTTTATAACAGTTCTAGTTGTGATATGATAACGGGAATCAAAGTTGCAGAATCTGTGTTAACTGAAGAAAAAGTTTTTGAAAAAGAGATTCGTGTTGACTCGAAGAGATTTGCTAAAACAAGTTTTTATTCAAAGCAATCTCATCGTGTTAAACTAATTAATAAGATTGTGTTTGTTCATGGTAAGGCCTCAGAATCTGAAAAGGAAGCAATTTTTAGAAATCAATCTAACTGAGAGTTTTATCAACAAAAGGTCGAGCATGAAAAATCTAAAATGACATCTCAGGTTAGCAAGTTTGTTGACCGGAGACGTTGTTTTTGTTGTAATGAAATTGGGCATGTTTTCGATGCATGTCCCAATCGATTTAAGAATGATCATGCTCCACCTTAAAAGACAGTTTACAAGAAACCAGGATTGGGTTATGAGAATTTGAATAAACCAGTATGTGTTCCAAAACATGTTAAAATTCTGAAACGTGGTGAATCTGTTAAAAATGAGATGGTTAAAACCAATGTTTCAAAGACAACTCAAACCTCTTTTTACAGTAAGAAATAAGCTGTAGAACATAATTGGGTGGCGAAAAATGTTGTTAAACCATAAGAGGTTATTGAGAAAATGAAAACTGAATCAGAGACACAAGTAACCAATGAGGATTTATTATCTTGTGATTCAGATATTGATGTTAGGTTGTTGTATAAAAACTTCAAACAACCCAAGACCAAGAAGGCTTGGGTTTCCTTGTTTCACTAAAACTGTTTACTGTATGTGCAGGGGCTTCCAAGATCTCACGATTCTAGTTGGATAATGGATAGTGGAGCCTCTAGGCACATGACGGGTACTCTTCATCTTCTCAAAGAAGTCAGATCTTTTCATGGAGGGTATGTTGGTTTTGTGGGAAACCAAGGAGGTCAAATTGTTAAAGAAGGCACATTGACGAATGGGAAAGTCACTTTTGAGAATGTCAACTACATTTCAGAATTGGAGAAGGATTTGTTGAGCATATCACAAATTTGTGATAAAAGCTTCTCTACACATTTCACTGACCGAGAATGTTTAATTTTGAAACCGGGTTTCAAAATTCCTGAAGAGTGGATACTTATGCGTGCTCCTTGAGAGAATGATCTTTATGTCATGAACATGAATACTGCATCAACATCGTCTGGGTTTGCTCAATGTTTTCTTTATAGAGCATCAGAATGATAGTCAGTTTTGTGGCATCTAAGAATGGGATATATCAGTCTGAGGAAGATGAATCAACTGATTCATAAGAACTTGGTAGAGGGAGTGAATGTGAGAAATTTTCATTTAAATGAAGAGTGTTTGGACTGTAAGAAGGGAAAACAGACAAAGAAACCACATCCTCAGAAAATCTTCAACTCCATCAACTTACTGTTCGAACGTCTCCATATGGATCTATTTGGTTCGGTGAATGTCAAAAGTATCACAAGAGAACTTTATTGTCTTGTGGTTATCGAGGATTATTCAAGATTTTCGTGGGTAATGTTTTTGGAATCAAAGGATGAGACGTGTGATTCACTAATGATCTTATTCAAAAAGCTGGAGAATTTGTACCATCTACCGATTCGGTGAATAAGAAGTGACAATGGGACGGAATTCAAGAACAACAAAATGCATGAGTACTGTAACTGGGGGATTCTTCATGAATTCAGTGCACCATATACTCCTCAACAAAATGGGGTCGCTGAACGAAAGAATCGAACCTTGATTGAAACGGCTCGAACTATGCTCTCTGATTCAAAATTACCTGTGAATTTTTGGTCAGAAGCAGTAGCGGCAGCTTGTTATACACTTAACCAGGTGCTTACAGTCAAGAAATTCGGCAAGACGTGTTTTGAGTTACTTAATCGTCGAAAACCTAATCTGAAGTGGCTTGAACCGTTTGAATCAACGTGTACTGTTATTGAACCGAATGGCAAATTTGGTCCCAAATCTGTTGAAGGATTCTTTATGGGGTATGCCAGTCCACTGAGACGTGTATACATTCCTAGCCTCCACAAGATTGTTCAAGTCCAAAATGTTGATTGTCAAAGATACACTTCTACCGTTCAACGACCAGGTAATTCTAGACTATTTGATTATGAAAGCCTTTGGGAGAGTTTCAAGCTCCCTGAAAGTTCTTTCTGATGAGACTTTGACGATGTTATACAATCAACAATTATCAGTAGACTATGAACCAACGTCTTCCTGTGTCAGCTCCTCAAGATGTACCAAATCATGTTCAATCTTATGACATGCCAGAGACTACTCCTATTTTTGATGAGGATGGTGAATCAGATGATGAGATTATCGAGGCAATCTCTCCAACCACTGTTGCTGCTGAAGAGAATGAAAACAATCTCCAACCTGAAGTACCTACAGAAGTGGTGCCAAGAACTTTATCCTACCATCCTGAGGATAACATCATAGGAGATTTGAATACTGAAGTTCAAACGAGACGTCAAATCGATCAAAATCTCCAGTGTTTCTACTCAAAGGTATCTCCTTTACGAAATCAATTTTCATTTAAGTGTTTTATTTTGAAGATCAAACCTAAAACATACAAAGAAGCCTTGACCGAGGAGAGCTGGGTCAATGCAATGCAAGAGGAACTATTGCAATTTGAGAAGCTCGGGGTTTGGAAACTGGTTGATTTTCCTATGGATAAGAAGCAGATTAACACCAAATGGGTGTTTAAGTGTAAACGGGATGATAATGGAATCATAGTAAGAAACAAAGCAAGACTTGTTGTTTTGGGTTTTAACCAGAGGGAAGGTATCGACTACAATGAGGGTTGTGCACCAGTTGCAAGGCTAGATGCTATTCGGATCTTTATGGCATTTGCTTCTTGGAAAGGCTTCAAAGTTTACCAGTTAGATGTCAAGTCTGCATTCCTTAATGGTAAAAATCAGTGAAGAAGTCTACGTGGGATAGCCACTGGGGTTTGTTGATCCGATCCACAAAGACAAAGTGTATCTTCTTGATAAAGCCCTCTACGGTCTCCATTAGGCCCCGAGGTCCTGGTATGGGACGTTGTCTCAACATCTTTTGGTCAATGAGTTTATCCGAGGAACCGTCGACTGTACACTCTTCAGTAAATTTGTTGATGGACATCTACTGATCGTGCAGATATACGTCGATGATATCATTTTTGGGTCGACAAACGATGTCTGTGCAAGCAGGTTGAAGAAGTAATGAAGAAGAAGTTTGAGATGAGTGCAATGGGGTAGATGAAATTTTTTCTTGGACTTCAAGTAGAACAAATGTAAGATGGTATCTTTATCCATCAGACCAAGATGACGTATTGGCAAATGTAAGACCCGGACGTCCCGGGAATCCTACAGTTGGTAATCACATCCACAAATTCACAAAAATTTAAAACCAAACGATTCTTTGTATTTAAAACAAGTTCAGAGTAAATAACAGCGGAAAAGTTCAAGTATTAAAAATCCCAAAACACGGGTACAGGTGTCCAAAATCAATTGTAAATAAAATATTCGTTTTATTTGAAATCTTCATCTCATTAAAATCGTTTAAGAGTAGTAAACAGCGGAATAGATAACATCAAAATTCCCAAAACCAGGGAAAGTGACCAAAATTAAAATTTAAATACTTATGGTAATAATTTAAAAGAAACAGTTTGCGTTATTAATTCTTCAACTAGATGTGCCTTCAACCGTCCGAGTAGTCTCTAGCACATCCAAGCGAAAATCTCTAATCCTCAACCTGAAAGTCAATCTAACATACACAAAAAGTCAGCTTGAGCTGAGTGAGTTCAGGTTTTCATAAACAATAATTCATACTTTATTTCAAAGCTATAGTTATAAACAATAGAGAAGGTATAAATAAAATAAATTATATATAATTCACCAAGTAATACAATCATCATCGAACACACGTACACGGGCCTCTCCACCACGAGTCAAGACTCGAGTAATATATTTGACCCGGACGCGGTAAGACCTAAGCATGTGACACGAGCCTCTCCACCACGAGTCAAACCCGAGTAATATATTTGACTCAGTCACAGCTTATACATCCGAGCACGAGATACGGGCCTCTCCACCACGGGTATAACCCGAGTAATATATTTGACCCGATCTCGGCTCATACATCCAAGCACGGGGTACAGGCCTCTTCACCACGGGTACAACCCGAGTAATATATTTGACCCGATCCCGGCTCATACATCCAAGCACGTGATACGGGCCTCTCACCCCGGGTCTTCCTTAAGTAATATATTTGACCCGATCACGGCTCAACATCAACGGGCCTCTTCACCACGGGATTTTAAAACCCATGTAATATATTTGACCCGCCAAAATGATGATCACGTCACACGGGCCTCTCAACCACGGCCGTGAATCACCATGCACACACACATCAATAAGCCTACATACATCATTCTTAGTCACGAGGAACTAAATATCATTACATAATCGTAGGCTATAAGGTAACACATCCTCATACGTACATACATATATATTCCTACATATATATATATATATATATATATATATATATATATATATATATATATATATATATATATATATATATATATATATATATATATATATATATATATCATCCCATACGGGAACTTAGTAATAGGTCTACTCATATTCAATTACTACCAAGTCCACTAACATCCTCGAGTCTAGACCATCAATAATGTACGTAACCTTAAAGGATACAAGCCCATGAACGAGTCTAAATGTCACACCCTGACTAGGTAGTTGCGGAAGCGTAATACGGGAATGTAACAGATAACACTGGTATCAACAACATTGTTTATAAAGAAATTCATAAACTAATTTACATCATATTACATGGGTAGATACTATGTTTACAAACTAGGTGAAAAACACATAACCGGTTTACGAGCTTCTTATTCAGTATTATATCAGCGTCTATTCACAGCTATTCAACTTTCCTTCTAACACCAAGCATGTAAGCAAATCATTCCACTTTTGCTTTACCTGAAAAGCATGTTAAAACGGGTCAACTACGTCTAGTTGGTGAGTTTCAAGTTTCACGAGTGTCAATGAAATCAGTACACGAGTTCGTAAAGTTTACAGTGTGTATGTATATATGTCTGTGTATGATGTATTATACTAAGCCACAAGTGAAACCGAAACGAGCTAAAACACATGGCCTCCACTGCCCATGCACTCCCGTTGGCATTTAACAGCCACTTTGCCCCAAGTATGTACTATGTCTAACACCACATAGCAGTATGTAAAAATATAATGACAATGTGCAACTGGGTTTACATATGTTCCGGCATACCCCTCCGGCTCTGTCAGTTGGGTTTGTCAAACCGATAGTACTATCCACACGTCACCGGCACGAAGTTAATCACTTGTGTTTGTGGGGACTTGTCAAGTGTTAGTACTTAGATAATCCACATCATCACACGTTTTCAAGTATTTAAGTATATGTAAACATGCTTTTCACCCCAAAAGTTCGTAAAACAGTTTAGAAAGTGGGGGTCGTGAAACTCACCTTATCGTAGTTCGCACAGAAATTACGTATCAATAAGTCAGATGCCTCGTTTATAGCCTGATTCCTATAAACGGTATCGTATCGTTAATACTAGTACAGTGTTCAAGCTAAGTCGGGTTGTATAGATAATCTGGGTATAGCTGTTAGGCCCAGAACATGACCATAGTCTTAGATTGTGACGTTGTATACTATGAAATGTTTAAAACTGGATTTGGCTCAGTTTCACCATTTCCTGAGCCTAGCTCAGTTGATCGTTTATACGTTTCGGGATTAGGTAAGATCACATAAAATTTAAGTAAATATATTGATTGATAAAATGATTTAATTTATGAAAGAATTTTAAGGTTTCGGTGTCTGGTTTGATCGCAGGGTTCGTTTCCGTTTTCACACGGGTTTGATTATACAAAACGCGTACAATTCACCCGAATTGTCCGGAATTTTCGTAAAAAGTTCGTTTTTATCAATATCATTCAAAAATATGATATTTGGCCACTTTTGACATTTTGACATACCAGTCAGTCCGTTAAACACAAAACTGCCGGTTTCGTTAAAACAATTATAATTTAAATCTTTGATTAATCATAACTAAATATGTACTTATATATAAATTATGTAAATTTTTGTAAAAATACATTAAGACATGGAGAATTTTATAAAAATATTTTCAGAAATTTTATGATTATTTATTTATTTATAAAAATTCATTTAATAGGTTATAATCGTGTAATAAATGGCCCGTTTATATCAAACGACCTCCGAAAAATCCGATAATTTTTACAAATGGCCTCAATGTTATTACATAGACCCTGAAAAATTTCCAGAACCTAACTCTTTTGACAAAATGCCTTTTTGTGCGTTTTTTGGCTGTTAAAATTCGGTTAAGCCATGATTGCACAAACCATACTTAGACATTTCCAATGATTCCCAAACTTTACCAGTGATCTTACCATCACATATTAAACTCCAAAACCAAGTTTCATAATTTTTCAATATGTTTAGCTATTTTTCCCAAATAAACGCTCATAAACGGGAATAAATTCATCAAATATTCTCCGTTTATCGAAAAATTACCAAATTTGAACAGGGACTCATTTATATGATCCCTAATGTCCCTGCAAGTTTTCACAAGCTAACAATAAGCACGTCACAACCTAATACTAAACAGCCCATAAACGAGTGTTACGGGTTTACCTTATCGGTTTTCGATGAATTTTGCTAGCTTAAACGACTTTCCGGGTCTCAGGTTGCAAACTCAGTATATCTACATATCATATAACATCAAACCAAGCATAAATCATCCATGTAACAGCCTTTATAATTAGGGTTTCGGTTTTGGGTTCAAACCGAACTTTCTAACCGTAAAAACGTTGTATTCATGTTCTAATCCGCGTTTTTGACCAAAAAAGTATATGTTCCTGGTTTGTAAACATGTTTAACATCAAAACATGGTTTTACTTGATTTTTTAGGGTTTTTGGATGGTTAAACATCCTTAATACTAACTAAAACATGTTTATATGTTAATTATATGAATCAAACTTGGTTAAATTTTCACAAAACTTGATCTTACCTTATGGTTTTGAAGGAGAGTTGATAGAGCAGAGTTGGAGCTGCTTTGGACTTCAAATTTTATGAGTTGTATTGAATAATAAAGACTTAAGGAGTAAGTTATGTATAAAAAAAATGTGAAGTTTGGTGGGGCTGTTCCGATCGGAACTATGGAGGGCCCTTAATGGGCTGTTTTGGCCCATTAATCTGGTCATACAAGCCCAAACATGAAAAGCCCACTTCAAATTTAGTTCGGGTTCGGTTTTTCGCAAGAAAATTAATTCGGGTGTGAGAAATAGCGCAAAAACGAGTGTTTTTCAGCTTATTTTTGTAAAATAAGAAAAACGTACTGACTCGTTGTAAAATTCCAAAATATTTTCATGGATTGCTTAGAACATGTCATATAAGTGTTTTATAAATCTTTTTCGGCTTAACGGATGCTACAATGCTTGTTTTGATATTAACGATTGCGTTTAAGCTTATAGTGTATCGATAAACGAAACCTTTTTCGTTTAAAGAGTTTTAAACGTACTGGGGCCTAAATATCAATATGTTAGCCTCTATAACATATGTATAACTCGTATATGACCCCTCAGTATGTATACGGGTCATAATTAGTATCGGTCGGTTACTCGTTTAAGCACTACGAATTAACCGATTTATCGTTTACTTGTTACGTAATGAATATAGTATACCTCGTTTTGTCATGAATGTCACACTAAAATATCCTAAGGAATATAAAATAATTCAAATATAGCTTTCAAAATGCACCATCACAAGTGAGACCATGTAAAATTATTCAAATCGTTGTAACGAGTAAAATCGTTTAAAATTGTATTTCGGTGTGTATGCTAGCCCAAAACGTAAAAGAGTAAAAAGGGCATCATGAACTCACCTGAATCAACCGAACACCTGCAATGAGCTAGGAATTCCCTAAGTGCACAATCACAAGCAAGGGCCTGTAAATTATACACAACGCGTTACTAAACTAAACCGCAAGGACACATTTGCCTAATGGGCCGCCCAAGCCCAACACTTTGGCCCAAGGCCCAACAACTTGGCCCAAGGCCCAACAACTTTGCCCAAGGCCCAACCACTTGGCCCAAGGCCCAACCACTTGGCCCAAGGCCCATCAACTTGGCCCAAGGCCCAACAACTTGGCCCAAGGCCCAATACTTTGGCCCAAGGCCCAACAACTTGGCCCAAGGCCCAACACTTGGGCTGAGGCCTAACCCAAACCCAATTACTTTACCTCAGCCCTAAAACCCTTCAACTAACCAAATCCATCCTACGATTATGGTTGGGGCTAACCATGATGCACAACTCACCCGCCGGTAATCAAATCGAGTCGAATACGCGCGTATTAAATCTTAAAACCAATTGTCAAACGAATCAGCCCCAAATGGACTAAATTCCCATCTTAACCTTTTCTTACATCATAATTATGTCACCTGAGTTGATAGGGTTGACGGTTCCTTTTTACAACTTTCAATTTAACATTTAAACAAAAATTCGTGCACCACCAACTCGATTGACCAATCACCAACCAAAACAGCCCCGAGTATCAAAAATATAATTTTGCCACAGCCCTTAGACTCCCCTAGGGCCATGCAAACTGATTTGGTTGGTCATCCAACCGATTAACGCATCAAACTCAACAATTTACAATTCTACACCCGATAAACCCTAGTTTTCGAACTAAAATCGATTGACCGACCTAAACACCTCCATTGGCCAAGAAATTCTAGTATGTTGTAAGTGACATACCTAGGAAGTTGACGGAGTACGAACTTCAATTATAACAGCCCCGAAAGATGCGAGAAAGGGCAACCACCGGTTAAGCCTAAATCGAACTTATCGATCAATATGAATATAACATGCAGATTTTAGCATGCAAAGATGTATTTTATTACATAGGAAAACCATGAAATTAAATTATTAAATTTTTACCAGTGTTTCATAAATATCTTAAGTTTATAAAAATATTTTTATTATATTTTTCTAGTGGACACAAAAATCATAAAAATTCTTCCAACACAGAAAGGTATGTGCAGCTATTTCAGCTGCGCCACAAAATGGTTTTATTTTTATAAAATTCATTACCCAGCCAAATTAAACGATTCTAATTGGGTTTGGTTTCTAACTCAAAATATTAACTTCCATAAGTAGAACCAACCAATTTATACTTGTCGAAAAAAGGTTATGATGTCGGGAAGACGGACCAGAATCCGTCGTCCCGCATCAGGTTTGACACTCGATTTTATAAAATCATAAAAAGTATTCAAATCTCGTCCAAAAATTACGTATTATACCTTCCTGGAAACTAGCTCAAAGTAGAACATCATGGAATCAAGAATCGATTAAAAACAGTATATTTTCATCGAGTTTCAGACCCTACAATAAACGTATACGAATCTGTCAGCAAACTGTTTTCATCAAAACTCAACCTTAACGACCAATATGCGATGTATAAGGATGGTTTAAGGTGTAAAAGGCTAGAGAGAACATGGGACTAACCTTGAATTGGATTTTTACGGCCTAATCACAGCTGCAAAGAGAAAAATCGGATGGTTTGGGTGAGTTGCTGCTGCCGATCGCAGGTTCTAGGAGGGTTAATTTTTTATTGTAATATAAAATGTTACGTTCTGGCCCTTCCAAGTTGAAAGTTGTGACACTTGAATGAAACTTAAGTAATTCAACTTATGGGTATGACAAGGAGGTCCCCAAAGTAAGCCGGTTCAAACCCGATAAATATACAAACTCTACAACGTGCATGCCGATAAACGAAAATGCCGGGTGCTACATACCAGTATAATACTTTAAGTCGTAAGAGGGGATGTTTTGGGAAAAAAGGATGGATAAACGGACTTTTAAAACGTATTAAAAGGCTCTAAATTAGTAAGATGAAACCCCGGTTTTTTGACCAACATTTATAAACGATCGAGCCGATTAACAAAATTTACGGGTGTTACAGCAAAGTTCAACATGACGGATGCATCGGCTATAAGTGCTCCTCTACCATTGAATCATGGTACCGGTCCTGATCCCAACGGGGAGAAGGTTGATCAAACATTATACCGATCCATGATAGGCTCATTAATGTATCTTACTGCTTCTTGGCCAGACATCATGTATGCCACATGTTTGTGCGTCCGATATCAATCGAATCCGAAGGTCTCACATCTCATGATCGTCAAAAGAATTCTACGTTATCTCAAGGGATATCCGAAGGTTAGTCTCTGGTATCCAAAAGACAATGAGTTTGTGCTGAGGGCATACTCTGATTCAGACTATGGAAGCTGTAAACTAAATGCCAAATCTACAATGGCAGGGTGTCAGTATTTCGACAAGTTTCTTGTCACCTGGCAATGCAAGAAACAAACCATGGTTTCATTGTCTACCTATGAAGCTAAGTATGTAGCTGCCTCCAGTTGCTGTTGTCAGGTTCTTTGGATACAACAACAGATGCGGGACTACGGTTTGAATTTTCTTACTACCCCTATCTTTGTAGATAATAATGCAACTATTTCGATTACTAAGAATCCAGTAAACCACTCTAAAACTAAGCTTACTGAGATACAGTATCACTTCATTCATGATTGCTACAAAATGAAGTTGATTACTGTAGACAAAATTCACACTGATGAACAAAAAGCAGATCTTTTCACCAAATATTTTGATAAGTCACGGTTTCAATACTTATTAAAACTTAATGGTTTAAAAGTTTTGGAAGGTGTTGATTAGAGGGTTACTGAGATAACAAGTGTGTTGGATACATTTTGATCCTAAACATCAGAGTTCAATTTTTGTTTTTATATAGAAATTTTTCTATGGTTTTTTATTTTAGGGGGAGAAAATTTCAGAAAAACCAAAAACATTGAAAAATGTGAAAAAGCCAAAAATATAAAAATTTCTAAATGTCAAAAACATTAAAAATATTGCTCTTCAGAAAATGAGTTTTTGAAGCAAAAAGGGAAGATGATAGTATATTGATCATCTTGTTTCAAATTCAGTAAAAAGTAGGCGTAAAAGGCTGAGTGCTTAAATATATTGGTGTTTTGGTAGGCCTTTAAAACAAACAAGTAAGGAAAATTAAATGATATAAACCTAAATACTGCCGAATCTAGTGGATTAACATCTTGAAACTGAGTTAATATCTGCTTTAAGAAAATGAAGAGTTTAAAGATTGTTGTGTGTGCATGCTTTCATTTTTGAAGAAAATTCAACTTATTTTTCATTTAATTTTGCAAAGAAATTCAACTTGATTTTTTCTTTATTTTTATTCAAATCTTGGATCTTCTCCTGCGCGATAAGATTATCAGACTTGAAGATTAAGATTTGGATATTCTGCATTATTTTCTTGGTGTTTCGTGTAAAGCTTTGGACTTTCTCCGCGCGATAATATGGTATTATCCGATCTGATTGTTAAAGTCTTATGTAACTTCATCTTATTTTATCTTTTTATTTTTGTTAAAATGGAACCTTATCTGCGCGTAGTAATACCGATCTTAAGGAAAAATTTTAACGTTCTGAGTTGTTTTGCTTTTTTATTTTTGCATGAGTCACAGCTAATCGATTTTAAGCAAGTAGTGAAAAGGTATACATGTGAAAAACTCACTGTATAAAGATATGCAAATTATGTATGATAGGTGGGGTCCACATAAGATTCGTACTTAATTGAACCAATTAAATGTATCACAGAAATTCCTGAATCATTTGTTTAGAAGGTTTAGGTGGACAAACAATACCATTGACCGACTTAACACCTGTCATAATAAACGCTGAAAATAAAACTGTGACGGAAGGACAATTTGGTCAATATGATTCCCTACTCAAACTCACAAAAATATGTGATTTCAGTAGTCATAAATTTCAAGTTTTATTTGTTGAGTTTTTGTTTATTTTGAAAAACCAAAAAGATTTTCTTTCTGATTTAGTTTTCGACTCTTGATGTACAGGTAACTATCTCTCTGGGTTTTTCATTGAACAATAAATCTTGTTATGGTTTATCAAATCAAATTCAAAAGGTGATCAAAACGTTTATCTGTTTTATGTAAGGTCATTAATTTGCACTTGGTAAACAGTAGATTTTCACAAAAAAAAAAGCTTATTTAAGTTATTATTTTAATGTACAAAGACATGAAGTTGTACTTGAACATTGGTGTGAATTGGACATAAAATCAGATCTTTCCATGATAGATTTATGCAACGTATAAATTTTGGAACTTATACGACGCATAAGTTCCTTTACTTATACGCCGCATATGTTAGGTATATATATATATATATATGATATACGGCGCATAAGTCAATACTTATGCGCCTAACCTTTAAATACCTCTCGGTCCTACAATCATTCAAATGTGTTTTTGCTATCAAAGGTTTCCGTGTGATTTCTGTTTTGGTGATATACACACCAATCCAGATTGTTAAGGTGAGAATAGTTCTCTGATTTGTCAAGTTTCATGATGAACAGTAACCAGGTCACATATAAGTATAATCTTACTAGGATAAACAATGTTTGACTCAAATAAACATTAGAATAGAATTAGTTTGATCATACGAGTCACGTGATAACATTTAATCGGATTTTTATAAGCTGATAGAGTCAGATCTAAAACGAAAGACATATCCGTTTGTAAAACAAGAAAATTGTACATGTAAACGTTGATTAAACACCAAATTGAAGACGAAAAAGTGATAAATACATATTAACAAGTCTTGTTGAGTGATTGTGTGCAGATCTTGATTTTTTGATTTTGGTCAAAATAGTGACATATACGCCGCATATGGCATGACATATGCGGAGTATAATTCGTGCGTTGACCAGGGTCAATAACTAATATATACGTTAAAACAGACATATACGCTGGATCATACTTATACGTTGAAATACACATATACGTTATCACACATATACATGAAATCAGACTTATACGTTGATAAAGACATATCCGTTATATATACTTATACGTAGATATGAACATATGCGTTGAGTGAAACGTATCCATTGATGATTGAATTCAATTTTAACACGTGTATTTGTTTGTGCTTGCAGATGGGTAAGAAAGGGAAAATTACTGATCCTAAACATAACATCTGTGCATATTTGAATGAAGAAGGGCCTAAAGCAGCAAAGTTTAAAGTGATCATGCCATTTCTGAAGAGATCCAGAATCTATAAAGCTATTACACATTCGGTGGATCCATACGAGAGCATTATATCTGAATTCTGGAAAAATGCCAAAGTGGTTGGAAAGGATATTCATTCGAAAGTACAAGATAAGAATATTGTGGTGGATGAAGCATTGATCAGGAAAGTCTTGGAGTTCAAGGATGAATCATCAGATCCGGTTGATCTTGACAAGAAGATGGTGAAAGGCTGTATGCTACGTATTGGTTATAGAGATTCCCTGAACCGTTTAGCATTCAAGAGGACTACTTTATCTCGACCTTACAAGTATTTGGTGAATGTGGTGGTTCACTTTCTGGGACATCCCAAAGAGGGATATGATGATATACTTGATTATCAGATGAGTACCATGGCTGCATTGTGCTTGAATCTGAAGTACAACTTTTTCCGGATGATATTGGACAACATGAAGATGAATTTTGGAGATAATCAATGGTTGCAGTATCCAAGATTTGTTCAGATGTTTATTGAGGAGTTGTTTCCAAATGTCAAGAAGGAAGGGCCTAAAATTTTTCTTGATCATGTGACTGGCAATGTTGATACACGTTTTGGACGTCTCAATCTTTAGTAGTTTATTATTATATTTAGTGGATAATGTAAGGGCTATTTTGTAAATATGCCATTCGCTCTAATGTAAGATACATTCGTTACCCCGTAACGAATGTATCACATCTGTATAATGTAAGCTCATTCGTTAACCAAGATTAACGAATGAGATAACGAATGTGGGGCCATTCGCTTATTATAATGTATAACGAATGAAAGACTCATTCGTCTGGTTTTAATGTAACGAATGACACATTAGTTAAGTATTAACTTAATGAATGTGGTCATCCCCTATATATACCTGTAAGATTATCATTAATGTAAGCAGTTCTGTTATTATTATCCTCTTGAGTCGTTGCGATGCCCAAATATCCTCTCAACACACACAGTACACACACATAACAATAATCAGCCTAATCGTATATCTGATCAACTAACAAACATGATGTCATCCTAGATCTAGATCCATATCAGGCTCTCTCAAGTGGTATCAAAGCCATTTGATCTGATCTTCGTGTTGTTTCAGTGTTTAATTGTATGATATAACTGATTTGATAGTATTAATTATGAATTAATAAGAATCGGTGTTTAGTTAAGTTCCGATGAAACAAAGGTTTCTTATTAACAGTAATTGAACTGATATAGGTGCGTTCATAAGGTAATTGGAACTGGTTATGAAGGTTTGAGTTCGGATGAGTTGAATTGATAAGTTCTTTGGTAGAATTTGAATTGGAGGTTAATGGCGGTAAACAGTGGTTTACGAACTGGTTAATTTAGTGTATTAGTAGTGGTTTGTGATTGCGGACCGGTATAGTAAGGTTTGGATTTGGAATACGAGTAGAATGATATAAGTTTTGTGTCATTTGGACTGAGTTTGGACATATTTGGACAAAGGTTTGGGTTGAACAGATGAATACTGATTCGTTTGAACAGATGAAGACTGATTTGTTATCAGTTTGAATACTAATTCGTTAAGTTGACATCATTCATTAACGGATCATTCGTTAACTGAACCTCATTCACTTGTTCTCATTCGTTATCTTTTCCAATCACATTTGTATCCTTTTAAGCTTCATATTCGTGTGATGGATTGATTCACATTTGTTACTATTTCACATTCGCTCAAGTTACATTCGCTTTCACATTCGTTCTTCACAATCGCTATTTCGTTAACCACATTCGTTCCATTTCTCATTCGTTAACTTTCATTAGCTAAAACCTTCATTCTCTAAACAGTATTCATTCACTAAACAGAATTCATTCTTTATAGGTCACATTCGTTGATTGGCAGTTATAACTTCTCTCAATTGACAAGTTTAGTCCTTGATTTTTCAAACTTGTGATAACATGGCTTCTCAAAATGCCACGTATTATGCGTTAGTGTCGCAAAATGCGTTAATGCAACAAATGTTGACTATGGACAACGAAATTGGTACTCACAACTAGTGTCCAAAACTTCTGAAACTGTCTGAGTTTTCTCGTTGGGAACCGAGGTTTCGTGCTCATTTGGGTTCGGTATATCCAAGTAGTGTACGTTTTCTTGATGTAGTTTACAAGGCACCTCTTATAGGCAGTGATACACTTGGTTGGACTACAAAAGATCATGAACATTATGAAGCTCAAGAGATTAAAGACTTTAAGAGTGAGACCAGAGCCTACTCTACTCTCACAATGGCATTGCCCGAGCAAATCTTTCATCAGTATAGCACGACATCAGTATAGCACGATAAAGACCTGTGCGTCTTTATTTGCAACTTTGAAGACTAGAAGCTTGGGAAACACACTCGAGAGTCAAAAGACTCTAGTGAAATTTCAGTTTTGAAATTTTACTTTGATGAAAAATGAGACTGTTGAAGAGATGATAAGTCATTTCTGTCATTTGGTTGTGGAAATGACTACGGTGAATCTTGAACCGACTGAGGTAGACAACATTGACACCTTGAAGAATGCTTCACCACCTTCATATTCTACTTTTTTACTGGTGTTATAGGAGAATGGTTATTTTAGAAATGATCAACTTACTGCTGAGCAATTTATTAACAAGATAGAAGAAAGAGAATTTGACTTGAAATGCCAAACTTCTTTGAAGGATAATCAGAATCAAAATCCTTCGCTGTATGGTGGTTCATTACATGCTAATAATTCTTCAAGTTCAGTCGCAATCACCGCATTCTTCACACAGACGTCACTAGAAGAGACTGCTAATGGTAATAGTTCCCCTAATGTATGCTTCATGCATCTGGTGCTAATTCTGGTTCAAATGCAAGCTCTTCAAGCTCGTTGCCTAATGTTAATCTTCAAGAAGTTGAGCAGCAATTTGCTTTTGTTTGTGCATTCATGACATCTTACGAACAACTCGTTGGGAGTAAGATTGCTTCCAGTGAATTGACTGATGAAGATTATGACCAAATTGATCCCGATGATCTTGAGTTGATGGATCTTAAGTGGAATATGGCGATGACTGTCAGGAAAGTGAAAGATTCATGCAACGGACGGGAAAAGATCTACCAACTCTGAACAAGTGAGTTGGGTTTGACAAACTGAAGGTCAAATGTTATAATTGTGGAGATTTCGGTCATTTCGCAAAAGAATGCGATAAACCACGGAAGGAATATTCGGGTCAACGCAATTCTGAGAGAACTTCGGGAAAGAGTTCATCTAGAACTGATCAAAATAAGAAGAGTTCATCAGATGGTGACCAGAATAAGCCGACCAACTCTCAAGCTCATGTTGCCAATGAAGGTGTGGACTGGTCTCAACGACTATTGGGAAATCAAGCAAACCTTCCTTTGGTTGAACTAGTTGAAAAGTTTGAAGAAGTAAGTGGTGATAATCTATCTAAAGAGAGTGACACATCAGATTCAGAAACTGATTCAGATCTTTCAGTTCCTAAACAAACCGAATCCTTTGCATGTATGGCAAAGATTGAGGAGGTATGTTCCATATCTTTAGTTAATGTATCTGTTAATGAAACTAAAGAGACAATAACTTCACAAGTTGTGACTGAGTGTGCTGAACTCAAAGTCAAACTTGAGTCAGCTTTACAACCGAACACTACTCTCACAAAAGACCATTTCATGGTAAACAAATGCTACAGACAAAAATCCAAGTTATTGGAGCAATCGACACTGAAAATTAAAAATTTGTCTGTTAGCAACCATGACCTGAAAGCTAAGGTTAATTGTAAGATTGTGGTTGTTGAACAACATTTCAAGAAGATTCTTAGACTCCGAACCTGCATTACCAATTTGGAAAATGAAATTTTGGAATTAAAGAATAAACTTGGAAAATTTCGTGATTCCTCTTTTCTTTTAAACGAGATTATCGAAGTAAATAATAGTCACAAGAAAAATGGTAAAGCAGGAATTGGTTATGTTGAGATCTCTCCTCCTTTTAAAGGAAACTACAGCAGCATTCCTGTGGTAGAGCAATCTATAAGTCCAAAAGTGCCTATTGTTGAATCTGAAAATGTTGCAACAACTAAACCAACTCAAGAACCGATTCATATTAAGAGTAAATAAGTTTTTACTACAAATGAATTGGACGGTTCGATTGAGGAATTGACAGAACCTGATATGATTGTCAAAAATGATAACATACCTTCTGAAAATCACGTTCTCTATGAACCCGAGGAGTTTGAACAAGCGGTATATGGTTCAAAGCCTTCGGATGATTCATTGAAAACTCCTAAGGTATCTTCTAAAGTACAAAAATTAGTCAAGCCTTCTGTGTCTGATGAGGAGTTGATGAGGTTCATCGATCCTCAACCTAAATCTTCAAATGGGAAGGTTTTTAAGTTAAAAGGATTGTCTAAATTATTTTCAGATAAGGAAGTTCCGTTGAATCTTGTGAAGCCCGAAATGATTGAAAGTGTCTTTCAAGATGATACTTCAGAGGTTACTGAACTTGAACAAAAATTTAACAAATCAAAATCAAAGAATGTTCAAGTGAATCCTATTGCAACAATGTTTAAACCTATAAAATTTGTGAAATCATCAGGAATGGAGGATTCATTAAATTCCACCAGTCTTGAATTTTATAAAAATAAAAAGGGATTAAAACATGAAGTTTCAAAGTAAGTAATTTTTGAAAAACCAAATGTTGATATTCCTCATCCTTTGCATAAAAACAAACCAAGTGTTTTACCACAAAAATCCTTAGACAATCGTTTGTGTTTTAAACATGGTGAACCTGGTCATGTCTCGAAGAAATGCAAAGCAAAGGCTGACAATGTCAAATCATCATCAACTCAAAAGACTGAAATGAATCACAAATTGAAAGAAAATCAAGTTGATGAATGTTTTATAATGTATTCTAATGTTAACCCAAGGAAAGTGGTTCGGGTTGAAACACCTAATGTAAGTAACAAATCTATTGATCATGCTCAACCGATTTGTAAAAACACTGATTCGGGAATAATTCGTGATTGCTACCTTAAAAAGAAAAACAAGAAACCTATCACTTATTCCCAAGTAACAAACAAATGTGTTAACTTAAATTTATCTCCAAAAATCTCAAAAGGAGAGCCCAAGACTGAGGCTAAGGCTGCTTTTTGAACTAATCATTTTACATTTTGTGCAGAGTTCATCTAGGCCAGGATCAAGTCACAAGTGGATATTGGACAGTGGATGTTCTCGGCATATTACTGGCAACCTTAATCTTCTGAATAATGTCAAAGAGATTCAGGGAGGATATGTGGCGTTTGCTGGTAATAATGGTGGGATGATTACTAAAGAAGGAGAAGTATCAAACGTGACAGTTACGTTTGAGAAAGTAAATTATTATGAAAAAGTGAATCATAATCTGTTGAGTGTCTCACAGATTTATGATAAGAAATACACCACGATTTTCACAGACAATGAATGTGTTATCCTTCAACCGGGATACACGATTCATGAAGAAATGGTTGTCATGCGATCACCTCGATCAAATGATATTTATGTCCTAGACATGAGCGTTAATGTAAATATTTCACCCTCTGAAACGTGTTTTGTCTCCAAAGCTACAGAAAGAGACTCGATTCTATGGAATCGACGCATGGGACACATTCACACACGCAATATGAATTACCTTATTTCAAACGATTTGGTTGATGGTGTGACCCTTAAGCATTTCATATTAAATGATCATTGCGTAGCATGTAAAAAGGGAAAATAGAAAAAAAAAGTCACACCCGTGCAAGTCGATTAACTCGATTGTCACGCCACTGGAACAACTTCATATGGATTTATTTGGTCCAATGAATCGTGCTAGTTTTGCAGGTGATTTGTACTGCTTAGTTGTCACCAATGACTTCTCAAGATATTCATGGGTTCGAAAGATCAGACACTTGTTTTAATTCAGAACCTTATTACAAAGATTGAATCACTTTACAAACTGAAAGTGAAACGTATTCGGAGTGATAATGGGACAGAATTTAAAAAAAATGTTATGGATTTCTTTTGGATTCAGAAGGGAATACATCAGGAATTTAGTGCACCGTATGTTCCTCAACAAAACGTTGTGTCTGAACGGAAGAATCGGACGTTGATTGAAGCTGCTAGAACAATGCTTGTTGATTCTAAGCTTCCCGTTCAATTCTGGAACAAAGCTGTGAATACGGCATGTTATACGTTGAATTGCGTCCTAACGGTAAAGAAGTTTAAGAAAACAAGTTATGAACTTCTTAATAACCGTAAACCCAATTTAAAGTATATGGAACCTTTCGGGTGTCCATGTACTATTTTGAAGAGAGATGCCGGGAAGTTTGATGAAAAGGCATTCGAGGGTTACTTTTTTTGTTATAATTCTCCTAAGAAGCGTATCTTCAATATCTCTTCGGGATGTGTAGAAGAATGGTATTATATAGACTGTCAAAGCTACACTACACCTCCAACCGGTACAGGCCCTGATTGGATGTTTGATTATGATGGGTTATTTAATTCGTTCACACCAACGGTTGATGAGATACTTGAAGACTTTATTCGATCTTATTTGGAAGATCGGTGTCTTCCTCCGTTGATGTAAATGACTATTCTAATGTATCAGAGACATCTCATGATGCTTCTGACTCTTCCGATGATGCTGATTTTGTTGATTCGTCTTCAATTCCTTTGGATGAAGCTTAAGAAACTAGCGAGCCAATTCTTGTTGAAGATTTGTCTTCAAGTGTCTCTTTAGACACAACGGAGGAAAATATCACCAATCTGGGTGATAATGTATCTGTGCCTACGAAGCCTTCTTTAAGGATTCACATGAACCATCCGCGGGAATAGATAATTGGGAATGTGAACGATGGTGTTCGCACGAGAAGTCAATTATCTAATGTATGCGACGATGTGGTTGAGTGTAACTTATCTCCTACAAATGATCCGACTTTGTGTGCTTATGCGGATTTGCATTCATCAGGGATTCTAAATATTGCACGATACACCTGCTTTTTATCTCAGGTTGAACCGACAAGTGTCACAATGGCGCTCAAGGAACCATCTTGGGTTGAGGCGATGCAGGAGGAGCTGCAACAGTTCGTACGACTGGGTGTATGGGATCTAATTGACAAACCCGATCGTGTTAAGAAGGCGATACTGACTAAATGGGTTTTTAAGTGCAAAAAGGACGACCGTGGGGTAATCGTGAGAAACAAGGCATGATTGGTCGTACTGGGTTACAATAAACAAGAAGGCATTGATTACACTGAAGTATATGCTCCTGTGGCACGACTGGAAGCTATACATATCTTTCTTTCCTATGCAGCCTACAAGAACTTTAAAGTGTATCAAATGGATGTTAAATCGGCATTCTTAAACGTCGAGACTCATGAAGAAGTGTATCTGAAGCAGCCTCCCGGATTTGAGGATCCAGACTATCCAAAGCGTGTTTATCGCTTAAACAAAGCTCTTTATGGTTTACACCAGGCCCCGAGAGCCTGGTACAGCACGCTTGCTGACCATTTGATTGATAGTGGCTTTAAGAGGGGTACTGTGGACTGTACATTATTCTACAAGAATGTTGGTGAAGATCTGCTCCTTGTCCAAATTTATGTGGACGATATTATCTTTGGTTCGACTAACGACAGCTTATGCAAAGATTTCGAGAAGATGATGCAAATCAAATTCGAGATGAGTTCGATGGGGGAGATGAGCTTCTTCTTGGGATTGCAAGTTCACCAGTTTGATTCCGAGATCTTTATCCATCAGACCAAATATGTGAACGATGTATTGAGCCGATTCAAGATATCTGACGGAGAAATCCCTTCGACACCTCTTCCCGTGGGTCACAATTTATCATTGGATAAATTGGAGGACACCGTTGATCCTACCCTATATGGAGCTATGATTGGATCTCTTATGTATTTGACTGCATCTCGTCCTGATATAGTGTTTGTTGTTTGTTTATGTGCCAGGTACCAATCGAGTCCCCGAGTGACTCATCTGGCGGCAGTTAAGCGCATCTTACATTATCTGAGGGGACATCCCGACATCGGGTTGTGGTACCCCAAGGACGATATGTTTGATCTCACGGCTTATACTGATTCGGACTATGGAGGATGCAAGATCAATTTCAAGTCTACAACAGCGAGTTGTCAACTCTTAGGAAACCGTTTTGTTTCCTGGCAGTGTAAGAAGTAGACAACAGTCTCAACTTCAATAGCCGAAGTGGAGTATGTGGCGGCCTCGAGTTGCTGTTCACAGGTTCTCTGGATCCAGCAACATCTACGGGATTACGGTTTGAAGTTTATTACTACTCCTATTTACATTGACAATTCAGCCTCTATTTCTATCACCAAAAATCCCGGTTCAACATTCAAAAACTAAACATATTGAAATACAATATCACTTTATACGTGATTGTTTTGAAAAAAAAAAACTAATTAATATTGAAAAAATACATACGATTTTCAAAAGGCTGACCTTTATACCAAGGCATTTGATAAAACACGTTTTCAATATTTGCTGGGTATAAACGGTTTAAAAAGATTAACAGATATTCAACAACTCGGTTGAATCATTTATTTTCATTTTTTAAGTTGTTGTTTTGTTTGTGGTTTCTAGGGGGAGAAAATATAAAAATCCAAAAATATTGTGGGTTTCAGTTTGTATAGAAAAATAAAAAACTCCAAAAACATTCAAATATCGAAAAAATACAAAAACTTTGAAAAATGCTCCTCAAAATGAGTTCTCGAGCAAAAAGGGAAAATGATAGTACATTGGTCATCTGATCCCAAGTTCAGTAAAAAGTAAGTAATAAAAGACTGTATGCTTAATTACATTGATGTGTTGCTAGGTCTTTTGACAAACAAGTAAGAATTAGTAAGTGATATAAACCTAAATTGCAGAATATATAAATATTGGTTCTAGAAAAGGTCTTGATAATGATGGCAGAAATGTAATAATCTGGTCATACTCAAGCCTTCTAATCAATTTGAAAACAATTTTTAAGAAAAAGCTTCTAGTTGGTGGTTAACGCTTCAACGATGTATGGTTTTATGGCCTTAAATCCTGTATTTATGGGATGCTTTAAGGTTCCTGACTCCATTGGGTCTTTATGCAGTTTTACATCTGGTATTCATTTCGATGAATATTAAAACAATGCTTAAAAAGCGAACCCGTAGTGTAACTGCTTAAGTCTCTAAACTTGATCGCAAAAAGTACCTTATGTACAAAATGAATTACAGACTTGATCAAACCACGCTGTGAGTCATACATTGTCCCCTTGCTTGCGACTTATTACCATTAAGAAACGGACCACAAGGGACACAATGTCTGCAAACCGACAGATGAAATCGTGCATACTCATCCATGGGAACGGACCTTAGGGTATTGCTTGTAACGAGGGTATATCTTGTCGTGGGGATTACGAACTATGTTGCTTAAAATCATTCATTTTCAACCAAACTGATTCTAAGGTTTAAGTCAAGTTAGGGTGATTTGGAGAAAATCAAATTAAGCTTGAATCAAGATTAGTGCTAATAATTTCTTATATTCGTGCCTAATTGAACCGATTAAACATATTACCAAAAGTTCTGAAACATTTGTTAGAAGATTTAGGTGGACAACAATACCAATAATCAACTTAACATCAGTCATAATAAAAGCTGAAAATAAAACTATCACGGACAGAAATTTTGATCAATATGATTCCCTGCTCGAATTCACAAAAATATGTACTGCTTTTATAGTATAGAGTTTACTGCTTTGCTTTTACAAGTTTTCTTTTGTTTTGGAAAATTTAAAAATACAAAAATATTTTATTTTTTCTGCTTTATTTTCGATTTATCGAGCTAGAGAATAAGTCTAAACAAAAAGAAAAGGTTTGTTGCCCCGAATTTTAAGTTAACCGTGTGCTTAACGTATTCACAATTGGTATCAGTTGATATTAAGGTAAAAAAATCCGTTTAAATTAAACATTACCGATCTTTGGTTGATCGAGTATTTTAAAGTATACAATTCAAAACCTAACTGGTTTTTAATTAATTATTTAATTTATTGTTGAAACCCTAATTGGTTTTAATGATGCTTTAAATCATTAATGAGATTTTATCTCATTCGTTAAGGTTATTTGGTGATTCGTTAACCTAGGTTTAACGAATGTCAAGCCTTTCGTTATTGTATCCATAACGAATGATCTTATTCGTTATGAACAGTCATTCGCTTCCGTTGTGCATAACGAATGGAAGACATTCATGTGAACAGTTAACGAATGGAATGATATTGTATCATTCGTTAAAATTTTAACGAATGTCACTGAGATTCTTTAAAAGGTTGACGAATATGATGTGTTAACATATTATTCGTTGATCTGTTAACGAATGAGTGTCTAATTCGTTTAAACATTGAACAAATAAGGTTTAATCTTAACAAAGCGAATCAGATTCGTTAGTTGGATAACGAATAAGATTATATTAAGTTAACGAATAAGGCCATTCGTTAGTTCAAAATTTGAACTAATGGCCTTGGAACACGTGAAATTATTGGGGTTTATAATCTTGGTACAGACGAATGACTCTTCATTCTCCTATTCACTATTTCATCGCCTCCCTAGCCAAACTCTCGCAAATTTTTATCAGAAATTTTAGCCTGCATATTAGATCGGTTCGTTGATATCATTGTGTTCTACATGTAATGGCGGCTACAGGGATACCAGATTCGTGACATTTTATTCGAGTTTTAGTGGTTAATTGAATGATTAACTAACCGGATATGAATATAACCAGAACTTGTTCATATAAAACGTGATCTGATTGTATTTGTGACTAATGATCACCAGTTATTGAACTTAATAGGTTTACAAGTTTGTTGATGTTTTGCCAGTGTTAATTGGATAATGATATCAATGGATTCTATGTTAAGGTTTATCAATTTTGACCTAATTAGAGTCAAGGAAATGGAAATTTTGGCTCTTGATGGTCAAAGAATAATGTATTACAGATTCGTTTGAACTAACGAATGATCTATGCTTTCGCTATAATAGCGAATAAACTTATTTGTTATTCCTTTAACGAATAAGAATGTGTGTTATTTCTTTAACGAATAAGACTTTATTCATTAAAGGAATAAGCATTCATTCATTAAGTTTAACGAATGTCTACCAAATAGGTATAGATTCGTTAAATAACACAAATAAGTATTGATTAGTTAACGAATGTGGCATTCAGATAACGAATAAGATACTCATTCATTAATCAGTATGATATTTGTGAATATTTTACTGATTTTTTATTCTTGATTAAACAAAAATGGCTGATGAGATCATTCAAAACCCTGTTCCCGAGCAACAACCAGAGGTTAATCCTGAACAACAACCGGAGGTTCAAGATCCACAACAAGTTGATGAACCTGAAGCTCCAATTCTATTGTCATGGAATAAAAGCCACAAAATCTGTGCCTTTCTAGAGACTAATTTTGAATACTCATCTATTTTCGGAGGAACGATCAACTTCTTGATACGTTCCAGGATCTATAGGGCTATCTTGACATAGACTTTGGTTTACCAAAGCATTATACGAGCTTTTTGGGATACTGCTAGGTTTAATGAAGTCGAGAACCAGATAGAAGCAGAGATCCAAGAGAAGCGTGTGGTGATTGATGTTGGAGTTATAAGAGATGTTTTGGGCTTTGTTGATACAGCGGACGATAGATGTGAGTTCGATAAAATTCTGATACGTGGGTTGTTTGGAAGGGTTAGATACAATGGATATTTGGGCAAATAGATGTATAACAAAGCAAACTTGTGAGAACAGTACAAGTATTTGCTTCATTTATTGATTCATTGTCTCGGTGGACGTAAAGGAGGTTTTGATGAATGCCGAGTGATGCTGTAATCTGCCTTTGTCGCCTTAGTGTTAAACAAACCATTCAATTTCCAAATGATGTATTGAAGCTCTACCATATGAATGTAGAGACTATGTGAAGGTTAAGGTCTTACCGTGGTTAAAGTATTCAAGATCGACCAAGGTATAAGCGTTTGATTGGTCATCTTGCCAACATTGATTATCAAGAGCCATCCAATGATCGTTGGGCTCATGATAATTCGGATTCAGAGTGTGAGGGTGGCGGTGATGGTGGAAATGGTGGTGATGATGGTGGTGATGGTGGTCCAGGACCACGCGCTGAGCTAACTTATGAGCAGAAGCGTTAGCGTAAGGGTAAAGAACCTATGGTGGACAAGGGGGAGAAACCGAAGAAGCAAAGGGTAAGACGTGGGTCAGGTATTGAGATACCGAGTCAACCATTTGAAAGATCGTCTCCACCCGTATCTATTTCATCTCTTATTCCTACTTCTCCAATGCCTCAGAGTATTCCGAGATCTCCTGATTTTTTTGTGACTCGATCTTCGACTCCAGTACATATGCCTATTTCTCCAGTACCTCCGAGTATAACTCTGATGATAACATCTATGTCAGATCCGTACTTTGGGGATGTGTTGAAGACTGTATTAGCACGTGTGCCTAGTCCACAACCGACTACTCCAGCTACACCAGTTACTCCTTGCATCCGAACTTTTATGTTATGTCTTCTCAGGCTCAATGGTTTCATATGATGAATTTGTTGCATCTACAACAGACTCAGATGCAAGTAGACAGAGCAGCTCATGTGTTAGCACAGAGGAATATGTTCAGGTATATTCAGCTCGTTCAACGAGAAAACAGGGAACTTAAAGCCCTTGTTGTTGCTTAGGGGGGGAGACTAGACAAACAAGATGAGATCATCCTCCAACTCACATGCAAAGAAGACGAGTTGAAGAAGTTGAGGAATGATGAAGATGATCCGGATGAGGGAGGGGTTAGTGATCAGCAACCGGGCGGTGGTACACCGTCGGCAGGTAATCAAGCTGGTGGAACAAGTAAAGGTGGTGGTAGTGAAGGAAGTAATATGCAAATTGTGCAATACAAGGATTATACGAGAGCCAAGCCAATTGACGTTATACTGGTGAATATGCTCTTATTTGTGGGTATGGACAGGATTGTGTACAGTATGGTTAATGCTGATGAGATCGAAGAGGGTGAGTTCGTTGATCACTCGCTGACTAAAGAACAAATTGCCCTGCTTCTGGATCTGAATGAGTACGAGGTTGAGGAACTTGGGAAAACAGTTGAGGTTGATATTGAGTTTGAGGAAAGTACGAATCCATGCATTCCACGTGGGAATGTGCCTGAGTTTGAAGAGGTTGAGGTGGAAGATGTAACTGCTGAGGAGTGTCCTGATTCCTATACTGACAACAACAACGACTCAGGTATTCCTTTCTTCACAGCAGAACATTTTGATGCAGCAGAACAACGTCTTCATGAAGAAATTGAGAAGTGGAATAAGGCAACCGAGACAAGTCACCTATCTGAGAAAGAGAGGAAACGGAAAGATGGTATATTCAAGCATGATGTGAAGCGTATGAATAAGATAATCGAGGCCTTTCGGTATCATGAACAGGAGGAAGTCAGATTAGCAAAGGTTCAAGCATCTGCATACCAGATGAAGAAGTACAAGACTGTAAAAGATGTGAAGGGTGATTTGATTGCTTGGCAGTATGATTCAGAGCTTAAGGTAAATATCGTGAGTGGGAACATGGTATTTATTAATTCAAGCGCCCACACGATATACTATCTATGCCGAGATGGGATGTAAGAACACTAGCTAACAGACCGTTTGTGAATCGGGGTAAAGATCAATGGGCTGAGTGGTTCCAAATCTGCTTCATGAAACCCGTTATGGTTTCAAATTCTTCAAGCCGCAAGTGCCAACACACAAATATATCAATGAAATCGATCCTTGCACTGGCTGGAGAAAGATGACTTTACAGGTGTAGCCGCCAAAGACTATGAAGAAGGCACCGATGAAGATCTTCCCTCAGAGTCTGTTCCCCACGGTCAATAGATGGTATTATGACAATCAGACTGGTGAAGTGGTTATTGTATTGGGCACCGGATCTAACACGAGGATTATCCATGTAATCGATCCAATGTGGCTAGTTAACTTATCTGAGTCTAACAACGACACTTTATTTCATAGTCAAATCAGATTTACTAACGTAAGCGACTACGATCTTGCAATGCAGTTTCAGAGAGTTGTTTGAGTCTGTTATGCATTCAAGATTCATAGTTGTACCGACTGGAAGACAAAGATGTTCCAGAAATAAAGAATAAAGAGCTCGAGACGAGGGGGAGTTTGTTGATACATATTTTGGACGTCACGATCTTTATTAGTGTATTATTATATTTAGTGGATAATGTAAGGGCTATTTTGTAAATATGCCATTCTCTCTAATGTAAGATACATTTGTTACCCCGTAACGAATGTATCACATTCGTATAATGCAAGCTCATTCATTAACCAAGATTAACGAATGAGATAACAAATGTGGGGCCATTCGCTTATTATAATGAACGAATGAAAAGTCTCATTCGTCTGGTTTTAATGTAACGAATGACACATTCATTAAGTATTAACTTAACGAATGTGGTCATCCCCTATATATACATGTAAGATTATCATTAATGTAAGCAATTCTGTTATTATTATCCTCTTGAGTCGTTACACTGTCCAAATCTCCTCTCAACACACACAGTACACACACATAACAGTAATCAGCCTAATTGTATATCTGATCAACTAACAAACACGATGTCATCCTAGATCTAGATCCATATCAGGTTCTCTCAGGCAACAATCTGGCCAAGCTTGCCTCATACAAGAATGTGAAAGAAGCTGATATTCTTAAATTCATGGTTTATTTGGACATTTGAAGAATCCTGATTATGTGGCTCCTACCGATAACAAATGGAGACATGATAATAGCGACTCAGATCGTGAAAAGGAGATTAGGATGATGTTGGAATTTAAACAAGTTGGTAAACGTTTCATAAAGATTGAGTCTGACTTAAAAGGCAAATCTGTTGCTCCAAAGAAGAAAAAGCAAAAAGTTATGAAGAAAGAGGTTGTCACACCTGTCACTCAGGAAGAAGTTTATTCAGCCACATCTGAAAAGGATCCAGAGGAAACCGAGTCAGATTCTGAAGGCAGGAGGAAGACATTAGCCAATCCACGAGCTAAGTTTGAGAAAAGGACTGAAAGTTCTAAGAAACGTAAGTCTACGGATGAGCAGGATGAGACGTATATTCCTAAGGTTCTTGTTGAAAAGCCTGTGAATCCAAAGGCGGTTCGTATCAAAAAGAAGTCTAAAAGAACTGCGCCACCCAAATTGAAACTTATTGATGAGCCTGATATTGATGAACCTGATGTTGTTGAGACTCCTATGAATCCTGAGTTTGTTGTTGAAGAACCTATAGTAGATCTGGGGAGAGATGATAATGTGTTAAAGACACTAGCTGTGGAACCATCTCCATAAGTTCAAGAGCCCCGTGTATCACCTAAGGCAACTGAAAAATTTCAAGATTTCAGTTTACTTTCACTCGATGCTATTTGCTTTGGAGATTTTCCTACTTTTAAAGATCTTGATCCATTGAAATCTACTGTTACTGAACCGGGCATTAGAATTGAAAGTTTGGTTGCTGAAAACGAGAGATTATGAAAGGAGAATGCTGAACAAAGAAAGATCATTGAAGATGGTGAACTGAGGCGAAAGCAACAAGCCGACTTGTTACATCTGCATATGAGATATTTTGTCTTATTGGAAGATAAGTTGGGAATCAATCTTGTTGAAGAAATTGGGAAGTCAAATGATAAAGTGGTTACTAAAGTGTATGGTGGTGAAGCACTTAATGAAGAAATTAATTTCAAGATACAATATGAACAAGATCGTGTTGATGCCAAGGGTAAAGAGAAGGTTGATGAACCAACTATACATGTTGAAATTTCAGAATTTGGTGGATCATCTTCAGGAGTTGTGCAAGTTGATGAAGCAGAACAAGTGGTTGAACTTGTGATGGAACATGTTGTTATAGAACCAGTTATGAAAGAGCCTGTAATATCAAATGAGCCAGAGGATTAGGATGAAAAGGAAGATGAAGAATTGCTAGACTATGGAGATTCTCCTTCTTATGATGATAATGATGATGATGATCAGGATGATCCTAGTGTTGGTGGTGGTTTGGGTATATTGATTGGTTCTGGTACAAGTACGAGTGTGGAACATGTTGTAGAGCCAGTGGTTGGAATTGAATATGCTCAGGAAACAACTCAAGCTGGTGGTAATGTTGATGAGCTTAAAATACTAGATGTGGATCCTATTGTAACACCCCAGCTAAAGCGGAAACGCCTGAGTGTGACGTACAGATTGCTCAAACACACGTGACACTATTAGGTGACCATAATGACATTATTTCATTTAAATCTTCATATAACACAAGTTTATCAATATCACAAGTTGTAACAAATAAATAAACAAAATAATAAGGTTTCTTTGAATATCCTATAAGCATGCTATGTGTCTTCAAACTTTCATCCTCGTACCTCTACACCTGTAACATATGTATAAAATAAAGGTCAACTATAAATAGAGCTGGTGAGTTTTCACAGTTTAAATACGTACATAAAAACTATACAATTCATAGACATGTGATAAACGAGCAAGTAAGCCCTTTCCAGTTGGTAACAACCAACGTACTTAGGTAATCGCGCAAGTAAGGTCATTTCCAATTGGTAACAACCAACGTACTTGGATAATTAGGCCCTTTTCCACTCGATGCAAATGGACCTGAGTGCAAAGGGGAGCGTATGATCATACTTAATGAGGCTTCCCAATCGTGCAAGTAATACAAGTAGCACACAAGTCCATATACGAATTGTAGTTTTGTAATAGAAGAAACAATGCTTGAATTTTCATAAGGATACATATGCTACCTCAAAACATTAAAATATTAAAAAGGGGTGGTGAAAAACTCACCTTATAAATTAAGGTAAAAGGTAATCCGAATGCGTCGAACAGATTGAGAATGGCAAAAGAACCGAAAGCGTCACAAAAGCCGAAATGAGCGATCCGCACCAACTATGATAGGTAAATACAAGACTTAATTGATAATCTTACGGGGTCATTTATTGTATAACTTATTTGAGAGTTGGTGAATCTTTTATAACTTTTATAACTTTTGAATATTATACTAATATTTATGTTTGAACGGAATTTCGGTTATTATTACGATATAAATATTTTAATGGCAAGGATATGAAGTTTATATATTCGAAAGACTTGAACTAATGTTTACAAATCGAAATTATAATTATTGTTTTAGCGAAATGATTTTTAGTGAATTAAAATTTACGTTTAATATTAACAACGATTTTTAATTACGGTTTACGAAAACGAAAATTTGGTTTTTAAGTGTAGAATGATGAAATATATTTTATATTTAATTCATATAATTTTTATTTAATATAAAACGATTTTTCTTATTTTGTAATGATTAAAAATTAATTAGTAAAGAATAATAATTTAAATAACTTATATAAAAAAAGTGTCGGACCCGGGTTTCGAACCCGGGTCCATGTGTTACAAGCCAAGATATTAACCAGTTGATCCGGGGTGGATATTCGTTATGATCCTGGTTTTTATTATATATATTATTAGTTTTAAAGTTTATTATAGTTATTAATATCAAACAATAAAAATAAAGTATTGACCCAGGTTTCAAACACGGGTCTCGCGTTTAGCAATACAGAGACACAACCAGCTAAACTATGTCAAATATTCGTTTAGGACATGAAACTAATTAGATATGACCAACACTTCAGTTCATCTCTTACATTGAAACCCTAGGGTTTCAATTAGGGATTCTTGTTATAGATTTGAAAGAGTTAGTTTAGGGATTTTGATTGTTGATCGAAAACTATTAAAATCAATATTTTGTTTACCAGTTATCGGTCTTATATTGCCAGAATTGGACTCGCCGGAAAACTCGAAGTTTCAAGCTCCATTACGGCTGAAATAAAGAAAAATGAGAGTGATTGAGAGGTGTGAGCGAGTTTTAATGAAGGAGGGTGTCCTATTTATACTACCTAGGGGAGCTTTCACGCGTAAATTTTGTTAAATTGATTTCCGATAATTCCGGCGATCATCACGGCTATGATTTACGGTAATATAACGTGGTTAATTACTTTGTTACGATATAATATCGACGTTTAAATGTTTTACTATAATTTATTTGGTTCATAATCGTGGTTAACAGCCAAAACGAGGTTTTCCGGCGCCGGAATCCAGCAGCCGGAGGTCAGTCGGAAAAACGGGAAGGGTAATGGAAAAACGGAAAAATGGAATCCGGCAGCCGGAGGTCCTCATATACTCCCAGGAACGTTTATTTAAGGGCTTCTGATTTGTGGAAATAGATACTCCAACACCCTTGTATTGGAATTTCTTCAATGAAGCAATCCGTATCTTTTCTTTAATCTCCTGCTCTCTTTCCTTCTCTTTCTGTTCTTCCTCTTCTCCCATCTTAAACCACTTACTCTTCCACATTGCACCAGAATGAATTTTATACTTATGACAAATCTTTATCACTTTCTGGTATTGCATAGCAGACGCTTGATATTTATCACGTGAAATTTGTATTTTGCACTTATGAAGCGTCTCTATATCCTTCTCCGAGCAGTTTACCAACCACATGGGATCCATAACATCAATCACATCCCACACTCCGTCTCGGTTCAAAACAATTTGAGCTTCACTCCTGTTCTCATCATAATACCACCATCGAAAATAAACAAGAAAGTCAGGATCTTTCTTTACTTTAGATACATGGAGATATGGTGTTTGGGGAGTCCAACTTCTAAATCTGCATTTTGCTTGATGCTTAATAAAATCCCAAATCTCCTTCACCGGCCCGCATTTAGGACAATACAACAACTCCTTCTCAACTATGTCCACAACATCCATCCATGGCAGAGATTTTAATTCGCATAAACTTTCAAAGTACTGTACGCCATACGTTCTTCGAACAACAATCTTTCTGAACTTCTTCAAGTAAGCAATACTCACAACCTTGCCCAGTTTTACTTCCTTTTCTTTCTTATAGTACTTGACCGGATTCAAGTATATAGGTTTTGGTTCAATCTTCCTCCTTTCAATCCAATCATCCTATTCTTGATTGTTCACTTCAGCTTCTTTAGTTGCCTTGCCTTTGTCAGAGGGTATAGGATTCCCTTGACTATCAAATTCCTGACTTATCATTTCAATTTCCTCATCAAACTCTTCATCAAATTCTGGAAATACATGATAAACAACATTTACATGCGTCACTGGTTCCTTGTCCAATTCTTCTTCTTCAATTTGTTCATTCACCAGAACATTATCATCAACTTATAATACCCCGAATCCCGGGAATCCTACAGTTGGTAATCACATCCACAATTTCACAAAAATTTAAAACCAAACGATTCGTTTTTATTTGAAAGAAGTTCAGAGTAAATAACAGTGGAAAACGTGTAATTATTTAAAGAAAATCCCAAACACGAGTACAAGTGTCCAAAAATCAAATATAAACAAAATATCTGTTTAATTTGAAATCCTCGACCAGAAATGCCTTCAACATCCCGAGTAGCATCCAGCATGTCCAAGTGGTAGCATCCACTTCTTAACCTGAAAGTCAATCTAACATACACACAAAGTCAGCTTGAGATGAGTGAGTTCAAGTTTTAATAATAGACAGTTAAATAAATCATTCCAATGGTTAAAATATAAAAACGGGATTATAAAACATTCCAAGAGTCTAGAATATAATACGGGATACGAACGGTTAGGCCATCATCAACACTAAGTACTCGTACTTAAACATCTATATACATCCATATATTTATATCCCTATAAATACCATCCAAATAATAACATCAAGGTCGAGCATACGTACAACCCAAAAACGTAACATCCGATGATGATCATGTCACACGAGCCTCCCCCCTCACGGGCTTTTCAGGGCCCGCCACAGGATTTAAGAACCTGAGTCGTATAGTTTGGCCCAGCCAAGATCACCAATATATATATATATATATAACATTCAATAATAACATTCAGGGTCGAGAAAACGTACAACCCCAACACGTAACATTCCATTCAACGCATGCAAATACGAAGTAGGCTTACGTAACATTCCGTAGTCGTAACGACTGCAACATTCGCCAAATATTGGCCATACAATAATATATATACACACATTCTATAACATTCCAAGGCCTACCAATACTAGCAAGCCCATGCAAAATAGTTTAAAACATTTCATCAAGCAAAAATCGCTTAGGTGTAGGAATTAATACTAGGCCTAATAGCAACCTCGAGCCTAGACCACAAGTAATAGGTATAACCTTAAGCAATATAAGACCATCAATAAGTCTACAATATCCTAAGGCATAAAATATAGCCCATAATTAGTTTCATAAATGCACAAATATGAATAAGGCTATGTAATACCATCCAAATAGTTGTAACGAGTAAAATCGTGTAAAATTATATTACGGTGTGCATGCTAGCCCAAAACTTGAAAAGAGTGAAAAGGGGCATCATGAACTCACCTGACACAAGGTATGATTTCACCACAAGCTAGAGGATCCCTACGTAGCCCCACAACTCAAACTCCTGTCGGTTTACATACAATCAATACTATTGACATCGAGATGACTCGTTTATCCTACGAGACGTTCTAACATGGTTCGAGTTACCTAAAGCCTCGACCTCATCGAACTCAATCACAACAACCCCCGAGGCCTTACATTCACCAAAACGACCCTTAGATACTCCCGGGAATAAAGAATTCCAAATTTACCCCCGGAAGCACTAGGTGACACTAACACGCGCGTTTAAGAGTTGTTTAACCACTTAACATCCAACTCAGCCCCGTGTGGACCCAATATGATAATTTCATAGCCAACAAGTCCACACGACGCTGCACGAGTCAAATGGGTCAGTAACTCGCAAGTACAACGCACTAACTATTCAATAAACGCAAATGCGCGTTGTACCGACCCGTTTGAGTAATCGACAACCAATTCAGCCCCCATACATATAAAAATGATTTTCAAACAGCCCGTAACCTGAACCAAGGTCACCCGAACTGAATTGGTCGTTAATTACTCCAATACTCGCGTTAAACGTAACAATTCGCTATTCTAGACAACCGAATATCCACTTTCAATCTACAACTAGTTGACCAATCAAACTAACACCAATGCACATGATTTTAAAGTATGATATATGGGACATACCTAGGAATATTGTGGTGCAAAAACTCACTTCAAACAGCCCCGACAAGAGCACAATTGAATATCCACAGGTTAAGCCTAAAACGAACTTATCGATCAATAACAAGTAAAACGTGCAGATTTTAGCATGCGAAGATGCATTTAATTACATAGGATAACCTTTTAAATAAATTATTAAATTTTTACCAGACTTTAATAAATGTCTTAGGTTTATAAAACTATTTTTATTATATTTTTCTAATAGACACAAAAATCATAAAAATTCCTCCAACACAGAAAGGTATGTGCAGCTATTTCAGTGCGCAACAAAATGGTTTTATTTTTATAAAAATCATTACCCAGCCAAATTAAATGATTCCAATTGGGTTTAGTTCCTAACTCAAAATATTAACCTCCAGAAGTGGAACCAACCAATTTGTACTTGTCGAAAAAGAGTTATGATGTGGGGAAGACAGACCAGAATCCGTCATCCCGCATCAGCTTTGACACTCGATCTTATAAAATCATAAAAATCTTTCAAATCTCGTCCAAAAATTACGTATTATACCTTTCTGGAAACTAGACTCAAATTAGAACATCATAGAAACAAGAATCAATCAAAAAAAATATATTTACATCAAGTTACAGACCGAACAATAAACAAGTACGAATCTGTCAGAAATCATTATAACCAAAACTCAACCCTAACGAACAATAAGCGCGTTAATATGATCAATTAAGGTATAAAAGACTCGGGGAATCATAGAACTAACCTTCAATTGAAGTTTCACGCCCTAAGCTTGGCTGCAAAAAGAAAAACGAGGGTGCTTGGGGGCTGCCTTCCTGCCGATCAGACACAAGGGGAGGATAGGGTTTAGGGTTTTTATGTATTATGATATAATATAAAATGTTTCATCCTAGCCCCTCCAAGTTGAAAGATATGGCGATTTGAAAGAAAAGTTAAGTGAATTTAACGCACCGGAAATATGGTAAGGTCGTCAAGGAATGTCGGATAACTCCCGAGAAATGTACATACTTTACAAGCTTTAAATCTTTAAACCGAAATTAACGGGCGTTACAAGTCTACCCTCCTTAGAATGGGATTCGTCCCCGAATCCCGCTATACAGGAACGAGCACAGATGGAGACAAATACCAATCATCTAATCATATAAGAAATAGAAGAAACAAAACCTCTACGGGCACAAAGTCTACAAACAGGAACAAAGCCCGTAGCTCAACAATAAAAAGGAAATCCAGAGTGACAGCATGCTACGCCTCAGCTAAACAATTACGCGCAAAGCGTTCGAGGCGTTGAGGAATGAACGGGAGAATTCAAGGAATGAGAAGAACGGTAACGCTAACGACACGAGCATTAGCCATATCCTATCCCTATAAAGACAGAATCCTAACACAATCAAGCACAGGTAGCGTTTAGAACATGGAAAGTAAGGGTAAACGGCTAATAACGTTGATCAAGTGTTATTAATTGTTTACTTTACCCGCCCATCCTAAGCACCCCCTGCCCCTAACTATATTAGCATCCCATCCAACACTTAAGCAGTTTATGCACATAATAAAACCCTCATGCTTATAAAAATGAATACATAAATATAAAATTTACCTCTTGGCGTGTAGCTACTCGCGGTTGGCATTTCTAGTATTTTATTTTACAGTTCGAGTCCAAGCATTTGGGAATGCTCATATCCCTCTAACCATGACTCTGAAAACAACTTGTAAGACCCCGAATCTCGGGAATCCTATAGTTGGTAATCACATCCACAATTTCACAGAAATTTAAAACCAAACGATTCGTTTATTTAAAACAAGTTCAGAGTAAATAACAGCGGAAAAAGTGTAAATATTTAAAGAAAATCCCAAACACGGGTACAAGTGTCCAAAAATCAAATATAAATAAAATATCTGTTTTATTTGAAATCCTCGACCAGAAATGCCTTCAACCTCCCGAGTAGCATCCAGCACGTCCAAGCGGTAGCATCCACTTCTTAACCTGAAAGTCAATCTAACATACACACAAAGTCAGCTTGAGCTGAGTGAGTTCAAGTTTTAATAATAGACAGTTAATTAAATCATTCCAGTGGTTAAAATATAAAAACGGGATTATAAAAACATTCCAAGAGTCAAGAATATAATACGGGATATGAACGGTTAGGCCATCATCAACACTAAGTACTCGTACTTAAACATCTACATACATCCATATATTTATATCCCAATAAATACCATCCAAATAATAACATCAGGGTCGAGCACATGTACAACCCAAGCACGTAACATCCGACGATATATCTAAAGTAAAGAAAGATCCTGACTTTCAAGTTTATTTTCGATGGTGGTATTATGATGAGAACAGGAGTGAAGCTCAAATTGTTTTGAATCGAGACGGAGTGTGGGATGTGATTGATGTTATGGATCCCATGTGGTCGGTAAACTGCTCGGAGAAGGATATAGAGACGCTTCATAAGTGCAAAATACAAATTTCACGTGATAAATATCAGGCGTCTGCTATGCAATACCAGAAAGTGAAGCCCTTAAATAAACGTTCATGGGAGGATAAAATTCATTCTGGTGCAGTGTGGAAGAGTAAGTGGTTTAAGATGGGAGAAGAGGAAGAACAGAAAGAGAAGGAAAGAGAGCAGGAGATTAAAGAGAAGATACGGATTGCTTCATTGAAGAAATTCCAATACAAGGGTGTTGGAGTATCTATTTCCACAAATCAGAAGCCCTTAAATAAACATTCATGGGAGGATATGAGGAGGGAGTATCGAGAAAGGGTTTTTGGGATGAAAGACTGAAGATTGAATATCGAAGACCTAGCAACATCCGATGGGGAGTTTGTTGGAGCATAATGTCTATTGCTAGGGTCTTAGATGTTTTAGATATGATTGTATAGGGCTTTAAATGTAAAATGTATGTTTTGTATTTGTGTTTAACGCATAAGTCTATCGGAACACATATGTTATGCGGCGCATAACATACGCGCCGTATAAGATATACACCCCATATGTACTTTCATGTGTTTCCTATAGATAGGGACTTATGCATTATTCAGTAGACTTTTGGTGATTGTAAGAGTGAGAGGTAGAGAGAGAAAGTTACTACAGAGTCATATCTTATAATCTTTGAAGTTATCAATGAATATGATGCTTAATGTTTACTTGTTTTGTTCACTCTCATTGGATTCCGCGCATTAAAAAATACAAGGTGTAACATCTAGAGATCCTTATTGTTGTCTACATCAGTTCAACAACCTCTTTCATATAGAACACTTAATTTCTGTAAACCCTCAAACAATAGTTCCTATGGATTATTCCGACTAATAAACCATAAAATAGTTAGGAACACTTGGTAGGTAACCTTATATGCGTCTACACTTGAAAGATGTTCACAAAGACACGTATGGAGCTATTGAATAAACGTAAATTAAATATAAGTATGCATATTCATCTTTTTTTAATCATCAAAAAGTCAATTACAATAATATTAGTCCAACACAAGTCACCAATAAACCGACAAACAATCCAAACTCAACAAATATTCATTCAAAGCCTATGTTCAATAACGGAGTTCATAATAAAAACAATAAAATCAAACCAAATACCGTGTTCGAATGAGTAGGTATTAAACCCTAACGATCTCTAATCCAATGAACAAGTGATTGCTTCCTTCTCCCACAAAACCACCTGTCGTGTCAAAACTTTTGTTGTCTGGCTTGCGGCTGCAGAACCCAAAATAAAAATACTCAGCAGCCACCAATATTTCCCCTTCGATAATGTCGTCTTGACTTATTACATATTCACTAACCTATTTTTCTCTCTTTCTGGGACCAATAACCTTTTTTTCTTTTAACCCTGTATGGGCCCACCAAAGTCATGAAGTTTTTTGATTTATTCTTGTGTTCGGGTGGGCAGGGGGGAAACACGCCTGTGTGGATCTTACAGGAGTGTCTCCTCTTGTTGGGCTCAGGGACCGTGGGTTTGTTGTGGGTCAGGCTGCGTTGAAGGCTGAATCGGGCAAAGTTGTTAAACACGAGAAAGCTTGTTTAGATAATCAACATGTCTTTCTACCATTTGCCTTTGATACATTTGGTTTTCTGGCTCCAGAGGCTGTGAAATTTTTGAGTAGGGTTCAGCGCGTCATACACGGAACCTCTTCAGCTTCTAGGTCCCAAAGCTTCGTTTTTAGCAGGATTGGCTTTGCTGTTCAAAAGGGGGTTGCGGCGCAGCTTGTTGCCCGTTTGCCTGCCACTTTATTGTAATCGTTTTATAGTAAATCCATTTGATTTTCTAAAAAAAAAAACTTTATTTTATTCAGCTTTATTATTTATTTTTTAGTAAATAGTTTTAATTTGATAATCAATACAGAAAGTTGGCAGAAAGTAATTCAATTTTATGTAATCTTTAAAACTCAAATATGAACCAATTCAGAGTGATATTCAATAAAATGGCTCCAAAGTACTTAAAATTGTAGGATATAGTTATTATAATATGTATATAATTTAACTCATATCAAATATCCCCACACTTAAACCTTTTTCTTTCCTATAAAAGCTATTTGCAATGGAATCATAATCAGAAAATTGATTTTCAAAACATTTAGGTTAAATTAATTAATAATAGATAGATGCAAAAACCACGATTGCCGATAGTGTTGTCCACTTAAATCCAGCCACCAACCTATCAAGCTCCCCATTATATTTAACGATTAAGTTAAATTGATATAAATAAACCAATGGGTCTCACACTTAAAGAGTCACAGATCTGCTTACCCCCATCTTAGGCATAATCAAGACAATTTAAACCGGGTTGAAACAGACTGGTTCAACCTATCACCGTAAGCTAAAAACCCTTTAATGATAAGAAGAAAATGCACTTTGGTGGAATTTAGGTAGATGAAAGGTCAAGTGAGGGTGTACGAGCAATGCCTAAACCTAAGACTACATTAGCGAATTTCGGCCCAGCATTGTTTAACCAGAGTTGCAACCCAGTATATGGCAGTCCTAGGCCTCCACCCTTAGTATTTCCTAAAAGTATTTATTGACTAAAAACTCGAACCCCAATAGTGTAATCTTAGAGTCACCATCCCCTTGGTAACATGCACGCTCACGGCCCCGTCTAGTATGTGCCTTTTGGCCTCTTTTTCTAATGATTTTTTTTCCATTTTTTGTGAATGCTTCTTTGGTATTTGCATAACTTTCATTCACTTTTACTTTCAAAACAATTGCACTTCTTTGATATTCATGCAACAAAACTTTGTGCTCTTAGGCATATTTTACCTACATATATAACTATTCTTTTATGCTCGTATAAATGATGGACATGGTGGGGCGCCACCACTCGTTATTTTATTTCAAAAAACAGAGTGGTGTGCTAATTTTAAGTGCATGTAATTCTCACCACCTCAAGGAACTCAAATTACGGTAATACTCGCTATGTCTTATCGAATTTTCAGCTTCACTATCCCCCTCAAGACGAGAACCCACAAAGTTTATGATTATTAGGTACATTAATAATACTCAGGGGAAATCCTTCAAATCTAGTTGGGTCTATCGACACATCACAAATTAAAAGTGCTTTCTATTTTTATATCTCATATATATTAGTAGTTTCGAAAAACAAATACCCAATTTTTCTATCATTTTCCATTTTGTTGTAAAACGTTTAATTCAAGGGACATTTTTTTTCTTATTTATTTATTTATTTGTTTTTTATATACATTTTTATTTTTTAAAACTATATACTTTTTTTATCCAAAAAAAATTAGTTTCCCATCACCACACTTAAATTTCACATTGTCATCAATAAGAGATAGGAAAAAAAAAACTAAAATAAAGCAGAAATAAAATAAAATAAAATAAAACAAAACATAAAGAAAATGAAGTTTTTTGATTTGTGAATTGTAAGCAAGAGAATTACGTAACATTTTATTTCCGAACTTCTTTTTCCTTTATACTTTCTTCGAGGCATTCTGAGCCCACCACTGATTTCCGTCTAAAATTAAAAGTAACAATTAGTCAATTGTCATATTTATTACTTATATATATTTGAATTTGAAACAAAGAGTTCTTAAACTTAAAAACCACGTTGCTTTATTTTATTCATCTTTAATATTTACTTTTTTAAGTAAATAGTTTTAATTTGATAATCAATACAGAAAGTTGACAAAAGCAATTCAATTTTAGCTCATTATCTCTTCTAATTTCAAAACTCAAATGTGAACCAATTTAGAGTAATATTCAATAAAACCTCGGCTCAAAAGTACTTAAAAGTGTAGGATATAGTTGTTATAATATGTATATAATTTAGCCCATATCATCCAACAACCCTTAAAAACCCTTGAAATCGTTTAAAATAGCCAAATATTGCATTTATAGAAGTACAAGGGCAAAAATTGCCAAAAATTAAAATTTTTATCATTCCTCGAACACTGAGATGCACGAGGGGTGAAGCCTCGTGCTCCGCACTACGGGGAGGACGGATTTACATGGCCAATTTTGTTTTTACTCGTTTATTCGGTTTATAATGCTAAATCATCCTTAAAACGACCTAAATCATGAAACTTAAGGTCCAAGTTAATTAATCTGATATTTTAACATGTCCAATTCATTTCTTGTTGAACAATTCGGAATCTTTATGTTTATTTAAGCCGATTTCGTCATAATTTTGTTACTTGGTTACCTTAAACAAGTGAGTACCTTTAGAAACGAATTATAACTTCATATGAAGTCAAAACATATTCTAATACCCTAAAGCGTCACTATAACATCAGCCTCCATCATTTCCCTAGTCTCGTCCTTCGGTGTTTCATGTTTTACCTCAAGCTTTTGTCTTCCTATTTGACTTTCAAGTTCCAAGAACCGTTAGCTTCGAATTTCTCCTAGTTCTAATCCTTGTTTGAGTAAGTTGTCTTATGAGTTTTCATAGGTTTTTATCTTATGAAAAAAAGCCCTCAATCAATTTCTCAGATTGAGGAAGTCTCGATGGTCAGTTTGATCCCGACCCGTTTTAGGGCATAATAGTCAAATCCTTTGACTATTCGATTTGTCTAACTCCTGGTCGGAACTAGATTACAGGCCAGAACAATTTTTTGTTCACCATAAAATTTTGAGTTAACTGGTCAGAACCTGACTCCTGACTCAAAGTTCGAATTTTGAACAGTACCAGCTCGTTTAAATCTTAAAAACCTCATAACTTGAGTTTTATAAATCCATTTAATCATCAATTGCATTATTCTTAGTTTTATTTCTATAATACTATCTCTAAGTTTCATATTCGTTCAGATCAACTCAAACAGCATGTTAAAGTTTGGTTTTTCGTTTATTTCTTATTACCTTTAAAACTCGCCTTGCTAATAAGGGGAGTAATAACTCACCTTTATCCACTTATTTTAAATACTTTTTGGGACTTTATGCATACTTATTAATACTTTCACATTACATATTATCCAAAACTAGAAAATCATGATTATTGTGTTGTTGGTCAATGAAATGCTTATTTGCTATTTGCTTGCTTGCTTATTTGTTTAATTCTAGCATTCGGAGAGGTCCATCATTGATTCTAGCATAACTCATTGATTTGTCATAGTAGCTAGAGCCTTATTCGCAAGGCAATAGTCAACTGACACCACATACTTGCTTATTGTTTAATTGCTGATACTCATAATATTGGTTTGGTTATTATTTTTTTGTTTATATATATATAGACGTAGGGTTAGAAAATTGACTAGGAAGATTGAAATCTTCTCAACCTCCTCAGAAAATAGCTAACTATGGAACTCGAGCAAGCTTGGACCTTCGAGAACAACTTTTACTATCTCGAGCCTGATATCTTACTTGCGTAATATTATCTTCTGAAATTCTTCTAAGTGTTTAAAGCTTCAAGCAAGCTACACTTCGTCGAGCAAGGATGTTCTTCATCAAGCACAGTTTTCCATCCAAGCAAACACTTGATCTATCCAAGTTTAAACCAAAGATTACAAGTATTTTTTGTGGGTCGAGCATGGATTAAGTAAAGGATGATCTCAATATGTTCTAAGTAAAGCTTCGAGCACAGTTCAATCTTGAGCAAGTTTCAGTACCTAAGCATACTGGTATTGTTCTCAATAAACCTTACACTGCATTCTCGGGTTTAAAATACAAGGAAAAGAAATGATAAGATTGGATAAAGGAAGAAAGGAGAAGAAATTATATACTTAAAAGGCATTCTCGAGTTAAAATAAAAGGAGAGAAAAGAAAGCGTTAATTACATATTTGAGTTAGATATGAAGGAAAAGATAGGAAAAAAAATTATAATTTTACAATTATGTCCTTATTTTTGAGTTAGATAGGAAGGAAAATATATGGTAAATTAGTAATATAGTATATGGCTATAAACTTTTCCTTCAATATTTGGCAGGAAATTTTTGGAGGAAAAAAGCCCCAACTTTTCGTTCCATTCTCATTCTTTTCTTTTAAAAAAAATTCAAGTATAAAAACAAAAAAATTTTCTTATATTTTCTTTTCCAAACCCTTAATTAAAAAACTCAAGAATGCAGTGCTAGTGTAGATTGAAGAGATCTAGGAGAATAAGTTTGCTTGTGGGATTTGTTAGAGCAAAGTTGGGATAAATTATGAATTTTAAAGTCTGCTGGAGTAGAATATTTTCTAAGGAAAATATTTAGTAAAGTATACTCGAAGAAATGCTTCGAGCATCCTCAATGTTACAAGGTCTGCTCGACAAAGATATATCATAATCAAAGGCCTAGTTTGCACTTGTGTTTATTTTAATTGTATTGGGTAATCATTAGGGCTTCTAGAACGAACGTCAATTGGCCTATATAAAGAATACTAGGTTTGCATCATAGGGACGCGTGCATAAACGAACATTGAGAGACTGAGACCTCAATTCGTGCAAACTTAGTACAGCCGTCATTTATTGTGAAACCCTAGACTCTCCATGCAAAAACCTTAAAAACACTTCCATTTTTCTTGAGTGAATATTCTAATATACTGGAAATTTTTAAGTATATTTGTGAGTGTCATATACAATCATATTGCTATATCAGCATCCGGTTTATATTTGATTCCGCCGGATATAATCAGTGGGTCTTCATAAATTGATTTCGTGCGTATTCTTGTCAACTGTTTTATTCTACACGAGATTCCGGTCCTGACAAATGGTATCAGATGTAACATCTAGGATTTTTCATACTCATAACCGTATTTGTATACCCAACTCGGGAATATAATTAGGATATTTTGTATTGATAAAAGCTTGTATTTATTAGTATTTAACTTGGTTTAACTTATTTTATAATTTCATAACTTTCAATCATACCAAATAGTCCTTAAAACCCCTTAAAATAGCTTTAAACAGCTAAAAATCGCATTTATAAAAGTACAGGGACTATTTTTAACCCAAATCTCGAAACTTATGCCCCAAGATAAGTTATATAATATTATAACATGCCCATTTTCTTACCTTAAATATTAAAAACGAATTTTTATTGTTAATTGGTTCGATTTTGTCATTAATTGATTATTCGGTTTCCTAAACGAGCTTTTTAACTAAAATTAACTTGTGCTTACCTATCCTATATAAACAAGGTGTAAATAATATGCCAAATACTTCCCTAAACCCTAATAAAACCCCTCTTAACCGTCATCATCATAAAACATACGATTCCGCCTTCGTTTTTGCTATTTTACTGAAGATTGTTAGTGTTCGTGTTGATTTTCAAGCATTCTCAACCTTTGACTTCCGTTTCTTATCAATTTAAGCATTAACCATGTAAGTTGTCTTCTGTAAAGTGGTTCATTATTACTCACTTGTCAATAACCTCAATCAATTTCTGAGATTGAGGGGTATTGACGGGTCAATTTGATTCAAACATGTTTAAGGGCAAAGCGGTCAACAACTTTGACTAATTGATTTCTCATACTTCTGGTTGGAACTGACTTTCGGTCCAGAAGACTTTTATTTTTATCTCTAGATTTTAGGCTACTGACCAAAATCCAACTTCCGACTCACTGTTCGGATTGTGGTCAGTACCAGCTCGCTTAAATGCTATTTTTCTCATAACCGGAGTTCTAGACATCCGTTTGGATCAATTCTAGCGACTATGATCTCGATTTTAATCATAGTTTATTATCTCTAAGTTTCAGGTCTGTTTGTTTTATCTCAGTTAGCACGTTAAAGGACGGTTCGTTTGTTTAATTGTGCTTTTAGTCTATTTCTCGCACACTCGCCTAAGCTATAAGGTGAGATATCATTCCCCATTTTGTTTTACTGTTTTTAAGCATTTTGGGAAATGTGCATAAATACTTACTTTTATATTACATACATACACAAAACTCGCAAACGAATGATAGTGTGTATTCAATCACATGTTATTTGTTAGTTGCTTATGTGCTTACATTCTATCATATTCGGAGAGGTCCATCATGATCACACTATATAGTATGATTATACGCCGTCCTAGTAGCCATAGCCCGTAATCGTGAAGCATGGTCAACCGAAAATCATATTTGTATGCTAGTCATAGTAGTCATAGCCCATGTTCGTGAGGCATGGTCAACTGACACACTATTTGCTCAGGATTTGATTGTTTATTAGAGCATTTATTTCGTTTTGCTTATTTATTTATATACTATTATATCATGAAAACTGGTGATCATCTCACTCAACATGTGTTGTTGACAAATCTCTGTTTATTTTCTACGCATATACAGGTTATCAGTCGATTTGAAGGTAAGTGAAGAACGCATAGAAAGACATTAGAAAATAAAATAAATAATATTTAAATGTTATTTGTTTGGAAATTTTATTGACATATTTTGAAACTTGTGCACATTATTTTAATTTTGAAATAAATAAATTAATTAGATAGTGTCATATTTTATATTGTATGATAGTACCTTGTGAGCTGTGAACCACGGTTCACACCCCGACATTTCGCCTTATGTTGGGGTGTGACATCAGAGCCTTGTACGCTCGCTGAAGACCACTGCGTTGGAAACGTGATATGGGTTAAACTATACATATAAATATTATAACTATTTCTACACTTTGAGTTATTTTTTAGTTACTTTTTATAAATTATTACTCCTAATTGGTTCATACTTGTATTTAAAGGTATTAGGAGACAACGAGCTAAAACCTAAGATCAAGTTCATGCTATTTGCGTTGCTTATTATTTCATCGTGTTTTAATCGAGTTCCAACAATTTGATGGAGAAAGATAAAAAAAAAGAAAGATAAAAAATGTGAATTTTAATTTGAATCTCGTGAAATAATTTGGAGCCTAATTCATATTTTATTAATTATATATTCAGATGAATTAATAGGGTAACTAACTTTAAAGCCATTGGCTCTGCTACATGTCTAAATTCCGATTTCCAAAATTACATTCACTTGATAATCAATTTAATTATATTTTTATGGCCATGTAATAGGTAGGTAAAACAGATTCTTGGGCTCCAAGTATAATTATTACTAAGAGGCTGGTTGAACTAATTTAGATCATGGGCCAATAATTTTACTTGGAAAAGAATAAAAGGGAATGACAAAAATACCCTACGGAGAAATTAAGGGGGGCATAAAAACAGAAGTCAGACAAAAATTGGGAGTCACAAGGAGAACGAAGCAAGCATGGTGGGGTTCGAGTATACAGAGCATTCAAGATTAATATCTACTCATCCAAACAATAATATTGGGCTATTGTTTTCGTGATGAATTCAGTTTTTAAACATATTTATTCTGTTTTTTTCTTGAGTATGATTGTTGGCTAAATCCCCTAGCTACCTAGGTTTTTGATGATTACTTTGTGATTTGCGGATATTATTTTGGTTTTTTTGGTTTCTAATGTTGGATTAATACTAAAGTAAATAATCTTTTTACAATTGATTTGATGTCTTTGCATATATAGTTTTGATTTATTATTAATCTTCCTTCCGTATGTGTCTTGTTGAATGTCTTTCAGTTATAGACGCATATTTAGGTCGCTTACTGTGTGTTTAAGATTATTTTACGGTTTTACTAGATGTAGTAATCCATAGGAACATTGGTTAGTGATTTGTTAGAGTTTTATATTCTACCTATCTAGACACTTAGAGGTAATAAATAGTCAGGTTGTCCTTGGGATTAGGTGTTTAGGCTAGAACGCTCTGGCAGGAGGTTTCCTAGATTTCCCTAGTTTCATCGTAATTCTGTGTCTAATCGATTGTTCTTAGGTTACCCCTTGCACTTTAGGGTGTATTGAGATAGTGAGACTGACAAGTAATCTGTCTTTTAGGGTACTTTAGTATTGTTGGAGAGACTGAGAGGTAATCCAACCAACCGCTAAGTTTACACGCCCCTTAGGTTTCCTTTTAGGTCACACCCGGAGAATGATCAGGGATCCACTAGAAAGTCTAAGGGTGTCATATTTTAAGATACCGGTTCCATCATAGTTTCCATAGCCAAGAGAGATCCGAGATTTAGAAGTAGGATTCTAAACGTAGGTAGTGCTTCTACCATTTTTGAGTTCGTCTACATAACCGAGTTAAAGTCTGTTGGTGTCAGTGTCAGTTTTAGTTTAAGTATTTTTTTAATTTATAGTTAATAAATAAAAAACACAAAAATCTATTTAATTAAGTTATTAGTTAGAGTCTAGTTTAGGTGTTTCTAGTGTCCTTTGGGTTCAATGTCCCGGACTTAGTTAGGCTTTACTACATTCGATAGGTACACTTGCCTGTCTAGTGGTCTAGCCTTACGATAGTCTAGATTTATAAATTTAAAACTAGAATATCTAGGTTAGGTTAAGTTTTTATAGACCGCTTTTAGCACATCAAAACGTTGTGATTGTTGAAGTTTACAATCAGATCTGAGGTGCTCAAAAAAAGATGGAAGATCAAGAAGTTTCAATCAACAAGATCCCAAGACTGCTCGGGCAGGAAAACTATATAAAATGGAAGGTGCTGTTTGAAGCTACTGTGAACTATAATGACACAGAACTCTAGACTTCAATCAAGGAAGGTCCCTATGTTCCTACTGCCAGTGCAAATACAAATCAAACAGTTGAGAGGCAAATGAAAAAAAGAGATGATAAAGCGTTCTCCATGCTAAAAGTAGGCTTGACATGGGAAATACTGACAAGTGTGAATCATTACACAAGTCTAAGGCCATGTATGATGCAGTTGTTATATGTTTGAGGGAAATGTTGAACTCAGAGATATCAAGAAAGACACATTGAAGCAACAACTAGATCGCTTCAAGTATGTGCTATAGAGATTCATAGCGATAGTGAATGAAATAAGGGCTACAGATCTTTAGATCTCTCACTTTGAATTGAACAAGAAGTTATTGTTTTCATTGTCCCGTGAATGGTACACTGCAAGTAACTTTATGAAGGAGAAAGTGAAACTTCCAAATTTCAAGCTAGATGATGTCATCTCTTTTCTCCAAGCAGCTAAGCACGAGAGGATTAAAAATAATATGATTAAAGAAGAGAGACCAAGCTTTCTAGTAGCCAATAAATTGAGTGCACCCATGAGCAACATGTCAACAAGGTCTCAACAACATCCGATAGTTGAAAAACATTTGGAATTCAATTCAGTCACCTCTAAGACACCAAGAAAGTACTCAAGTGCTCCTGCACCTAGCCAGTAGAGATTCAATGTGCAGATGATAGAGGATAATGATAATGCATCAACTGCAAGTGGACAACCACCATATGTTCTAAACAACTCTGGCCAAGGAAATGAATGCCAGGCTTTGTTTTCAATGTTCACTAAATCTTATAATGCATTTGCGGCTAAGAATTTGATCCATACAAGTGTGGTTCAAGAACACCTTGAACAGATTGATACTGATGATCTAGAAGACATGGATCTCAAATGGCAAGCTGCCATGCTAGCAGTAAGAAGCAAGAGGCTTTAGAATAGGATAGTGAGATCAACCTTATCTGGTCCTAGTGATAGAATCGGTTTTGACAAGTCAAGCCATCTGCTTCAACTATCAGCAACAAGGGCACTTTGCTAGGGAGTGCAATCTTTCTAGTCAATATAGAAACCAAGTCAATCAAACCCAGTTTTATAAAAATTAGAATCAAAACCAGCAGAACTACCAGCCAAGAAATCAGCCATTGAACCGAAATCCTTATCCTCAGCAAATACAACAACAGGCCCAGCAGCAACCTAGAAATAATAAACTACAATTGCAGAATAATCAAAATACGGGGCAAGCTGGAAACAACAATCAAGGAAGGGATCAAGGAAATGTGGCTGTCACCATGGAACCTCAAGATGGTGAATTGGACTGGAGTAATCATGCTGCAGAGATAGAGACAATGATGCCTACATGGCCAAGATTTATGAGACATGAGGAGCTGCATCAAGTCCACAGGTACCTACTAAACCTTCAATATCTGAATTGTTACTAATAATTGATGGTTTGAAAAAGGAAGTAGGAAAATGGAAAAGTGAATGCAGTAGGAAGGATAGTGTGATTAATGTCTATGATATGAGTGAGAAGACATATGAAAATCAAATCAAGAGTCTTAGAGAAGACTGTATTGAAATTTATAGAACTCAATCAAGACTGAAGGTAGAGGTTGAAGGGTTGAAAAGGTTGTACACTGATGAGAAGTTGAAGAATACCGAGCTTGAAATACAGATAGAATTCTTGAAGAATCTGGTGTCAACTAGAAATATTTTGGGAATAATTGGGAAGATTAAACCAGAAGACAAGTACAAGATAGTTCCACCACCCTTCTTTGACAAGTATCCTTTAAAAGTTGACAAAGAAAATAGTGAAGAGTATTTGAAGATGTCTAAGTCAGCATTTGAAGATAAAGAGGAGTTTGTAAGCTTGTTTGAGAATGTGACTGTCAGTAAAGAGGGTGAGTTTGTTATAGATGAGAGAGTTCCACCAGTTGATCAGGGTGTAGTGAAAAGGGAAGAAGAAGTAGGCTTAGAGACTAAGGAAAGTGTTTCAAGTGAGTGTAGCTCGTGCAGCTACAACAGCAAGAGTGAAAAAGATGAGAGAGTTGGTAAGGGTCTAACAAGAAGAGATCCTTTAGAAAGGTGCCAAGACTACCAAAACAGATAAACAAAATGAAAAGGCATGATGAAAAGATGAGGGCTGAGCACAAGGTGTTTGACATATGCGGAAATGCAAAGACTCAGAAAGCAAGAATCAAGAGATCTACTGGTATTGAAACATATCTACGGATCTACCCAGTTTTCTCCAACCATGAGTTGTTTGATGTAGGAGATACTGACTATATAAGAAGAATAAGCCCAGATAGAGAAGCAAGATCAACCAGTCCACAAATAAGGCTGAAAGAAATAAAGTTTGTAAAGGCAAAAGAACAGCCAAAGATAGATGTGTGTGGACCCATTCAGGTGGATTTTGACAAGTTCACATATGCACAGAGATCATTGGGGCTGTCTATGCCCAAGCCAAGTGAAAGATTCTACAATTAAGGTGTATCACAAGAACTTGGTAATTTAGGGAAAGTTTGGTGCAAGGAGTGTGACACCTATGGTCATCACACAGACTCATGTTGGAACAAAGAGGAAGATGAGTATGTGATTCCTGATAAGTTATGTGGGCAGGATTTGGGTCTATACAAGAAGAAGTATGAAAAGTATTTAAGAAATGAGAAATGTGATGAGAATTCAGGAGATGAAAGAGTGAAGGCTGAAAAGAGATTAAAAGTTGTGCTGAGAATGAATGAAAGATCAAATGCAAAACGCAAAGCAAGTTTAAGAAATTCTGATTTGACTAAGAAGTCTGCTCCAAAAGGGGTTTCTAATCTGAAGGTGAATAAGAAAGGGTTGAGCAGATTAATGGTGATGAAAAGTTTCTTTTGAAACAAGGATTTGAACCAAGAGGGTTTCAACGGAAAACCAAGGAAGCAACTTCAAAAGTTAGTTCTAAAAGAGAAACACCAGTATTAAAACCTTGTAATCCAGGATGGGGGGAACAAAGTTGAATTTGAATATGAATCTGATGATTCTTGTGAAGTTGTGCATAAAGATCCAGTCCCAACTAATTTGACGATTGTGCTGTTAATGAAATGAAAACTGCTGAAGTTTGTTCTTCAAATCATCACTAATCAGATTTAAATGATGTATGGTACATGGACAGCGGATGTTCCAGGCACATGACTTGTGATAGGATATCACTTATTAATTATGAAGAGAAGTTTGAAGGAAGATTGTTGGAAGAGGCATCCTTGCCAATGAAAAAAATGTCTTTTGAAAATGTGTTGCATATGGAGGGTCTACAGTAAAATCTGTTGAGTATATCTCAAGTCTGTGATAAGTGATATAAAGTTGGTTTTGATGATGTACACTGCTTCATACTACAACCTGAGTTTGTGATACCTCCATACATGATCATGATGATGGCACCCAAAAATTGAAATTTGTATGAGCTAAGAATAAAGAAGGCAGTGTCAATGGGTGGATCATGTTTTGTGTCAAAGGCAACTAAGAATGAAACAAGGTTGTGGCATAGGAAGTTGTTCATGTTAACTTAAAGAACATGAACAAGCTGGTGAAAGGAGAACATGTGATTGGTCTTCCAACCAAGGAGTTCAAGCTAGATGGCAAATGTTCCTCATGTCTCAAAGGGAAACAACACAAATCATCACACAAGACAAAGCTAGTCAATTCAATTGATAAAGTGCTGGAATTACTTCACATGGATCTTTTTGGTCCTGTGAGTGTTCCCAGTATTGGAAAGAAGAAGTTTTGCCTAGTGATAACAGATGATTATTCAAGATTCACATGGGTCTTTTTCTTGGCTACCAAAGATGAAACTGCTGAAATGATTAAGGGATATGAGACAAGAATGGAGAATCAACTGTACAAAAGAGTGTAAGTGATCAGAAGTGATAATGGGACTGAGTTCAAGAATGGAGTAATGGATGAGTTTTGTGTGACCAAAGGAATATTTCAACAATTTAGTGCTCCTAGAACTCCTGAACAGAATGGATTGGCTGAAAGAAGAAAAAGAACCCTGATTGAAGCTGCAAGAACCATGATTGCTGATGCTTATTTGCCAGTCACTTCTTCCCTAACTCTTATAATCTATACACTCTAATCTTCAAAACACTAATGATTATCATCTGTTTTGCAGATAAAATGGCATATAAGTTTGAGCCCAAACACAACATGTGTGCTCTATTGGATAGCTGAAGAAAATCAAGAGCTGTGTCTGATTATAAACTGGCTGAATAACTTGAATTTGAGATTTGCTCTGACAGAAAATCCAGTAATATACAACAACCATATAAACGATTTTTAGGGCTCAACTGTGTATACTAATGATATTAATGGAAGAACAATAGAAGCCACCATCTTGGATCAAGAAATGGAGATAACAGAGCAAACAATTAGAGCAGCACTACAACTGAATGACAATCATGCTGCACAGCTGTCTTACTCATAGCAAAGGCTGTTGAGAATTTTTTAAGAAACCTTGGTCTATCAAGGGTATATTCATGAAGGTCAATCCCAAAAGGGGATATTTCCATTGCTTTATAGGTTCCTGATATACCATGTAATACATAGCTTATCTTTGAAAAAGGGACACATGGACTTTACTAAGCAATTGCAACTGTTGCTATATTATTCAGACAACCGTTTAACTTTTCAAGAATGATCTTTAATGGTTTGGTCAACAATGCACACAAGAATAAAATAGGCAAATTTTTAATGTAGCCAAGATTCTTGCAGATCATTATTAATGGGACTTTGAATGGCCTTGCAACCACTGGTGAAACCTTAAACTTACAAGATCCAAATGTATTTAAAAGAATAAAGAATGTGAGCTCTAGGAGCCAATTTAATGCAAGAGTGGATTTTGATGTCTTGCCATGGATGTTGAACAACCAAATGGAGACCATGGAGGTTCCTGCTTCTCCAGAACCTGATGTGGAAGACAGTGATAGTAGTGATGAAAGTGGAACAAGTGAGAGTGAGGATGATGGTGATCATAATGATGGTGGAGATAATGATTTGGTGCATAATGAAGAAATTGTGATGAATGAAAATGATCAAGAGGTAGTGAATGAGCAAGTGGATGATGATGTAATTATTAATCAGAATGAAGATGATACTGCTAACGTTGAAGGTCAGAATGAGATTGGCATTCGGCCTGAATTTGTGGTTGAGCATGTAGTGAACGAGCCAATTGATGAAGACGCGTTTATTGATAATGTTGTTAATCAGGTGACTCACACCGCCCGGATGATAACTCCACCCGTCTCACAAGATCAAATAACCCAACCCACTTCAAACATTCCTTCGCCACCCTACTCACCAATCCAAGAACCCATAAATGATCCGTCCAGTTACTCACATCCACAATCACCCATTAATGAACCCATCCAGTCATCACCTAAACAGCCCATTCAACAACATGAACCTTACATTCCTATATCTATCACTTATCTTATTCATTACTCACCAGAATCCTTGTCAAGTCAACCTGGATCTTAGCCAGAAGAAGAACACTTCATGAATCACCCATTTCCTCACCGGAAGATGTGAATGAAGATTTATTAACAAGAAATGCAGAACTAGAAACTGAAAACAATGAATTGAGATTGAAAAACAAAGCTCTTGAAGAAGCACTTGAGGCGGTGCTTAAATGGATTCAAACCCTGGAACATCTGGAGGTTGAGAAGACCTCATATGCTCCAAAATAGGGGGAGAATATAAATACCCTTGATCAGTTGTGTGAGTTATATGAAGATAGTGAAGAGGAGATGGCACAGATAAATGCATTAAACTAGATAGAGAATTTATATGACATGTCTGATGACCAAGAAGGAGATGAAGTGGAGAGGGAAGTTGATAATGTTCAAGGATAGAGGGAGAAAGTAGGAGAAAGATGATGATGAAATCATAAAAGAATTATATGGAGACTTGGAGATTGAAAATGTCTCTAAGATGCTAATAAGGAAGTTAATGATGAAGAAAGAGGAGAATAAAAGAGAAAGGTGTGGCTCTAAATGAAGAAGACTTACAGCCCACTGGAGCCCCTAAGCCAACTTCTGGAGATGAATTTCTAATAATTGAGAATGTTGATGATGCTGGCAGAGTTGCTAGAGAGTGTGACGGAAGTTATTAACTTGAGGAATGCTGAAATGGAACAAGAAGAAATACCTCAATAAGTTATTGAAACTTTAATTAAAATGAAGAATAAAGAAGATGAGGTGAAGGCAGCAAAGAAAGATTTAGATGAAAACCTGGCCATGGTGATAAGCACTTTTAAAGAAAAGTCTGAGATTGTACCTCAAGTTGTGATCACTGAAGAAAAGAAAGATGAACAAGAAGAAGAACAAGAACAAATGACTAAAGAAGAATATGAAAGAATGGTCTTGGATGTGGTGGTTTTAAGAACCATGTATCATGTATTACAAAACAATGGCCCAAAAATGTGCTGAAATATGTGAGGTAAAGGAAAAGGGCTTATGAGCATATGAAGACAAAAACAAGTGGCACTGAATTTAAGGAAACTGTACAATAAAAGACTAATCTTCTTAAAGAGTCAGCTGATGAAGAGCCAATTAATGTTGTGCCATTAAGACAGGTAGCACCAGAAGCAGTACCGGAACCTGAAACAACGAACTTAAATGTCAATGAAGATGATACCCCAAAAGGAAAAAGACAAAAATCCACTGCTTCAAATACCAAAAGGGAGGAAAGCATTATCAAAGAAGGTTTCTGAGAAAAGAGACGTGGAAGAACCAAAAATGAATGAACCACAAATTGGGGCATTAGATGAACTAAATGATGATGAAGTATTTGTGGACAAGGAGACTGAAGCTGAAGAGGATGAATTGAGATCTCCTCAAGTTCATTTAACTGAAGAACATAGGAAGAATATACAGGCAAGCTTTGATGAAATAAAAATGAAATATCCAAGAATAATGGCCTTACTCAAGTTTGAAATGAACGTTGAAACCATAAAAGAGTTAAATGATGCTGATCTTGATTATTTGTTTGAAAAGAAAAGTAGAAAAAGTAGAGAAGCCAGAGAAGAAATGAGAAAACACTTGTAAAAGAAGATTGAACTTTTGAAAGTCTATAGTATGATCCTAGACACATCCAAATCATGTTAGCTGATGAGATTATAAACTTGGCAGATATATGGAAGAAATGGACATGGAAGAGGAATTATTTGATAGTAAACAATTATATGGTTTCCTACTTGAACAAATAGACATTTGAAGATATTGATAATCTATTTAAGATGGTGTCTGCTAGAGAGCGGGAAGAATAAGATAAAAAGGCAAATAGAAACAAAAGAAAGTGGATGAGTTAAAGAAGTATGATGGCAAAATTAAATTTCTTGTGGAGCATGGTACAATTTCAAACATGTTAAAGAGTTGTCAAAGAAAGAGATTGAGGAGAAAGTCAACATGGTAAAGAAAAGAATAGCTGCTCAACAAGTAAAGGAAAATTTTGAAAAGGAGGAAAGAAAGAAAATTGAAAAGGAGAATACAAGGATACCGATAGGGCAAAAACAGAAGGAAGTAAATGATCGGTTTGAAGATAAAAACAAGTGGCACTGAATTTAAGGAAACTGTACAATAAAAGACTAATCTTCTTAAAGAGTCAGCTGATGAAGAGCCAATTAATGTTGTGCCATTAAGACAGGTAGCACCAGAAGCAGTACCGGAACCTGAAACAACGAACTTAAATGTCAATGAAGATGATACCCCAAAAGGAAAAAGACAAAAATCCACTGCTTCAAATACCAAAAGGGAGGAAAGCATTATCAAAGAAGGTTTCTGAGAAAAGAGACGTGGAAGAACCAAAAATGAATGAACCACAAATTGGGGCATTAGATGAACTAAATGATGATGAAGTATTTGTGGACAAGGAGACTGAAGCTGAAGAGGATGAATTGAGATCTCCTCAAGTTCATTTAACTGAAGAACATAGGAAGAATATACAGGCAAGCTTTGATGAAATAAAAATGAAATATCCAAGAATAATGGCCTTACTCAAGTTTGAAATGAACGTTGAAACCATAAAAGAGTTAAATGATGCTGATCTTGATTATTTGTTTGAAAAGAAAAGTAGAAAAAGTAGAGAAGCCAGAGAAGAAATGAGAAAACACTTGTAAAAGAAGATTGAACTTTTGAAAGTCTATAGTATGATGATCGGGCAAAAACAGAAGGAAGTAAATGATCGGTTTGAAGATAAAGAAATGGTCGAAATACTGAAAAAGCTATTAAAGACCAAGGGGATGAGTGAAGAAACCATTGAAAGACTATCAAAAGGTGAATTAAAGAAAATTTATGAAAAGGAATTAAAGCTTTACAATGAAGAATTGAATGGGTTGGAAGAGATGGAAAGACAAGAGAAGAATGTACCAGAGCCTATGAATGTTATGCCAGAGCCAGTGGACTATGAGCAACTATTGACAATGAAACGGCTAACATGATCAGTATTTTGTGTAAACAAAGTGAACATTACTTTCAGATTGTCATGAAGACAAAAGAAGAAATAAAGAAGATGTATGATGAACCACAGAAGAAACACTTAAAGGAAGCATCATCTTCAAAGAAATAATCATCAAACAGATTATCAATATCCAGAGTACAGATACCGTTGACCAGATTTGAACTGCATAGGCAAGAACGACCAAGAACAATGTGAATCTGCCTAAAAATCTGTACTTGGATGCAAGATCCAAAACACAAAAGGTCATAATGCAAGATGGAGAAGAGAAAGTAATTATTTTCAAAGATGACTTCAGGGATTTTTCAAGAGAGCAATTAAATTAGATGGCAAGACTGAAACTGTATGATTATCATAACAAGGATCAATTTGCAGGACAACAAAGGAATGAGCTCTCAAAGCATCTTCATGAACAACAAAGAGCTGGTTTTCCTTTGCTTGACAAGAAAAGAAAGTGGTACTATTCAGTAGCTGAAAAGTAAGAAGGAACAAGCGGTTGAGGGAAGTTAGATTGGCAGAATATTCGTTTTTGTAACCGGAAAGGAAAGGAGCTACCAGAAGGAGTGAACATTCGAGTTCAAGTACTGGAAGAGAAGTTCTAGCTCCCAATCCTCCAAGAACTTTAAAAGAAAGTATCAGCATGAGGAGAGAGATGGTTTTGCCAAGTTCAAAAGTACAAAGAAATGTAAGGATGGTAGATATTGCTACAACAAAGGAGTGGAACGTTCACACTGTAAAATTCTGAAGGAGAAGTGCTAGGGATAATTGAAAATGACCATGGACTAGAGTTCATTCATATCAAAGACTTGACTGATATCAAGGAATGGGAGATACCTTTGGATTCTTAAGATCATGTGGATCTGGACACGTTTCAACAACGAGCCACTGCTATAAGAAATAGAAAGATAATCAAGGCTAGGAGGCATAAATAGAGGTAAGGTGTGAAAAAAGGTAAAAGTGTAGGTTTCTTGCTAAAATGACCATCTGATTAATGCTTGTAATTTTATCTTGTTTTGTAATTTTATATTTGTGTAATTTGATGTGTAATACCCTAGAGGCAGAATTTGATGATGTAATGTAATTTGATTTTCATATGAAATTTGATGTGTATTTTGAACAAAGTGTAAGTAACACAGGTATGTGGTGCATCTGAGCTTGTTCCAACCTAGGGGAGATTGTTGGGTCAGAAAGTTGACTAGGAAGATTGGAATCTTCTCCACCTCCTCAGAAAATGGCTTAGTATGGAACTCGAGCAAGCTTGGACCTTCGAGCCCGACTTTTACTAGCTCGAGCATGATATCTTACTCGCGTAAGATTATCTTCTGAAATTCTCCTAAGTGTTTAAAGCTTCGAGCAAGCTACACTTCCTCGAGCAAGGATGTTCTTCATCAAGCACAGTTTTCTATCCGAGCAAACACTTGATCTATCCAAGCTTAAACCAAAGATTACAAGTATTCTGGTGTGTCGAGCATGGATTCAATAAAAGATGATCTCAATTTGTTCTAAGTACAACTTAGAGCACAGTTCAATCTCGAGCAAGTTTTAGTCCCGAGCATACTGGAATTGTTCTCAATAAACCTTAGTGAAGATTGAAAAGATCTAGAAGAATATGTTTGCTCGTGTGATTTGTCCGAGCAAAGTTGGGATAAATTATGAAGATTGAAGTCTGCTGCAGTAGAATATTTTCTAAGGAAAATATTCTAAGTATACTCAAAGAAGTGCTTCGAGCATACTCAATGTTACAAGGTCTGCTCGAAAAGCATATATCATGCTCGAAGACCTAGTTTACACTTGTGTTTATTTTAATTGTATTTGGTAATCATTAGGGCTTCTATAAGGAACATCTATGAGCCTATATAAAGAATACTAGGTTAATATCATAGGGACGTGTGCATAAACGAACATTGAGAGACTGAGACCTCAGTTCATGCAAACCTAGTACGACCATCATTTATTGTGAAACCCTAGACGCTCCATGCAAAAACCTTAAAAACACTTCCATTATTCTTGAGTGAATATTTTAATATACTGTAAATCGCTTGAGTATATTTGTTAGTGTCATATACAATCATATTGTTATACCAACATCCTGATTATATTTGATTCCGCCGGATATAATGGGTCTTCATAAATTGATTTCGTGTGTACTCTTGTCAACTGTTTTATTTTACACGAGATCTTAGTCCTGTCAATAAATACATACGTACATACATATATATATATATATTACATCTACTGCATTAAAAATTTGGTGATTACTTACTTAATATGTGTTATTGACAAACCTATTTTAACGCATATTGCATGATGTTTATCTTGGATGATTGAAGTGGTTGAAGAACTTAGTTTAGTTTGGCTTTAGGTTACTAAATAAAAAGATACTTATTTGATTGTTTTTTATTATTTGTTTTGGTCTTATTTATAATTGTTTGAGACTTGTGTACTTGATGTGAATTTAATAAAGTAATTTAGATATTGCCATTAATATTGCTATGTTAGTTCCTTGTGAGCTGTGAACCAACAGTTCGCACCCCGACATATTCTACCGTAGGTTGGGGTGTGGGTAAAAAGAGTGGAAACAAGCGCGTGTTTTATTAAAAAAGATAATTAATTATTAAGGAAATGGTCCACATGGTATCTATGTGGCATCATATGTGACATCCTGTTTGACAACCTATGTGGATGCACTAGAATGATTCCATGTGAAAATTAGGAAGAAAAATAATATAGTAGTAAGATACGTCTATCTTTTTTTTGTACATAAATAGATTCAGGATGTAATGCCCCGATTCCAGTAGCCTTATATTCGATGTTGGATTTACTCATAAACTCAGTTTGATACAGCGGAAACATAATCAATTTGTAGCGGAAACTAAAAACTTTTTACATAACAACTTCTTCTTCTAACTAATCTTCAATATGGATAGCCTCGTATGCGCCTCAAGCTTGCCACGTCAACAATAATACATGCATGCATACTAAAAGTCTGCTATACGCTGAGTGAGTTCTAACGTTCTTTACTTTTCACAACATACGATTTATAAGCAAATCACATCTTTCGTACATTTATATACCGCATAATGTTTATATTTACATTTCTCTATGTCTGCCTGCCAATCATTTCCTAACTATATTTATATACACTTGATCATAACCAAGCCTCCTATCCGTGCTCACAACCGAGCCTCCTATCCGTGCTCATAATCGGGCCTCCTTGCTCGTAACCGAGCCTCCTATCTTTGCTCATAACCGAGCCTTCCTTGCTCTTAACCGAGCCTTATAAAGTTAGAGGGATTTGCCATCCTAACTTATTATGCATGCATGAGGCCTGAAGGCTCTACGCATGAACATATACACATTCTTCTATACATAGCATCCATACTCTTTTATATTCATATAACATTCTACACAAGCATTAGTAGGATATATTACTTAACTCTCCTATTCTAGCTATCATTCAAACATTCAAATATACATATATAAATATATTTTAATAAATTAATATATATAAACACGTTCTTACAAGATATATGTCATTAACTAAAGTCACATATATCTTTTCTTTCACATAGGAGTATGCATACAACCCTAAAAACGTTTAAAAGAAAAAGGGGGTAGAACTCACCTGTAGACGATTCTTTTCTGATTTAATCGTAATGCCTTTCTTCGATTGAGCTTGACTAACTGTTAATAACGTACACATATTAATCCTCTACATTTGTTTACTATTTAATTTTCTAGAGTTAACGGGGTTAACTCTTAAGCTAACTGAACCGATATGTATCTTCCTTAAGCCGATTGTATTAATTTAATACACTTAACCTTATTTGTTATTATTATTCATATACAGTTATTATACTTGTTTCATTAGTCTCAATTCACGCTCCTAACTTGTCTTAAGTTCATATCTTCATTCCTTATTTTTTATATTATATTTATTTATTTATATTTTTCAAGTTATTATAGATTTATATTATATTAACTTCATTATTATTAACTCACGTTCTCACGCAGTTACAAGTTAACATTTCCTTAAGCGAGTTCGGGTCTTGTCGGGTCTATACTTAACTCCATTAATAATTTTCATTCCTTCAACGAGTAGGTTCTCGTGTTTGGTTCACTTTCAACTTCCCTTCCTTTGTTTGAGGCGGTCCACGGTTGTTAGACAAGTCGGGTCTCGGATTTGGGTTTCGCTCATGTTTTGCTCCATGTTCAAGTTTGACCAACTCCATATATCCATGCATCATCCTTATTATTATTATTATTATTATTATTATTATTATTATTATTATTATTATTATTATTATTATTAAATAATAACATTATCTTTTATTTATTATTATTAAAATTTTCCCAAAGGGCCCCACCCTTGACCTACTACATAACCCACATCCCAAGACACCCCGTCCCTTCAACTCTTATTCTTCTTCTCTTTTCCCATCCACGGCCAACCACCACCGCCGCTACTTCCAAAATCCGGCAACCATGGCATCGGAGGTAGTCGGTGGCTGGTTCCACTCTCATGAGGGGAGTCCCGTCATGTCGCATCTCAAACGATTCGCATACAAGGAATTTGCTGGAAAACAATTCGCACAAATAATTCGCACGGAGAGGTTCGCTTCGCATCCCAAAAAATTTGCATCTAAATGAATCGCATGTGACGTCATGCGATGCGAATCAATGGAATTGCATGTAGTCCCATCGCATAGGGTGCGATCTGTGTTAGTGAAAACCAGTCGCATCGGGTTCTGTTCGCTCAGACTTCCTTCGCATCGGATTCTCATTCGCACGGCTCGTCGGATCTGATTTATTTTAAGACCCCAAATCCCGGGAATCCTACAGTTGGTAATCACATCCACAATTTCACAAAAATTGAAAACCAAACAATTCGTTTTATTTAAACAAGTTCAGAGTAAATAACAGTGGAAAAATTTTAAGTATTAAAAATCCCAAACACAGGTAAAAGTTTCCAAAATCAAATGTAAATAAAATATCTGTTTTATTGGAAATCCTCGACCAGAAATGCCGTCAACCTTCCGAGTAGTCTCCAGCACGTCCAAGCGATAACTTCCAATCCTTAACCTGAAAGTCAATCTAATATACACACAAAGTCAGCTAGAGCTGAGTGAGTTCAAGTTTTCATAAACAATAATCATAATTTATTTCAAAGTTATAGCTCTAAAACAGTAGAGAGAATAATAATAAAATAATAAGTATATTCCACAAAATAATACATTCATCGTCGAACACGCGTACACGGGCCTCTTCACCACGAGTCAAGACTCGAGTAATATATTTGACCCGGACACGGTATGACCTACGCACGTGACACGAGCCTCTCCATCACAAGTCAAACACGAGTAATATACTTGACTCGGTCACAGCTTACACATCCAAACACGTGATACGGGCCTCTTCACCACGAGTATAACCCGAGTAATATATTTGACCCGATCACGGTTTAACATACAACGGGCCTCTTCACCACGGGGTTTTGAAACCTGAGTAATATATTTGACCCGCCAAAATGATGATCACGCCAAACGGGACTCTCCACCAAAGGATTTGAAAACCCAAGCAATATATTTGACCCGGCCGTAATCACAATGCACACACACATCAATAAACCTACTCACATCATTCTTAGTCACAAGGAACTAGATATCATCACACAACCGTAGGCTATAAGGTAGCACATGCTCATACATATATACATGTATAAATATATATATATAATCCCAAAATATACCATATCACAAGTAAGCCATCCTTAGTCACAAATGACTAACATCACTAATCATAGGCTATAGGGTAGCGCATGCATATATATATATATATATATATATATATATATATATATATATATATATATATATCATCCCAAAATATACCATATTACAAATAAGCCTATGGGCCATAAGGTAATATATAATAGTCAGTCCAAAATATGAACTAAGTAAATAAGTCTACTCGTATTCAATTACTACCAAGCCCATCAACATCCTCGAGTCTAGACCATAACCATCTATATAACCTTAAGGAATTTATGACCAAACGAGTCTAAAATATCCTAAGGCTCAGAATATAACCCACACCGGATTTTCATAATTGCACAACATTATCAAAACAATACAATGATCTTCAAATTGTTTTAACGAGTAAAATCGGGTAAAACTGTAATTGAGTGTGTATGACAGCCCAAAACGTAAAAAGAGTTAAAAAGGGGCATCATGAACTCACCTGACACAAGGCAAGAAATCACCACGAGCTAGAGAACCCCTAAGTATGCCCACAACTCAAACGCCTGCCGGTTTACATACAATCATTACTAACGATACCGAAAGGACTCATTTATCCTACGAGGCGTTCTAACATGGTTCGAGTTACCTAAAGCCTCGACCTCATCAAGGTCAATTATAACAGCCCCCGGGGACTTATATTCATCAAAACCACCCTTAGAAAATCCCGGGAATAAAGAATTCCCAAATTTCCCCCTGGAGTTGCTAGAGGAGACGAAAGAGCGCGTTAAAGAGTTGTTTAGGCACTTAACATCCAACTCAGCCCCGTGTGGACCCAATTTGATAAATTCACTGCCTACTAGCCCACACGAAACTACACGAGTTGGATGGGTCGGTAACTCGCAAGCACAACGCACAAACTACCAATAAACGCGAGTTTGCGTTGTACCGACCCGTTTGAATAACCGACAACCAATTCAGGCCCATTAACATAAAAATTTAGTTTTTCACAGCCCGTATAACATACCGAGGCCACACAATCTGAATTGGTTGTTAATTCCCTCAAACAACGCGCTAAACGCAACAATCAACAAACTAGACAAACGAAATCCTAGTTTTTCAATCTATTAACAATTTATCAATCAAACGAACTTCATAGCCCACGATACTAAGGTATAACACATATGACATACCTAGGAAGATGACGGAGCAAAACCTCACTTCAAACAGCCCCGACAAGAACACAATTGGACATCCACCGGTTAAGCCTAAAACGAACTTATCGATCAATAACGAGTATAACATGCAGATTTTAGCATGCGAAGATGCATTTAATTACATACGAAAACCATGGAAATAAATTATGAAATTTTTACCAGAGTTTAATAAATATCTTAGGCTTTTAAAATTATTTTTTTTATATTTTTCCAATGTACACAAAAATCATAAAAATTCCTCCAACACAGAAAGATACGTGCAGCTACTTTACCGCACAGCAAAAGTGTTTTAATTGTTTAAAATTCATTACCAAACCAAATTAAGCGATTCCAATTTGGTTGTAATCTTAACTTAAAATTTGAACGTTAAGAAGTGGAATCAACCAATTTGGACTTGTCAAAAAAGAGTGATGATGCCGGGAAGACAGACCAGAATCCGTCACCCCATATCAGCTTTGACACCCGCTTGTATAAAATCATAAAAACCATTCAAATCTCGTCCAAAAGTTACATATTATACCTTTCTGGAAACTAGACTCAAAGTAGAACATCACAGAAACTAGAAACGAGTACGAATCTATCAAAAACTGTTATAATCAAAACTCAACCCTAACGTGTTCAACAAAGTGTTTAATGGTGAAAAAGAGTTATATTATGATAGAACCGACCTTGAATTAGACTCGGGAGGGCTGGAACTCGACTGGAGTTGCATGGAAAACGAGGTGGGGGCTGGAGAAGGGGGCACCGATCGGAACTCAAGAAGGAGTTAGGGTTCTTATTTTATTTTATTTTATTGATATAATTAATCATTTTACAGTCTAGCCCCTTCACTTTGCTAAATGTGGAAACTTGAATGAAAGGTTAAGTAGGTTACGTATACGAGATCGGCCAGGAGGACCTTTAAAATGCCAAAACGAGTCACGGTTAAAATACAAGCTTGTTAGGCATAACCCTTTATACGAAAATTTACGGACGTTACATTTATTTATCGCACCTTGGGTTCCGTGCTTATTTTCTGGTCACCGGAGACGAGTTCAATTTTCACCGGAACTCATATTCGGATCATAGCCCGGCCATTTGTGATCATCGTGAAGAACAAGAGACACCCGGGTCCTGCAGTTCGGGTTTCAACATTGTAGATCTGGCTCGGGTTCTAGTTTGGCAGACTGTTAGGATTCGGGTCTTGTTGAACCCGTTTACACCAATTATTATTTGTGTTTGTATACCGCTAAACCTCAAGATATTATTGTTATTATTATTGTTAGATTTGTTTGAAGCTTGTTTACCTCGGTTCGTTTTATGTCGGTTTGACTTATTGGATTTAAAATAGAAACGCGATAAGAAATAAAGGTGAAACTTTAATGTTAACATGCCTTGATGGTTTGGGTAATTGGATCTTGAATAGAGTGTGTACAGGTGGTTTTGTGTGTATGGGTGGGATAATGATTGGATAATGATGGTGAAATGATGGAGATAAGGATAAAAACTAGGGTTTAGGGGTTTAAATAGGCAAAGCCTAAAGGCTTTTAGGCCCAAATCACTCTTAAGTCCATTAACTCTCTTAATATTATCCATGCTTCTACATATTAGTTAACTAGTTTAACCGACGCCACACGCTACGATGGCTAAAGTAAACTTGTAATACTTTATTTATTATTCAATGAAACGAAGACGTTACAAGTCTCTCCCCCTTAAAAATGTTTCGTCTCCGAAACCTGCTTAATCCTTATAAAAGCAAACGCTCCATGTATTCACTTCCTTTTTTTTCACACCATCTTAGATTCCTAGATTACCGGTTTAGCCTTCTTACTCTCGACATTGCAGTCACCGAGTGGTGTTCACGAGTGTTAGCTCTTCAAGGTAGCTTGCCCATGAAGCCCTCGATGATATGCTTCTTGTCCTAACTTAACAAGTCTCGCCTAATTAAGAGGCATTGTATTATACTATTCTAACACTACCGCATACTTTAAAATCTAAGGTCACGCCTCACATGATTGCGGTTTACAAGGACCCATTCCTGTCATAATTCAATCCATAATCATCACATTCAATCATAAGTCTTAAATTTAAACTTAAATAATAAGCACGAAATCTTTAAAGTCATACATAACCTAATATTTAAACAAAATAACTCGTCCTTCTTGAATGCTCCTTCTTCCAGCTTCCTTCATTGACAAGGAACTCTAAGTCTGTAACTTCTTCCCATTGTTTCCAACTTCAGTACATTCCCTCGCCGTGTGGCTCGTTTTGCCACAACGGAAACATACTGATTCTGTATTGCACTCTTTGGCGTAATGCCCCACCTTACTGCACTTATAGCAAGCATTAGTTCCAAACCTACACTCACCATCATGAGACTTTCCACACTTGCGACAAACATCAGCACCAGCAACCCACTTACCCTCACCACCATGTATCTTACCACAAGTCTTGCACAATTTCCTCTCCCCCGTCTTCTGCTTCTTATCATTGGGATTCCACATTTGCGTGCCGGGTCATTTAGCAGGAGCAATCCACTCCTTCTCTTTCTTCTCCATAGTATTTACACAAACCTTAGTAGACTTTTCTCATTGAAGATTCTTTACTGCGGCAGCTACTGCTCGAGTGATGGCAGCTTGATTAGCAGGGTCGATCTGATTCTCTTCTTCACGTACGGTCATGCTTTCTTCTTCACTAGAGTCAGTAATCGGTTCTTCAGAGGGTAGTCGGTTAACACGTTGCCTACCAAGACGTCCCGTTCGCCCTCCTCGCTCAGCAATCGTCTTAGCACCAGCCATTCGAATTCTAACGGAAAAACACAAACATCATCACTTCAGGAACTATTTAATACATGGATAGTAAGGCTGCAGGTAATAATAGTGGCAAGATGGAATTAGCTGCTCACGTTACTTTCCGTATCCTATACACTTCCTTTCGTGAGTCTACTTGTGCTCGGTTCTACTTAAAGCAGTTAGAAAATCAAGCATCCAAAATATAAACAAGCAATTCTACTTCTAACAATTCATATAACTTTCTTACTTATCCCTACGTTATACGTAAGTAAATTTACGTATTTAGCTTGCTTGAGTGGCATACGACTATCCATAATGTCTTTCTTCTTCGGTCTCATTCTCAGTTTGAGTCTAAGCATGCATTGACGAAGCTTCCTTAGGGCCGGGGAGCCCCCCCCCCCCCCCGGTTTTTTCGCGTAGTAGTGTAAATTTACCCGTTTTCGCTCGAAATTTTTTATGCGTAGTGTAAATTTAGGCGTTTTCGGCCGAAAATTTGAGTCCGGCCCCCCCATTGTTTGTAAATTTTTGTATACACTTTGAGTCCCGCCCCCCGGTGTCTTAGTCCAAGCTTCGCCACTGTAAGCATGTAAGGATGCTTAAATATCTCATACTTTTGCTCAGATACCAACTTGTAAGGCCCCGATCCCGGTAGCCTTACATTCGATGTTAGATTTACTCATAAACTCAGTTTGATACAGTGGAAGCATAATCAATTTGCAGCGGAAACTAAAAAATTTTTACATAACAACTTCTTCTTCTAACTAATCTTCAATAAGGATAGCCTCGTACGTGCCTCAAGGTTGCCACGTCATCAATAATACCTGCATGCACACTAATGGTCAGCTATACGCTGAGTGAGTTCGAACGTTCTTTACTTTTCACAACATACGATTTATAAGCAAATCACATCTTTCGTACATTTATATATAGCATAGCGTCTATATTTACATTTCTCTATGTCTGCCTGCCAATCATTTCCTAACTATATTCATATACACTTTATCATAACCGAGCCTCCTATCCGTGCTCATAACCGAGCCTCCTATCCGTGCTCATAACAGAACCTCCTTGCTCGTAACCGAGCCTCCTATCTTTGCTCATAAGCGAGCCTTCCTTGCTCTTGACCGAGCCTTATAAAGTTAGAGGGATTTGCCATCCTAACTTATTATGCATACATGAGGTCGGAAGGCTCTACGCATGAACATATATACATTCTTCTATACATAGCATCCATACTCATTGATATTCATATAACATTCTACACAAGCATTAGTAGAATATATTCCTTAACCCTTCCTATTCTAGCTATCATTCAAACATTCAAATATATATATATATATATATATATATATATATATATATATATATATATATATATATATATTAATAAATTAATATATATAAACAAGTTCTTACAAGATATATGTCATTAACTAAAGTCACATATATCTATTCTTTCACATAGGAGTATGCATACAGCCCCAAAAACGTTTAAAGGAAAACGGGGGGCTAGAACTCACCTGTAGACGATTCCTTTCTGATTTAATCGTAATGCATTTCTTCGACTGAGCTCGACTAACTATTAATAACGTACACATATTAATCCTCTACATTTGTTTACTATTTAATTTTCTAGAGTTAACGTGGTTAACTCTTAAGCTAACCGAACCGACATGTATCTTCCTTAAGCCGATTATATTAATTTAATACACTTAACCTCATTTGTTATTATACTTGTTTCATTAGTCTCAATTCACGCTCCTAACTTGTCTTAAGTTCATATCTTCATTCCTTATTTTTTATATTATATTTATTTATTTATATTCTTTAAGTTATTATATATTTATATTATATTCACTTCATTATTATTAACTCACGTTCTCACGCAGTTACAAGTTAACGTTTTCTTAAGCGAGTTCGGGTCGTGTCGGGTCTATACTTAACTCCATTAATAATTTTCATTCCTTCAACGAGTAGGTTCTCGTGTTCGGTTCACTTTTAAATTCCCTTCCTTTGTTTGAGGCGGTCCACGGGTCGTTAGACGAGTCGGGTCTTGGATTTGGGTTTCGCTCATGTTTTGTGCCAAGTTCGAGTTTGACCAAGTCCCTATATCCATGCATCATCCTTATTATTATTATTATTATTATTATTATTATTTTCCCAAAGGGCCCCACCCTTGACCTACTACATAACCCACATCCCAAGACACCCCGTCCCTTCAACTCTTCTTCTTCTTCTTTTCTTTTCCCATCCACGGCCAACCACCACCGCCGCTACTTCCAAAATCCGTCAACCATGGCATCGGAGGTAGTCGGTGGCTAGTTCTACTCTCACGAGGGGAGTCCCATCATGTCGCATCTCAAACGATTCGCATAGAAGGAATTCGCTCGAAAACAATTCGCACAAATAATTCGCACGGAGAGGTCGCTTCTCGTCGCTTCGCATCCCAAGAAATTCACATCTAAATGAATCGCATGTGACGTCATGCGATGCGAATCACCGGAATCTCATGTGACGTCATGCGATGCGAATCACCCGAATCGCATGTAGTCCCATCGCATAGGGTGCAATTTGTGTTAGTGAAAACCAGTGGCTTGGGGTTTCGAGTCGCATCGGGTTCTGTTCGCTCAGTCTTCCTTCGCATCGGATTCTCATTCATACGGTTCGTCGGATCTGATTTATTTATCGCACCTCGGGTTCTGTGCTTGTTTTCTAGTCACCGGAGACGAGTTCCATTTTCGCCGAAACTCATATTCAGATCATAGCCCGGCCATTTGTGATCATCATGAAGAACAAGAGACACCCGGGTCCTACGGTTCAGGTTTCCACATTGTAGATCTGGCTCGGGTTCTAGTTTGGCCGACTGTTAGGATTCAGGTCTTGTTGAACCTGTTTACACCGATTATTATTGTTATTTGTATACTGCTAAACCTCAAGATATTATTGTTACTATTATTGTTAGATTTGTTTGAAGCTTGTTTACCTCGGTTCGTTTTATGTCGGTTTGACTTATTGGATTTAAAATAGAAACGCGATAAGAAATAAAGGTGAAACTTTAATGTTAACATACCTTGATGGTTTGGGTAATTGGATCTTGAATAGAGTGTGTACAGGTGGTTTTGTGTGTATAGGTTGGATAATGATAAGATAATGATGGTGAAATGATGGAGATAATGATAAAAACTAGGGTTCAGGGGTTTAAATAGGCAAAGCCCAAAGGCTTTTAGACCCAAATCATTCTTAAGTCCATTAACTCTCTTAATATTATCCATGCTTCTACATATTAGTTAACTAGTTTAACTGACGCCACACGCTACGATGGCTAAAGTAAACTTATAATACTTTATTTATTATTCAATGAAACGAGGACGTTACATTTGAGTTATAACTTTGTTGAATCACACCTTCAAGATATGAATAGTTAGACTTTGGGGGCATAAGAATTACAACTACCCAACTGAAACTTTTTTCTATTGAAATGATATTAATGGGTGAGGAGGTACATTTCCTATTAAGTATTTTGTTTTCATTTTGATTTCCAGGTTAATGTGATGCGGGCCACTGTTTATAAAAGATAATTTTATAAAGTTTCAGAAACATATCAACGAAAATGTTTGCTATTTTATTCACAAACCAAACATTGTCGAGATCAGTTCCCAAGTAAAACACGACGGTGGTTCACATAAACTCTGATTCACTTTTAACACATCTTTTAAATAATGCACAATCTTTCAAGGGTCTAAATTTGGTTTTAATTTCACTACTTTTCAAGGGATTTTAGAAGATCCGAGATTTGAGCATCCTTAAGTTTGTACATTTTTAAATTTTAATCTTAATTACTCTATATGTAATTTTTAGATTATAGTATACTAGTAATTTGATAATAACTGTTTGTACAGATGATTGGGTACATAGTATGATGTTATTAAATGGAGATAACACCAGCCAAAGTAAGCAAAGAATCAAACATGATCAACCTTAACTTAAAAGATTTGGAATGAGATTTTTTTTTTCATAATTTTATCAACTCAAAAAATATATTATGAATGACACTTAAATTAATTTACTATTTTTAGCTAACGTTATTTATATCTAGCTTTGTGGGAAAAGTATGGAGAACAGATTTACAACTTTGTTGTTGAAACCCCAATGTTGTTAATGTTGTTTTTATTCTACAATTTTGCAGCGTTTGTACTTACAAAGTTGCATTTTCATATTTTTGTGTTTACCTTAAGTATATTATTATCTAACAACTACAAGTACAAATTTTAGTATGAACTATGAAGTTAATATAAGTGAAGTGTGTGTTATGATTAGGAGGATTCAAGATTATGCTTCAAGGAGAATCATGGTGAATTTTATTAGATTCTGGTCTTTCTAGTGAACATGAGGATCCAAGTAATCATTTCTCCGTATATATAAGAAGTTAGGGATTGGCTATTACATGAAGGATTTCTGTACTACTTATTATTCTCCAGCTCCTTCGTCCTTCATTCTTTTATCCTCCAGGCCTCGGCTTGTGCTTGGGGACATACCCATCTTGAGCCTTTTGCTAGCTCAAAGAATATTCCTGGGACTATTAGATGTTGGTTCTTACCCTCAGAGCTTTATTTTGGACCATTGTTCTCTTTGACTTAGGCTCTATCCATTCTAGCAATATGGTCTGACAAATGTGTTGCTCTAATCTTTTCTTTTAGGTTGGTACTACCAACTTGTTTAGATCGATTAGATAAGGCCTCAATCGTTCTAGAACCTTTGATCGCATTTAGTTACTTTGGGGGTATTTTAGTTACTTCTCCATTTGGGCTTCCTTCTTTTAGCCACACTTAATTTGAGCATGTGTTTGCTATTGAGCCTATTTCATTTACCATTCAAAGAGCCCATTTCAAGGGTAATCTCTTCAAGTCTCCCCAGTCCATTGTGCTCGCTATTTATGATTAGTATAATGGAATTATATCAGTTCTCCGCAGCACTTTTAATTCGGCCTCTACGGCGCTTTCTTTTTCCTCTGGAAGTGTCCGTTTATGTCGTTTTCTCTATTGGCCCAATTTTGGTGTTATCTCAAACGACTCAACAATTCTATATGTATCTTATAAAGACATTTGCCCATCTTCGAACTTTCTTCACAAAGTTAGTGCCGATATCCTTTACCGATCTCATCATCACCTTAACGATAGCTAGAGTGAGAATGTTATTCTTTGGCTTATTTTCAGGGTAGCCTCATCGAGTCTTCCTCGTCTATTATCCTTATTATTTATGATAAGGCTAGTTGACTAAACCCCGACCTAGCTCATCCTTATATTTTTTGGACTTAAATTATCCAATCCCCCTTTTATCTTATAAGCCCATCACTGAGCCCACACCTAACTGGCGACAGTTTTGAAAATGCCTCTCACGCTTCCCTCATGATGTCATGATACCTTTCGAATCGCATGCCTTTCTCTTAACTGCGTGCTCCTTTTCTTACTTTCAAATTTGCATTTCCTATCTCCTTCTTATATGGTTGGTTGGATGTTTGGTTAGAGTAACTAGTACTCCTCAAGTATCTTGGTTTCTCCTGAGCTTTCCTGACTTGAACCCATCATGGGACAGAGACCCATTTTCATAACAGGCTTTACTAGTCCACCTAGTCCTTATTATTTATGATAAGGACAAGAGACTAATGTAGTCTTGTCCCATCTTTCTCATCACATACTGGATAGGTTCATCCCTTTTAGACCCATTTATTGGGCCAGTTTCGAACGAGATCCTCTTTTGATATTTTGGCCGAAATAGATGATATTTAGTTCCCATGAGCTTGACCCAATTCTCTTGGCAATTTAAATCTACAATGATAGAAATACAAGATCCTTCTTCTATTTTGATTTATCAAATTTGGACCCAGTAAGGTTGAGATGGCGAAGTCATGGGATTAGATAAGGATCAAGCATATCTAAACTCAGCCCCATACAATGGGCCTAGTCCTGGAATTATCTCTTCAAGTCCCCTCGAGTCCCTTAATGTAATTATTTATGATTAAGATAAGAGACTTTAAAATGAAATTTCCTAAACATAACTCGGACGAGGTTAATTTCTCCTTTTTAGGAAACTACGCTAGATTTACATAATATCGTTCTTCTTGTTGAATAACCCTACAAAAGTTGTTAGTAGCCAATTAACAGGTTCTAATAATGGTCATGCTAGTCTTTAGGACTTGCTTTACAAGTATTGGATACCAATATGAAGATATAGACGATTTTCAATACAACAATAAGCAATATATGTCAAACATTTACCAACACACCAATGTTGATCATGATGATTTGGCCTCACTCTCTCTCTTTCTTTCTCTCTCTCTCTCTCTCTCTATATATATATATATATATATATATGTTTTTCATGTTGCAACTTATCGGCTAACATGGCAAGACCATGCTAAAGATGTTAATGGATAACGTGTTTTGGGCCCGATGATCAGTACTTCGACGTCATTCAAATTACAGGGGAAATTTTGTATCATTTTCCTATTAGGGGAAATTATAAGTATTGAGCCTTTTAAAGATGGCTTTATCCCATCTAGGGGATTATAAGTATTGTGCCTCTCCAAGAGGGCTTTATCCCATCTAAGGGAATTATAAGTATTGTGCCTCTTCAAGAGGGCTTTATCCTATGTAGGGGAATTACAATTATGGTACCTCTTTCAGAGGGCTTTATCCCACCAAGAGGAATTAGAAGTATGGTGCCTCTTTTAGAGGGATTTATCCCACCTGGGGAAATTATCAGTATGGTGCCTCTTTCAGAGGGCTTTATCCCATCTGGGGAAATTATAAGTAACGATCGACCAATTATATTTAGTAATCATAAATATAAAATCATGGTCATGATTAAATATAGGATATTTGATTGGGTTAGGTAGATGTTAAATGTGACATAGGGTTAGTAACATCACATTCGCTCTAACCTGTGATAAATGTGGTTGTTTTTTACTTATTAACCATAACTTTATGGCTATCTTTAATATAGTTGTATGATAATGCTCTTGTTTGTCTTATAATCGATGTCTTTAATCTTGGCTACTTGAATAATCAATATTCGAATGATAAACGTGGTTAATCCTAATAAACCTCGAGAGCCTTCCGGATCAATTCATAATGCAACATGAGATGTTGCTGTAGAAGGCTTTCTTTCCTCTTGGAAGGGACTTTTCCAATATCTCATTCATTGGAACGGGACTATTCTTCTTGAGAGAAAAATCTTGGAAAGGGATCTTCTTCTTTGGAATGGATTCTTGTAACATGGAAAGTTTTAACATGGCTTCTAGTGAATCGAACAAAACCATTGTGGCATCCCCACAATCTATTGTGAAGGGCCTAGTCATAAAATGGTTTCCGAAAGACTGTATGAAAAGGGGCTTCGCTATAAAGGGCCTTGTCATAAAATGGTTTTCGAAAGATTGTGGCATCCCCACAATCTGTTGTGAAGGGCCTTGTCATGGAAGGGGTTCTGTAATGAAGGGATTGTTTTGGAAGGGGGTCACTCCCTTCCCATAGGGATAATATTAAGACGGCGATTTCTTTATGAGATATGTCTTCATGCATAGAAGCTGATGAATGGGTCCCTCTTTACTTATTAAAGAGAATTCTATAACAAAAAACCCATGACACAATGATGCAACATCAAATTAGCGCCCTAGCTCCATGTTGGTGTAGGGAGGGGGTTCCTTCCGAATGGAAGAGACCTTTCACAAAGATTTCTCTTCTTCATAGAAAACTCTTGTAGTATGGGATGTTGTTGATGTAGCAAGGGTATTTGATGGAAATAAAAACCTTCAAACATTTCATCTCTTGAAGGGGGATACTTCTTCTTCGGATGAAACTCTTGTAATGCAAAATTTTGTTATAGAAGGCTCTCCTTCCTCACGGAAGGGGCTTCTAGAACACATAGTATGATGGAAGGGGATTATTCTTCCTTGGAGGAAAATCGTGCAATATGAGATGTTGCAAGAAGAGTCTTCCTTCTCTATGGAAAGGTATTTTTGAGGATAGTACTGGACAGTGTGCTTCATTATGAAATGGATTATTTGTTAAGGGACCTCGTTCTGAAGGTATAGTTTGGTAAGGTGGTTCATTATGAAGGGATGGGATGGTTCCGTAAGGAGTTTTGTTCTAAAACAATCGTTTAGTAGGTGGCTTCATTCTGAAGGAATTATTCAGTAAAGGACTTTGTTCTGAAGTGATTGTTTAGTAGAGGCCTTCATTCTGAATGAATTATTCAGTAAGGGGTTTTGTTCTGGAGCAATTGTTTAGTAGCGGTCTTCATTCTGAATGAATTATTCGGTAAGGGACTTTGTTCTGAAGTGATTGTTTAGTAGAGGGCTTCATTCAAAAGGAATTATTCAGTAAGGGGCTTTGTTCATAGGGGCCTTCATATTAAATTAATGGCCCATGACACCCCCCCAAGAAGGGGCTCCCCTTCAAACTTTTATAATGTTTAGAATACAAATAAAGTTTAATAATGCATAGGGTAGGTAAGGGTTATCCAAAAAGATGCATGTTTGTGGTTAAGTCATATCAACTTTAAAAGGCAGCCATCCCATCATCTTTTCTTGTTACACAGGAAGCTTGTGTTTGAAGAGTCAAACACACATGCTTCTCCCATTTGACTATGTCTCCTCTTTTGTAGCACATTAACATTAAATCAATACTTTATAAAAGTGACTTTCTAACATCTTATAATAACAAAGACTTTACAAAGTTTGTAAAGGTAGGATTTGACTTCACTTTTCTTTTCTTATTTATTCTTTTACTTTTTATTTTTAGATTTTGTTTATTTTTATATAAAAGTTCATACTTTGGTAATTTAATGCAACTTCAAGCTTCAATGATGGTATAAAACAATTCTTATAACCTATATGGTGTGCTAAAGTAACGCAAACAAGATGAAGAGAACAAACGATAATTTTCATTAAGAGTAGAGATACCGGCGAGGTGTCTCCAGCATCATCGTAATAAAAAAGTTTCAGAGATACCGGCAAGGTTTTGCTGTCCCTTTGGACGAAGTCCCACTAGAATACTTGTTTTCCTTAACTAAATAGGATTGAACATGAGTGGATGGGGGCTCCAAACTGAGCTAAAATGGTGAAAACCTGGGCAGAATGGGCTCAGAATCGTGCTTCTTCGCTCTCCCATTTTTACTGAATATATGTAGATCTAAATATCATGTAAACACTTGCAGTTTTCTTCCCACTATTGCTCTTCGATGCATGCTCTCAAGGTGTCTCTGTGAGTTCATACAAACTCCGAGGTTATCTTGGGCCTTTCGGCCATAATGTCTTCAACCTCCATATTGTCTTCATTTTCGAACAAAACTGGTCCACCGGTGTTCTTTATATCTTCCAAGTATGGATGTACACTTTCCAGCGTTACGAGTTTTGTGGTGCTGCTGGTTCCAATGGAACCTGATGGAGGTGGCATGTATGTTGCCGAGGTGGTCATTCTTTAGAGGTTGTGGGTAGAAACCTTTTACCGCAACTTAAGGTCCCATTGATGGTGCCAATGTTCTAACACTAGTTGAATCAACAATAATATTGATACTAGTTTGAAGTATGCTTTATTGAATGACCGGACTACAAGTGTTACAAAGAGTAGTATGACCTATGAGGTTAATATAAGTGAAGTGTGTGGTGTGATTAGGAGGATTGAAGATTATGTTTCAAGGAGAATCATGATGAATATTATTAAGTTCTTGTCTTACACCAGTACGCATGAGGATCCAAGTAATCCTTTCTCCATATATATAAGGAGTTAGAGGCTTGACTATTACATGAAGGATTTCTATACTACTTATTATCCTCTAACTCCTTCGTCCTTCTTTCTTTTATCCTCCACGCCTCAGCTTGTGTTGGGGGACACACCCTTTTTGAGCCTTTCCCCTAGTACAGAGGAACATTAACCAAAAGATACATTTCCCTCCTTTCATTCCTTCTTGTTGATCTGCTTTCTTCATTCTTATCTTCATTACTCACTTTGTTTCCTTCCTTGGGCCTTTGTTGGGCTTCTTCTAATTTTGTTCATCATATGCTTGCTTGTGGGCTACCTTTGACTGGGCTATTGTCAGGCCTGCCCTTTTTCTTGTCCCGGAGGCCCAATTATAAACCCTTTGGGCCACCTAATATTATTGGGCATGCCTCTGTTGTTTCTGTACTGGCCCATTATGAGGGTAACCTCTTCTAAATACATACATTTTAAGTCCATTATTATGTTTTTTTATACAATAAGAATATATCAAATTCATGTATAAGTGATTATTGGATTTAGGTCTAGACAAAGTCGGTGATACCAATGACGGTAAAGTTTCAAACAAACAACGTTGTTTACAAGAAAATATTTGAAAGCTTATGACGCATTTTGTATTAATGTTTCTTATTTTTGTATTAAATTAAATATATATGTAATTTCATTATTTGTAACTTTAGGTAGTTTAGCAAATAATTTTCTTGCTTATTTATTTATTTTTTACTTTAAATTATTATTTCATATTGTAATCTTTTACATCTACTAATCTTCCCTGCTTGCGGTGCGCACACATAATGTATATATGTGTGAACCCTCGAGTGGGCAAAAGTGAAATTGCACTAATTTTGACGTTATTATACTAATCTCGTGAAAATAACGTTAAAAGTGGCGGATGGTTAATCAGGCATCATGTGGTGGCGTTGATAGCCGAAAGACAAGGGTACATACACCAATCGACCGGTGTACCGATGGTTGAGTGTTATGTGCCTTATGTCTAAGGCTTGATGCAAAACCACTATCGAACCGGGGTCTCACTGGAAGCAGCCTCTATATTCCTATGGAGTAGGGGTAAGGCTGTCTACATCTTACCCTCCTCAGACCCTACCATAGCTTTACTATTGGTGGGATATACTTAGTGCAATGATGATGATTACATCTACTAATCAATCCACTACGAAACGATACGTTTAATCGTCAGATAGTATTACTATTATGTCATGACTTTCTACACCTCCATTATATTTTCGTTATAAAAACATAATATTTGTGTAAAATCATTCGTTCATATAAATGCAGATTTTTCAAATTGTTCATATATATAAACATATATTTATAATTGACGTTTTTTTATATATAGTTTCCGTCCGTATGATACGCGGGTTACGAAGCTTAGTAACCTAGTAAAAGACATACACATTTGATCGTAGACTTAACTTCAAAGCAAAAGTTTTATTCAATTTAAATCAAAGAACGACCTAAACAAAATAACATATAAGGGCAAATTTTTGTGAAGCTCCCATCTCCATCTTCTAAATCTGCAAGTAATCAACACCTGTAATAAGTATCTAAATTAATTATCTAAACTAAATATTTTTGAAATTACAAATAATTTAGGATAAATGCATGTCTATGAAGCGTATTATTGCTCTTATGGTGTTCCAGCATACCTTATTTAATTAAGATCTTGTGAACGAAGCTTTTCACGTTCAGTGTAAGTTGTTCATATTCTGGCAACTCTGAGAAGAGGTAGAAACCATGAAACGTATTGGGGTACTCCACCAAGTATGCTTCTTTGCCAGATTTCTTGAGCCACTGGTAGTACCTTATTTGCCAATCGTGTAGAATATCAATCCCAGTCGCAACCACCATGATTGGTGGTAAATCAATTTTTGATATGTCGATAGCATTGGGTCCGCTAACATTGATGATCGGATGATCCCGGTTGAAGGGTTTACCTAGGGGCATAAATGCATTCCATAACTGAAGAGGTAGGTCCCAGCAGAGCCCAGTTGGACCCGCAAGACTCACCTTGAAGAGAGACGTCTGCGCAGAAACCAACTGGATACGCAGGACCCACCATGCTCAGAGACGTGACGTCCTTACGCGCAGTACGCAAGCTGTTCCCGCAGGAAATGCCTCCCAATGGTGAAGGACTCTGCCTGTTCCCGCAGCTGCGGATACAAGCCATCAGGGAAGGCCACCGGCGCAGCAAGGCTACACGCACAAGGCACTTAGCTCTCAATCACTCAGTGTCACCTGAAGGAATGAGCAAAGCCGGGAACAATCCCGCACAAAGGCGGGAGGGGGAATACTCCCGCCCAAAAGCCAGTCCGTACGATACGGGAAGATCTTCTGTACTGTACCTGACGAGGTATGGGCAAAAGATCTGACTAAAGATACGACAGCTTATTGACAACAGTATGGCGAGCAGCATGCTCTTGTACTGTATGTCACTATTAGCCGCTGCCTACTCACCAACTCCTGTCATACCACGTGCATAGCCGGCAGTTGGTGGAAAAGGAATAGTACACAGCAGGCCTGGTCACTGTCAGCCGCTGCCTACCCACCAACTACCAGCAAGGCACGTGCGTAGGCCACAGTTGGTAGAACAGGAATACTATTCAGCCGGCCATACCTCCTTGGAAACCTACCTTCGGCTATAAATACCCCAAATGGTATGATCATCTCATCTTATCATATCTTATCACATTATCATCATATTATACCTGATATCTGCTCTAGCAATCTCTTAATATACATTTATATTTAAAGAGCAATCTAGTCTGATTCTCACGCCGGAGGGTGGTCACAAGGAGGAACCCCCCCCCCTTCTCAGTGACAAGCTCACGGTGTCTGTTTTGCAGGTTATCAGAAGAACCATCTTTGCCGGGTCTAACCCCTCGTGGGAAACATCTATCTAACCCTCAGGTTACCCGTAATCTGCCCGGGGTCCGGTTAGTTTTTCTTCATTGGCGCCATCCGTGCATAAAAGCTAGAACTTCATTTCTTTTCAGTTTTTTCAAACTTCTGGAAAGATGGTTAAAGAAACTCCGGTAACCACAACCCCAGCTACTGGGGGGAATACCGGCTACACAGTCTTTACAAACACTACCCCGGTTACCCAAACCGGGGCAAGTGAAGTAAATTTTATGAACACTACCCCAGTTACCCAAGCTGGGGCAAGTGCAGTAAATAATCGCTCACTGGGATTCACCGATACCCAGTTAGAGAAACGAACAAGACTCCCCCGCCAAACACTTGATGAAGTTAAGGCATGGGCGGAGGCACGTCAGAAGGAATTCCAAGCTGAGTTGGACGAACGCTTGCGTTCCGTCCAACAGGCTGACGAATTCGAAGAATACTTGGACAATGACTCGGAGGAATCCGACACCGACGCGAACCCTCGCCATAGGGCAAAAGGGAAGCGTAAGGAAACGGACTCCCAACCGAGAAGGCGTTTTGGAGAAGCCTTCATACCAAAAAACACAGGTGGAAGCCCACGTGACTTCTCCAAAACATTTAGACCAACTGTTGCAAATGCGGGAACGTCCAAATTTGCAAGGGACATTGCGGAAGCAATTGCCCCAAAAAGTGCCAAACAAATGTCCAACATAGGCACATATGATGGTATATCTGACCCAGATGATCAGTTGAACAGATTCATAGCGGGGGCAACCGTCAGCAATTGGACGGAACCTACGTGGTGTTACATGTTCCAAATGACGCTTGTTGGGCCAGCTAGAGCGTGGTTCGATCGTCTACCGGTCAACCACATCTACGACTGGGCAGACTTCCAACAGAAGTTTAGCCAACACTTCAGCCAGCAAAGAAAGTATACCGAGGAGCAATGGACAATCCTCAAATGCATTCGAGAGGAAGATGAATCTTTGCTAGACTTCATCACTCGCTTCAACTCAAAGAAGCTTAGTCTGGGTAATATCAGCGAAGATCTTGTTCGCGCTGCTTTCATCCAGGGCGCGAACGACCCAGAGCTCATCCGCACCTTAACGGGTAAAGATGGCATGCCATCCACATGGGATGCCATCATGACAGCAGCTAAACGCTTTGCGGAAACGGAGAAGCAACTGGGTAGAGATCTCCCACAGAGCACAAACCTCTATACCCAGAAAACAAGAGAAGACAACGTCCTTACCGCCCGATTAAACAAAAAGCGGAAGCTAGGCATTTGGCAGTCAAGGGTAAACTTTGACACCTCATCCGGCTTGCAACATCGGTTAGGCGGAAGGGATAACGTATGGTCGAAGCATTTGTCAGAGATGGGACGCTCGTGCACCCCGTGGCGCAATGAACGCTGAGCAGGCTGATGCGTGTAGAACCCCAGCTGGGGAAAACACGAATAAAATTGCAGCTTCAATGTGGAGACTACATGCTGCGTAAAGAACGAGATCCCGAACCAGGTGCATATCGGCTCGATGGCACTCCCATCCCAACAACATGGAAGGGAGCTCAATTACACAGTTTGCATGTAGATCAATTCCAAATTTGTAAAGAAAAGGCCCAGAGCCACTTCTAATGGAAATGATTCTCCTTAGAACATCGACGCTAATGATTTCACATTTATACTTTTATGAACTTTCAACACGGATATGCCGGTTTTCACCGCATAATTACGTGGAAAGTCGTTGCGTGGGGAAGGCAGCAAAACTCGCATAAACCCAAAAAACGGCAAACCTTCACGCAGGTCAGTTGAAGGGTAAAGTTCAGTCATCCCACTAAATGAAAGTGCCGGTATATCCGCATGAATCATGATAGAGGAAACTGAACACTAACCTATTAACAACCGCGCGTCGAACGGTTAATTTATTCAACACTAATATGCCGGTTTTCACCGCATAATTACGTGGAAAGTCGTTGCGTGGGGAAGGCGGCAAAACCCGCATAAACCCAAAAAACGGCAAACCTTCACGCAGGTCAGTCATAGGTAAACTTTGGTCAACTAAATGAAAGTGCCGGTCCTAACCGCACAAATCATGAGAGGAAACCGAACCTATTGACAACCGCGCGTCGAACGGTTAACTTATTCAAAACATAGAATTTCTAACAAAAGGATGAGGAAAACCTACACGCAGGTCAGATATAGGTAAAGTTTAGCCATCCTACTAAGTGCAAGTGACGGTCCTACCCGCACAATCACAAAAGAGGAAGCAAAACTTCAACCTATTATCTACCACGTTCAAAGGTTAACTTATCCTAAACACTTAGAAATTTCAAAAAAGATGAGGAAAACCTCCACGCATGTCAGATGTAGGTAAAGTTTAGCCATCCTACTAAGTGCAAGTGACGGTCCTACCCGCACAATCACGAAAGAGGAAGCTAAACTTCAACCTATTATCTGCCACGTTCAAAGGTTAACTTAGTCTACACACTTGGAAAATTGCTAATTTAAACTAAAGTATGCAAGTCATATAACGTTTATAAAGCAAGGAATCCAGAGAAAATAGCGGTCTTACCCGCACAAAGATTTATATTTCACAATGATTCATTACAAGAATGGCCGGGTAACTACCCGCCTACAAGAAAATAAATCTATACAAGCTAAATCTATCCTAGCAGTGGGAAGGGATCTTCAGGATCAAGCTTCAGGGCCACTTCCACTTGGACCAGCACCATCAGTAGAGCGTGGCAGTTCAAGGAAAGCTTTAAGGATAGCTAGCCCATCATCAGCAGCAGCAGCTTCGTTCACCTTCTCCACCACAGGATGTGGGAAGGCGGCATATTGATTCACTGCTTGGTCGTATACAGCTTCAGTATCCACATCAAATAAAGGGAAGTTGGAAGGCGGGATGCCTCGAACCCTAGACCAAGCAGGAAACCGGCCTTTTCCCCATCCTCATGAGAAGCGTTGAGGGCTGTGCTCATGGCATCGTCATAAGACGTCTCCGTGAAGACTCGATGCACAACCTACAAAAAAGAAAATATACAAGTATCAGAACCTTTTCTATTTACAAAGAAAAGCGTAAAGACATGAAAAGCATACCTGAGACAACGCTTCTCGAAGAAGCCATTCCTTGGCAACCAGAGCCTCCTGAAGGGCAGCTTGAGTTTCGTTACGGGCGCGTTCGGCTTCACTCTTGTTGAGGTTGGCAAGCAACACTTCTTTAGCCGCAGCCTCTTCGACGCCCTTTAGCTTCCGCTCAGTATGGTCAAGCACCCCCCTCTGGTCCAAGATCTCCTGGAGCTTTTTGGCGTCTTCCATCGCCAAGGCATCATGAGCCTGCTGGAGAGCCTCTAATTTGGCCTTAAGCTCCTCATTCTCCACGAGTAGAGGCTCAGCAACAGCTTCAGCCTTGGTGGCCCTCTCGGTTGCGTTCCGTGCAGTTTCCTTAGCCAGCCGAAGCTGTTCATTAACAGCTTGGGCAGCCTTGGAACGGGCCTCGAGCCGGGCCTGAACTTCAACCTCGAGGGCCTTGAAGGCCTTCTCCTTCTCCGCAGCCACTGCGGTAAGTCTTTTGTTCTCCTCCCGAACAGCCCGCGCCTGAGCTACTTCTTGAAGGCGAGCTGCTTTTAACTTGTCGTTTTCACGACAAAGCAGCTCGACGCGCGGCTGCATCCGGGCCAGGAGAACCCAAAGCTCATTGGTTAGCCTACCCTCCTGGTAGCTAGCCATGGCTTCCCCCAACGCACCGCTGGGAGCTGCGTGACGAGCCCAGTCCACGCACTCCACAGGCGTACGAAGGGTTGTTCCTAGGCGGATGTTCCATCGTGGAACATACACTTCATTGGAATCCGACACTGCAAAAAACATAAAGCAGTTAGGAAAAGATGATAAAAATATAAAAAGGGCCAAAAGAACCCTACGCACCTGTAGGGTCAATAACAGGCCGATAGCCGCCAAACCCATCACCTGAACCCAACGGAAATCCATCCAAGAGGTCAGGCAGATGGGAAGGAGGCAGAGGTTGGCGATAAGCCCCATGCATACCTGAAGGATCGGCCGTCGTTGCCGATGACGGAGTAGGCATGGTAAACGCCGCCGCGGTCGCCACTGCGGAATCCGCGGCAAAAGTAACCGCCGGCTCAGTGAAAGAAGCGGTAAAAATGGCACTGGCAGCCGGCGGTGATGTCATCACAGCTGGAATAGTCGGCTCAACGGAGTGAGCAACTGAACCAGCGGAAGCAGGCGCAGGCGCAGCCGCCTGGGTCGTCGCCTCAGGTAGGCTGACCAAGCCTACCGTCATGGGCGGAGAGGTACTACTCCCCGCTCCACCCTGGAATGCGTCAACATCCACGCCTGCACAAAAAAGAAGACAAGTATTAATGATGGAAAGCTAAGAAGTTAAAAATAAGGGAAGTCTGTACTTACGGGTTTTCTTGAGCCTAAAGGTACGGAGAGGCGGGGATGAACCCGATGGAGCCGGCCTCTTCACGCCGCTCACCATTGTCATCTTGGGCTCTCCGGAGGTGACAGTCGTCGCAGCCTCCGGAGCGGTGGTCTTATCACCACCGGGGTTCCCCGCCACCTCCTCGCTCTCGGCCTCTGAATCAGAGCGAGGCACCGGATCGGCAGTGGAGGCCACCTTCTCCTTTCCCTTCCCGCCGGCAGCCTTCTTCTTCCGCACCAACGGAGGACCATCTGCGGATTCCTCATCAGAACATAAGATTAGAGGAATTCCAGCAGAGGTTTCAACATTGAGGGGTCGAGGGTTGAATAGCGCCTTACCTGGCCGCCTGGCGCTCAGGATCTCGTGGCCTAGCGGTTAGACCTCCACGAACCGATCCGCCGTTTGTTCTAGGATGGGCAACTCGTTCTCGTCTAGAGCGCGAGTACCCATCCGAGCGGGACTGTCAGCCTCCCGCGGATACAGGAGCGACTGCAAGTCGTTCCCCTCTGAAAAAAAACAGTAAAGAAGTTAGAAGAGATTCTAAATCAACAAAAAGAAACAGAGCATACCGTAAGGAACAGAGTTCGAACCGTATTCAAGGACGATTGGGATCTTTTGCGCATCCGCATCCTTCCACACCCGGCTCATCCCGAGCATCACCATCCCGGACTCCGCAAACCGGTAAACCGGAGATTGGACTCGGGATATCTTCGAGAACCATTCCGCCTCCTGGTAGTTGGAGGCGTGAAGGCTGGGAAGTGCTTGCCCATTCTTGAATTTCATGGCAAGGGGGATGGCGCGAGCGGAGATGTAGAAGAACTCCCGCTTCCATGAGCGAAGACTGCGCTCGGTTGCGCAGATCTTCAAACCCTTAATCCGGGTTATCAGCGTATACCACCCCTGGATGCACCTCCAAGAGTAGAAGGTCATCAGGCGGTCGACATAGGGCTCAATGCCCAGAATCCGGCACACCCACTCGAAGTGGCGAATCTTGGCGATCGCCATCGGGTGCACCTCGGTCAGGTGTACACCGTGCCTCTCCAGGACACGGTACACAAACTTTGTCAACGGAAACCTAAGATTCCCATAGACAAAGAATGCAGCATATACCCCGATCTTGCCTCTGGGGGCATCATACACCGTCTGATGGGGTTCAGGAAACTCAGGCTCGAGAGACTCGAGCATGAACTTCCTAACGGTGTACTGATACAGATCGACAGGCAGAGCACACTGGCACTCGCCAGCAGTACTCTTGTCATCGGCGAACACCCCAGCCTCCTGGGCTGTAGATTCGAGATCACGAGAAGACATCTTGCAGATGAAAGAAGAAAACGATTTCAAGAGAATGCTCGACTGAAAGGTGAGTATTCGCCGGAAATCGTTTTAAAGATGAAGAGAAAAGTGAAAGTATGGATTACAAAGAACCCTCTCCCCCTTTATATACTAATCGCAATTAATGCGATGCATTTAATGCGGAAGATAGAGAAATCGAAGGTGCAATGAAACTATGACACGTGGCAAAAAGCAAGCTGGCAACAGCTGTTGAAAGGACGCGTACCATTAATTTCGCGGCCACGCGCCCGAAAAATCACGCCCACGCGCCTGAAAAAACGTCTGGAATGACCAGGTACTGTCACGTCACCATAACTTCCTGCACGTCCTGACACAGTCATAAGAAACCGTCTCACGACGTTTCAGAGGTTTGGACTGTTCTTATCCTTTCACCAACTCTTCGAATTTCAAAAAAATTCAAAAAGATTCAAAAGTAAGCGGGAAAATACCCCTTACCTTGGCAACCAAGTAACCGTAAGACGGATGTGGGTACAGTGTTAAGGCAAAACCCTTCACATACCTAGCACCCGCAGGGAATTGAAGCCAAGAATACCTTGGCAACCAAGTAACCGTAAGACGGATGCGGGTACAGTGTTAAGGCAAAACCCTTCACATACCTAGCACTCGCAGGGAATTGAAGCCAAGAATACCTCGGCAACCAAGTAACTATAAGACGGGTGCGGGTACAGTGTTAAGGCAAAACCCTTCACTACCTAGCACCCGCAGGGAATTGAAGCCAAGAATACCTTGGCAACCAAGTAACCATAAGACGGATGCGGGTACAGTGTTAAGGCAAAACCCTTCACATACCTAGAACCCGCAGGGAATTGAAGCCAAGAATACCTTGGCAACCAAGTAACTATAAGACGGGTGCGGGTACAGTGTTAAGGCAAAACCCTTCACATACCTAGCACCCGCAGGGAATGGACGCCAGGAATACCTTGGAAGTAAAGTAACCGTAAGACGAGCGCGGGTACAGTGTCAAGGCAAAACCCTTCACATACCTAGCGCTCCGCAGGGAATTGAAACCAAGAAGGATCTTCTGGGCAATGCTTGCGGAAACGGAAATAACATCCCCGCATAGCGGGAACGTCGAGAACTACATTGTTTGAAGCTCCAGGATGGAATTGGTGGTTTTAACATAATTGATCACTATGTTCAAAACTACCAAAACCTCATGGAGAATCCACACAAGTGGGACTCAACGCTCCTGACTTGCGAGGAGGTTACAGACCTACCCGCATCATACCCAAAGATCAAGCAGGAAAGTCGGGAATTTCTGCAAGTGACAAGGACTTCCGCGGGAAGAATCCCCATGGAAAACCTTAAAACTAAACCCTTTTCAAAACCCTTTGCTTAAGTCCAAAAGTTCACCTCACTTTATTAAACATTTATGAGAAGAACATTGGACTGGGGGGACTTGAAGAGGTAGGTCCCAGCAGAGCCCAGTTGGACCCGCAAGACTCACCTTGAAGAGAGACGTCTGCGCAGAAACCAACTGGATACGCAGGACCCACCATGCTCAGAGACGTGACGTCCTTACGCGCAGTACGCAAGCTGTTCCCACAGAAAATGCCTCCCAATGGTGAAGGACTCTGCCTGTTCCCGCAGCTGCGGATACAAGCCATCAGGGAAGGCCACCCGCGCAGCAAGGCTACACGCACAAGGCACTTAGCTCTCAATCACTCAGTGTCACCTGAAGGAATGAGCAAAGCCGGGAACAATCCCGCACAAAGGCGGGAGGGGGAATACTCCCGCCCAAAAGCCAGTCCGTACGATACGGGAAGATCTTCTGTACTGTACCTGACGAGGTATGGGCAAAAGATCTGACTAAAGATACGACAGCTTATTGACAACAGTATGGCGAGCAGCATGCTCTTGTACTGTATGTCACTATTAGCCGCTGCCTACTCACCAACTCCTGTCATACCACGTGCATAGCCGGCAGTTGGTGGAAAAGGAATAGTACACAGCAGGCCTGGTCACTGTCAGCCGCTGCCTACCCACCAACTACCAGCAAGGCACGTGCGTAGGCCACAGTTGGTAGAACAGGAATACTATTCAGCCGGCCATACCTCCTTGGAAACCTACCTTCGGCTATAAATACCCCAAATGGTATGATCATCTCATCTTATCATATCTTATCACATTATCATCATATTATACCTGATATCTGCTCTAGCAATCTCTTAATATACATTTATATTTAAAGAGCAATCTAGTCTGATTCTCACGCCGGAGGGTGGTCACAAGGAGGAACCCCCCCCCCTTCTCAGTGACAAGCTCACGGTGTCTGTTTTGCAGGTTATCAGAAGAACCATCTTTGCCGGGTCTAACCCCTCGTGGGAAACATCTATCTAACCCTCAGGTTACCCGTAATCTGTCCGGGGTCCGGTTAGTGTTTCTTCAATAACCAATCTGTCCGCCTTAATGACAGGATAGGCACTGATCCGTCAAGTCGTATCTCAGAATCTGTTCGCTTCTCCCCACCAAAGAATGGTTGGATCGCCACCAGCCCAATCACCTTCAAAACATCATGGTATTAGTTAACTGGATAATATTGGACCCTGGTATTTAGGGTTTTGGTATCGAGCCCACAGGTCCAGTTTAGCTTTATATATTGTAACCTTATATTGAACTTGAATGATGGAAAGTAGTATACCTGGAGTTGTTGGAAGTTGCATTGGGAGGCTCTGTGAGCAACATGATGAGTCATGTTTGCGCCAGCGCTATCACCCGCGAGAAAGCAACGTGAAATATCTGCATTCGGCGGTAACCATTTTGACCTGTTCTCTTTAATGTCAAGAAACTTCAACACATCAAGTCCAGCGTCGTGTTGCGTGGGGTGCCGATGCTCGGGTGCAAGAGGATAATCAACAGAAACAACTATCATAGGCAATTCACTTGCGAACTTGCTGCAGAGATTGTCGTACCTCGTGTTGGGTGAGAAGACAGCGTAACCACCACCGTGAAAGAACACCATCACCGGAACACCTTCTAAGGCGTACTGTATGGGAACATACACACGGAATGAGAGCTTGCGGGTTCGATCCACCACGACATCGTATGTCTTCACACCGTTGATTGGTGTGGAAGACGGCACGGTCCGGGGGTCTACTAGGTTGAGAAGACCGCGGTTCACCGTGCCGTCTTTTCTGGCAATCAGCCTGATTATAATATCGACTACCCAAAGTTGAATTCGTGTTCTCCAGGGCAAGGATAAAGATTTCGTGGCTTTGGGTGCAGAATCCATTGAATGATGAAAAATTAAATTCAGGGTGTGACTAAAGTAAACAAAACTCATATATTTATAAGCAGATACCAAATTTGATTATTCCACGCCAAGTATTATTTGTTTATTTTTAGTCTTGTTCACTTTAACTTATTAGCATTTTCTTTTTTTCCATTTTTCTCATTTATTTCGTTGGTCTAAAAAGTCTCATTATTCTCACAAGTAAATAAAGCATTAATATAGTCATTCGTAACCCAAGAACAAAAATGTACGTACAAGAAAAAGAGACGAACCTTCGGACCTTTGGAAAGGAGTCCAGAAATTTTTGATTCAGTTAAAAAAAATTAGGTTGATATAAAAGATAAGTGAAGGGGTATGCACCCGCCTTAACATCGAGCGGGGCGGGTCAACCCACAAGATATAGACAAGAGGCTTGAAATCAGGATGTCATGAAGACACAAAGCCAAAACCTATGCGCGTGGCGCATATCACATATGCTCACGCATATCACATATGCTCACGCATATCACATCTGCGCGTGGCGCATATCACATATGCTCACGCATATTACATATGCTTACGCATATCACATGCTCTCGCATATCACATCTGCGCATGAAACATCTGCGCGTGAGAATAAAGAGAAGACCTTGCGCATCCCCGGGATAGGCGCATAAAGGACAACACAACAAATGAGACAATAGTCTAATCCAAATCAGGATAAGGACAACCATGATTGTACTCATCAGACAACCTTCCAGAAGGTATCTTTTAAGGAATAAAGAATGTGCTGATGTTGACAGCTGCCAATAAAGGGTGGACAACTCAGCAAAACCCATGTGCCACCACGTGATGGCACATGGGTCAGGTAAAATACCTTGGTCAGAGAATAATCAATGAAAAAACACCAGGTGTCCTAAGTACACGTGGCGCGAAGCAATAGGAGGAGGCCAAAAAGGCCCTAATTGGGTCTGAGCCCAATCATTGGAAACCCTAATACTATAAATACCACACCACCTCCACAGTTGGGGTCGAGCAAGAAATATATTCTGAATCCTTTACTCATTTTCACATTCTTATCTTCTCCTGCAATATCTTATTCTCACACCGGAGGGTTACCCCAAAGAGGACCCCTCTGTCCCTTTCTGAGGGGTAAGCTCACGGTGCTGTTCGTTTTGTAGGTGGAAGAACTCGTATCTCGGAAACAATGATCATGTTCTGGAGGATAATGAGCTTGAGGATGTTAATGAGGGACATCAGGTTCTGAGGGCTCCGCGTGACACTGCACGCACCACCAGTAACCATCCCTTCAACACAACACCTCATAGCCAGACTGAAACTCCCCCAGACGATCTCACGTTCCAAAATCTGACTGGTACAAAACAAATAGGACCAATGGGTCCGGAAGTTGAAACCAATGACCCTAAAGAATGGCTCATAAACGAACAACGGCGTTTAATGGACAAATACAATGAGCTGGTAAAACACAAAAAGTTAGCCGACTTAACACAAAGGCTCGCATTTGATAAACAAACCATTCAGGGAACAACAAAAAAGTCGCGCGCGCCGGAAGACGGTCATTCTGTTCACACCGAACACACTGATATTAGTGATGAGGAAGAGGTGCACAGCATGAGGAAGACGCGAGATACTCATGCAGGAGGTTCACAGCTTCGCGCACACATGAACATAGCACCTGGAGCCAAAGCTGATATGGATCTATACACACCATACAACTCACAAGCGAAAGAGCAAGTGGACGTAACCACACCATATAGGCCAGCCATCTTGGTAAAACATTCAAAATTCACTGAGCGCATTGTGAAGGCTCCCATTCAACACCAAACCAAGATGCCAAGTGGTTTAGGCAAGTACGATGGTACAACAGATCCAGATGATTTCTTACAAGGTTTTTACAACACTGGAAACCTAGAAAGCCGGACGATGCCAACATGGTGTCACATGTTTGCTCGCTGCCTCACGGGCGCAGCGCGTGTCTGGTTTGAAAGCTTGCCGACAGGACAAATCGATGGGTTCGAAGAGCTATTGGAAAAGTTCCAGGCTCACTTTGTACAGCAGCGCAGACACACGCGCGACCCCGATGACATCATGCACTGCGTGCGCAGGAATGATGAAACCATTGAGGACTACATAACTCGTTTCAATCAGGAATCTCTTGCAATTGGAGGCATCACTGAACAACTCTTGCGCGTTGCCTTTATACAAGGTGCGCGCAGTGATCAACTCCGCAGAGCATCGCGAGTCTTCGCGCGAAAAGAAAAACAAATTGCCCAAAACAGAGCAAGAGATAGAGGGCATCAAACAGAAGCACCACGCAACAATGAAAGGAGGGGCAAACAAAACTCCGTATGGTCCAGGTTGCAACAAACCAATTATTCTCCCGCAGAAAAGCAAGCGCAACAAAGTTCACCCCAGCCCCAAAAAGACATTCTTAATCGCGGAGAGGGTGACAAGAAGGAAGGCGGCAGAGAGCCTAATAGACCTCTACCAAGAATATGGACTCTCCTCACCAAAACGCCTTCGCAAGTGTTAAGCACAGAGAATGTCCAGTTTAAAAGCCCCAGGCCATTACTCCATAAGGGACCACCAAACAGTGGCAAATATTGTGAGTTTCACAAATCCACAGGGCACAACACCGATGCATGCCACCATTTGAAGGATGCGATCGAAAAAGATGTGAAATCAGGCAAGTTGGCTCACCTAGTAAAAAACCCAAGACCAGAGAACGAACAACCAGACGGAGCCTCAGCCAGTAAAAAATTCAAAAGAATCTGTGTAGCTGAAGGAGGAAGGCAAGGGCAAAGATCGAGGAAAAGAAGCGCGCAAATCCAAGGGGATTGGCGCGAGCAACAAGTAATCTTTCCAAGAATCAGAGGAGGCCCGTCTATCAGCAGTCCTCTAGTCATCACTGCACACATCGCTCATTATGAGGTGTCAAGAGTCCTGGTGGACACCGGTAGTGAGTCAGACATCATGTATGAGCAATGTTTCGGGAAGTTGGATCCAGAGGACCAAGCAAGGCTCGAAGTTGTGAGTGCACCAATCTCAGGTGTCTCAAACGAAATTATTCACCCCCTAGGTCAGATTCAATTCGAACTAACTATGGGGGATGAGAAACACAAGCGAGCTGAAATTGTCAACTTTCTGGTCTTGCCCACCACTTCATGCCATAGTATGATCTTGGGTAGAGGAACGATTGCCCAATTCAACGCCATATCGTCACCAGCGCATGGCGCGTTGGGGTTCCCAACACCAACAGGAGTAACATTTGTGTATCGAGATCATTTATGCGCAGTAACAAGTATACCTCGAGAAGGGAGAATGAAGCTTCCATAGGCAAACAACGCGCCAGAGGAATGGATTCTCAACCCAAAATTCCCAGAACAAACAATCTCAATCGGAGCTACGATATCAGATGACACAAAGGTGAGAATGAAAAGATTGCTCACAACGTATACGTCAGTCTTCGCGTGGCAACATTCTGATATGACTGGGGTTCCGCGAGACCTGGCGCAGCACTCTCTCAACACATTCAAGTCTGTAGAGCCAATTGCTCAAAAGAAAAGAGTCATGGGAGACGAGAAGGCAAAGGCCATGAATGAGCAAGTAGAAGATCTACTGCGCGCGAATATCATTCGCCCAATACGATACCAAACATGGGTAGTCAATCCTGTGATGGTAAAGAAGAGCAATGGGTCATGGAGAATGTGCATTGATTTCAAAGACCTCAACAAAGCGTGTCCAAAAGATTGTTACCCCCTCCCAAACATTGACGCGAAGGTGGACTCTGTGGCGCCATTTAAGCTCAAATGTTTCCTGGATGCTTATAAGGGCTATCACCAAATTCAAATGGCACCGCAGGATGAAGACAAGACTGCTTTCAGAACTGACAAGGGTGTTTTCTGTTACACAAAAATGCCCTTTGGTTTGAAGAATGCAGGAGCCACTTACCAAAGACTCATGGATGCAATTTTCAACGAGCAGATTGGAAAAAACTTAGAAGTCTACGTGGATGATTTGGTTATTAAAAGCAGGGAGGAAAAACAAATGCTCAAAGACATCGAAGAAACCCTTCGGCGCCTAAAGGAAGTAAACATGAAGCTCAACCCGAGCAAATGCACATTCGGCGTGGAAGAAGGGAAATTTCTCGGCGTAATGGTCACCAAGGATGGTTTCAAGGTGAACCCAGAGAAGGTGGAGGCTATCCTCAGCATGCCCTCACCATCCACCATGAAGGAAGTTCAAAAGTTGAATGGTAGATTGGTATCAATTAACAGGTTCCTAGCAAACCATGCAAGCAAATCTACCCCATTCATTAACACATTGAGAAATTGCTTAAAGAAAAGCCAATTCAAGTGGACGCCTGAGGCCGAGCAAGCTTTCAGTGAGATAAAAGAATAATCTTCCTGCGCTCACAGCTCCACTACCTGGTGAAACTTTAACGTTATACCTGTCAGCAGGAGAACGCGCCATTGGCGCAGTATTGTTGGTGGATCGCAAGGGAATCCAAACACCAATTTATTATGTAAGTCGGGTGCTGACATATCCGGAGACGCGCTACACCATCATAGAAAAGTTAGTTTTATCACTAACGCATGCGTCGCGCAAGCTTCACAGATATTTCAATGGTCATCCTATTGAAGTCCTGACTGGTTACAACATCCAGCAAGTCTTGTGGCGTCCCGCGCTCTCAGGAAGGCTGACAAAATGGGCGCTGGAATTAGGGGAGCACACGATCACCTATAAGCCTCGTCCAGCAATCAAGGGACAAGTCTTAGTTGATTTCATCGCAGAAATCCCAGAAGGAAAAGTCGAAGAAGCTCAGCGCGAAGTAGACCCTCCGCAAGCCAATGATGAAGAAAACGTTTGGAGATTATTCACTGATGGAGCTTCAAACAACGAAGGGTCCGGCACAGGCCTCAAACTGGTGGATCCAGAAAATCATGAGTATACCTACGCAATCAGGTTGGATTTCAAGAGCACCAACAATGAAGCTGAGTATGAAGCCCTGCTGGCTGGTTTGCGCATCGCGCACAAGTTCGGAGTTAAAAAGCTAGAGGCTCATGTAGATTCATACCTGGTAGCAGCACAAGTCAATGGCCTTTATGATGCCAAGGAGAACACCATGCCTCTGTATCTAGAGCTGGCGAAAAAACTCACCGAACAATTTGACTTTTTCAGAATCATACACATTCCGCGCAGTGAAAATAAGTCCGCCGACGCGCTAAGCAAAATGGCATCAACCAGCTTCGATCATTTTGGCAAAGATGTCAGGGTGGAAGTAATGAGCAACCCATCAGTGGGAGCGAAGTCTGTTCTTGTAATTCATACAACACCTTCATCATGGATAACTCCAATAATGGAATTCTTGAAGGAGGGAAAGGTACCAGACGATCACGCACAGGCGAGGAAGATAAGACACAAGTCGCAGAACTACGAACTGCTCGATGGTACGTTATATCGACGATCTTATCTTGGACCACTCATGAAATGCCTAGACGCTGAGGAAGCAAGCTATGTGATCAGAAAGATACACGAAGGAATCTGCGGAATACATGCTGGCCCGCGCATGGTGGTCGCCAAGGCAATGAACGCAGGTTACTATTGGCCAGGCATGTACTTGGACGCGTTAAAAGAGATCCAAAAATGCAAAGCGTGTCAGAGCTATGCGCCATATACCATGCGACCAAAGAACAACTTGACTCCGGTGACCTCTGCATGGCCTTTCCACAAGTGGGCAATCGATATTGTGGGTCCCTTGCCGCAAGCGCCAGGGCGAGTAAAGTTTTTGGTAGTGGCAGTAGACTATTTCACAAAATGGGTTGAAGCCAAGCCACTGACAAAAATCACAGCCGAGGCAATGAAGCAATTTATTTGGAGCCACATCGTATGCCGTTTTGGCCTGCCCGTGGAAATCGTGAGCGACAATGGCAAACAATTCACTGACAAGAAGATATCCAGTTGGCTCAAGGAATTGCGCATCAACCAGGTCTTCACTTCAGTATACCACCCTCAAGGGAATGGCCAAGTGGGACGCGCGAACCAGAGCTTGCTGAATGGGCTGAAGAAAAGGTTAGAGGGAGAGTCCCATGCATGGGTCGAGGAGTTACCTAATGTCCTGTGGGCGCACAGGACATTAAGCAAAACCAGCAATGGCGAGTCCCCGTTCAGCCTAACCTATGGAACGGAGGCTATGATTCCAGCAGAAATTGGATGCCCATCCTATAGAGTGCTCATGATGAGTAAGACGGATAATGAGCAAGAAAGGAGGTTGGATCTCAATTTACTTGAAGGGCGCAGAGAGGCGGCTATCATCAGTGAAGCCAAATACAAGAAAAAACTAAAAAAATATTACAATCAGCGCGCGAAAGAATGCCACTTCAAGAAGAATGATTTTGTCCTTCGAAACAATGAAGCTAGTCGCGCAATACCCCGGGGAAAGATGTCTCCCAATTGGGAGGGACCTTATCAAGTCTCGGAAGAATTGGGAAAAGGCGCATACGCTTTAAAAGATTTAAATGGAAAGAAGATCCCGTGCACATGGAACGCAGCACAACTTAGAAAATGTTTCATGTAAAAGTTGTCAAGTTTGTAATCAAGGCTTTTTAAGCCATTATGAATAATGATACGCGTTATTTTCTCTTAATATGCGTTTTATTACCTTTTGCATACATGTTTCACACTTCCCTTTATTAATTTTGAGCAATATGACAACATTGTATTGACATCAAACTAAAAATAAAACGAAGTAAAACATACATGCGCGAGCTTCAAGCTCAAACGCGTTAACGAGTTTTAACTCTAAAACGTCAGAGCCTTAGCCCAATAATATGAGCCTTAGCTCAGGGCCTTAGCCCAATAATATGAGCCTTAGCTCAAATTACTCATAGCATCCATCCTACGTATTGCGCAGCTGGACCATAAAAATACCTAAGCACAACTAAGGCAAAGCACATGCCAAAGCATAGTTGTTAAGGTCTCAGGTCGGGGCCGCGCATGGGATTATAATGGATATAAGCAGAGTAACACATACTGACACGTAAAGGCTAAAAAACTCATTCATAATTCCCTATAATAAATGCACGATAACGTCGCGCAAAAGAGGAACAATGAAATGCTAAGGCACGTGTCAGCATATTCAGAATATTACAAAATAACTTGAAATATGACAACTGTTAAGGATTAAATAAAATAATTTCCTTACAGCCTTGTCCAAGTTTCAATGTGTAAGCATACCTTATATTCAACGAGCACAAACATGCAATATAAAGAGACGAATTGAGAATGCGCAAGATGCGAATAAGGGAAAAACAAAATTTCATTCCACAAACATAGAAGTTTACAAATGATGAGGTAAAAACTACAAATACAAAAAAAAGGAAAAAAAAAAACAAGAAGGGCTTTTCAAGTCTCTATATCAATATCAGCCTCTTCATCGTCCTCATCATTACTTCCTCCCTCAGCATCTGGCGCAGCCCGCTCCACGTCATCTCCAAACTTACCATAATCAAGCTGTTCGTCTTGAATATTGTCGTCTTCTATTATGATAGCGTCAGGAGTAGGTCCTTTGGCCACGCCAGAGCCACTGGCATAGGTAGCGTTGCCCGCGCCATCATCATTGCCACCAGTCCCTTCACATTCATCAAGTAATTTCTTTAAAGCGCCAAGATCGGGCTGGTACGCAAGCGCGGCTATCTGCAAGTCACAAGGAACAGTATGAGTACAAAAGATTATGAAAATAAGTCAAGTAAACTCATTAAGGTTAAAATATCTGCTCAAGGATGGGAATTGGAGTATTCAGGTACTTCTCCCCCACCTCAGCCATGTCAGCGCAGACAACGTCGAGCTGATAAGGGTAGCCGGATGGATTCTTCTTTAGCATGCCATATTCATAACCATCCTTAAACCCTTCAGCTCGACCCACCAAGCGCGACGCCGCATTACAATCCATCACAAGGGTCTGAAACTCGTCTGAGTATTTCATCGCATAAGCGCAACGAGTCACACCCTGTGAAATCAGCCATTGACGGTCCAGCGCGAGGGAAGAAACAGACGTCTCAAGAGCAGGGATCTGAGAGTTTAACAACTCAACAGTTTCCTTGGCTTGTTTTAGCTCTTCTTTGTCAGACGCCGCTGCCGCCAAGGCTTCATTCTTTTCCGCTCGCGCAGCATCGAGCTCTTTCTTCAGGCGCGCAACCTCACTCTCCAATAAAGATTTGTCAGTATTAACCTGCGCAATAGTTTGGTCACGCGCCTCTGCTTCCAACTCCAGGTCACGCGCTCGACGCGCGTACTTGGCCGTGTCTGCCTCTGCCGCTTGCAGCTTCTCCAGCGCAGCTTGCAGCTCAAGCCCGCGCTTCACAAAAGCAGCGTTGGCACTTGCCTGGTTCTCGCTAAGTTCTGCTTGGAGTTTCTTAGCCCTCTCTCGGGCATCAGAAAGATTCCAAGCAGAAATCTTAGCCTTTTGCTTGGCCTCCGCAAGGGCATCACGTACCTTTATATAATCATTGCGAAGCTCTTGGGAGGCAGCAAAGAACGCAGACCCAGCAAAAAGGTGGTCATTAAGCAAGTCCACGCGAGCGCGGTCCTCTTGAAACCTCCTTTCAGCTGGAGGAACAGAGTGAGCCCAAAAGTCTTCACATACGCCCATGGATTGGAATGAGCTCTCTTCAGTGATATTCCAGCTCGGGCGGTATATGTGATCGGTTCCCTATAAACACAAAGCAACGCAAAGAAAGGTTTTAGTTATCTAAACACTAATTTGGATGTCTGCACAGCGGAGCAAAATAAACTTATACCTGCGAAGAACCGGCAGAAAGGTTAGCGCCAGCTGGCGAGCTCCTGCCCGCCCCATGAGAAAAAGGCTGCGCCACGAAATCTCGTGGCGCTATAGGGCTTACGCGGCCACCATCAGAATCTTCAAAATTAACCTCCTCATCATCCTCTATAACAGGTCTCTTCTCCTGCGACTTGGAAAAATCAAAAATAGTCTCACGAGGAGGCTGCGCGCAGGAGGAGGTGAGGGAGGTCTTGACGCTGTTAGATCAGCGCGTAAAATAGTCTCCTGCTCCTTAGTGATCCCAATGAGAGGAGATTCAGTACTTGTTGGAGCAGGAGCAGAACTAACGGCGCCAGCGCTAGCAGTGCCACCAGCAGCTTGTGTGCCAGCTATAATTCCTATTAAAAAACCAACATGGAGAAATGATTCATGACTTGAACTAAAGGAAAAAATCAGACAATCAAAGCGCAATAAATACCTTGGCGCACCGCAGTCCGCGAATTAAACATTGCCATGAAGTCCATTTTCCTCCTTTTCGAGGGTAAAACAAGGGACTTCAAAACAACCTTCGGCGTAGCCTTGGCATCTTGCTGCGCCTGAGGTTGAACCACCAACGTTGCCGGCTCTACAAACATTTGAGTGAACAAAGCTTCATTAATGACTATCAGAATCACGCTCATAAAACCACAAAAAATAAACAAAGTATACCTGTTGGAGAAGACGAAACAGCAGGCACAGCACCGCTTCCCTTGTCCGTCGCGCGCAGAGACGAGGTGGCGGCACCATACCTCGTGTGGACGGGAGGACTGCCCACACCTTGAGGCAAAGAAGACGAGGAAAACTTGGAAGTAAAACCCTTGGTTTTCTCAAGTCCCTTCGCCTGAGTAGGAGGAAGATTCTGGGCAACAGAGGCATCATCTTTTTTCTGTTTTGTACTGGCCCCTGCGCCAGTTTTGCCTTTAGCCTTGCGCTTGAGTTTTTGCGCTTCAGCTTCTTCCTCCTCCACTTCCTCTTCCACAAGCTCCAACTCATAATTAGCGAGCGCATCTACAATACGCGCAACAGAAATGTTAAAACCAAATTTGGTACTCTAAGGGCCTAAGCACAAATACAAAGGCTTACCAGGCGCATCGCTGTAAAAACAAAATTCTAAATCGACAGGGATGAACATATCATCAAAGCGATCAGGGAAAGCAACTTCCCCAGCGCTCAGCGCGACAGAGCCACCTTCCGTATGCTCGTCATAGGCGGCGTGGATGTATTCCTTGCTTTCTGCATAAAACAAGACAAGTGATATCAGCAAAACGAATTATACTCGCGCAAAATTAATGCAATGAACAAACAACCCACCTGAGCCATCAACATGGATGACAGGCTCAGTCCCGCTGTCAATCCACCTCTTGCTCATGCCAACCCCCACCAACGCTTCCTCGCAAATTTTCCTGGCGGGGGATGGTTCAGCAGATAACTTCTTAACCCACGCGCCAGATGGATTCTTAAGAACGTCATCATCCGCGGGCGCGGAAGTAATCGCGCGCATAGTCATGCGGATGGGAATCACACCAGCCTTGATATAAAAGAATTTTTCAGCCCAGTCATGAAGGCTTTTGAAGGAAACAGTGCAGCACTTAACCTTCTGACTGCGCGGTGTGAATGAGAACCAAGAATCTTGGATTTTCGGCTTATAAAAATATTGAAAGCGCCGAGGGGTGGGCTCCTCGCGCTGAGCTTTGCACATGAACTCAAAATGAGTCATGCGCACTAGTCCACAGGGATGAACCTGAGATGTATGAATCCCGTAAAACTGGAGGAGCGCACCTATAAACCTCGTCATTGGAAGACGAAGTTTACAGTGGGTGAAAAAATGAGAGTATAAAGAGATATAGCCGGCGGGAGGATCCGCCGCCGTTTGCCCGGTCGCCGGGAGCAGACAGCCATACTCAGGGAGAAAACCCTGAGAGGCGACGAGATTATCAAAGTCAGATTGTTTCAACTTGCAGGGAATCTCATCCCATCTCTTCACCGCCTTGTTCTTCCCTCCCTCCTCCGACGAGGCCTCGGCAACCCGTTTACCCTTGCCGGTCTTCTTCAAAGTAGACATAACCACTGATTTTACACGGCCTTTACTAGGGGACATATGGCTGGTGGATGACAAAAGAACTCATGGGAGTTTAATCGTACCAAAATACGAGTCTACCAATAGAAAATCAGATTCTCCACAAAAGTTCTCCAGGTCTAAGCCTTATTCCAAACAAGATAGTCCCATAATCAATGTTGTGGAAGAAGACGAGGATAATGAAGAATATCCTAAACTTTCTGAATATTGTTTTAACATTGATATAAGTGGTGTGATATGTGCCATGCAGGATTTGGGTGCCAAGGCTAGATGGCCCAAGAAAAATGAGAAGTCCGAATCCGGCAAAGATAAGTCCAAATGGTGTGCATACCACGAAGACTTTGGCTATCGCACTGATGATTGTATCACACTTCGGAAGGAAATAGGGTACCTTCTTAGCAAAGGATTACTAAAGGAATTGTTTGAAAGAAACAAAAACAAGAGTCAGGATCCTGCCAAGATACCTGAAAGGTCACCTTCTCCACCACCCTAAGAAAAGGCCGTTGCCATTATCTCAGGAGGATCAGACATTATTGGAACCTCGTACTCAGCAGCCAAGAAGCTTTCCAAAGAAAAAAAGATGGACAACGGAGAAAGACCTCTCAGTACCTCCACGTTGACTACCCAAAAGACTATATCCTTCGAAGAAGAGGATCGATACGATCTTCAGAATCCACATCATGATGGTTTGGTAATTACTTTAAGTATAGCTAACTGTTTTGTGTGCATGATACTTATTGATGGAGGGAGCTCCGTGAACATCATCCAACTAGAAGCTTTGAAGAAAATGGATATCTCAGAATCTGAGATTATCCCGAGATCCTCAGTCCTCGCAGGATTCAGTGTGGAAACCAAGAATACATTGGGAGATCTCAAACTTCTAGTATACATAGAGGGAGTAAACTCTCTACAAAAATTTTGTGTTATTGACTCATTATCTTGTTGTAATGTGATCTTAGGTAGGCCTTGGATCCACGACATGAAGGCGGTACCCTCAACATATCATCAGTGTGTAAAACTTCCAAGTCCTTGGGGTGTCATCAAGACAGAAAATGACCAGTAAGACGCCAAAGATTGTTATGCATCATCGATGAAGTTGGCTGCAAAGCTCACTTCAGCATAGCAATTATAGAAACAACTAGGGGAGGTCCTGCAAGCTAGGGATCAAGATGTGAAAGAAGTATCCTTTGATCCTCAGGATACCGAGATCAAAGTTTTGTTAGGATCAGGTATGCCTGAGGATAACGAGTAGGGATTGATATCTTTCTTGAAGAAAAGAGCTTCCACCTTTGCCTGGAAACATGAGGATATGACAGGTATCTCAAAATCTATCATTACTCATAAACTTGGTTTAGATAACTCTTCCAGGTCAGTGCATCAAAAGCAAAGAAAATTTGCTCTTGAAAGAAATGCCATCATACAAGAAGAAGTGGAGAAAGTACTCAAAACCAAGATGATAAGAGAGGTCCATTATCCTAGATGGTTGGCCAATCTAGTTATAGTCCAAAAGAAGAATGGGAAATGGAGAGTATGTGTGGACTTCACAGACTTAATGAAGGTGTGTCCCAAAGACCGCTTTCCACTTCCACACATCGATTCATGGTAGACGCAACTACTGGTCACGAGATACTAACCTTTATGGACGCATCCTAGGGATTCCAGCAAATCTAAATGGAACCATCAGATTAAGAAGACACAGTCTTCATGACTCCCACAAGTATATATTGTAATATTGCAATGCCTTTTGGACTAAAAATTGCATGTGCAACATACCAAAGGCCGGTTAACATAATGTTCAAAGACCAAGTAGGTGACACGATAGAAGTCTACATAGACGATATGGTGGTGAAATCAAGAAGAGCTGAGGATCACCTCAAAGACTTGGCAATAGCATTTGATATCCTAGATAAGTACAACATAAAGTTGAATCCTGCCATGTGCCACTTTGGAGTGAAAGCAAGAAAATTCCTAGGCTACATGGTCACTAAAAGGGGAAGAGAAGCAAGCCCCAAGCAGATCAAAGCTATCCTAGATATCAAATCACCAAAAATCGTCAAAGACGTCCAAAGGTTAACGGGAAGAATAGCAGCTCTCAATAGGTTTATCTCAAGATATTCGGAGAAGTGCAAAGTCTTCTACGACATCCTGAAGAATCAGAAATTTGAATGGGGAGATAAGCAAGAAAAGGCGCTGGTACCCCTGAAGGAATACTTATCCACAGCGACACTCCTGATGAAGCTAGTTGATGGTGAACCACTATACTTAGACTTAGAAGTTTCGGGGAGTGCAATAAGCGCTGTCCTAGTCAACGATCACGAAGTTCAACAACATCCGGTATACTATGTAAGTAAAAGCCTATTAGATGCTGAATCCAAGTACTCTTATCTTGGAAAATTAATTTTGGCACTTAAAATGGCTTCCACCAAATTGAGACATTATTTTGAAACTCATGTTATTCATGTAAAAACTAACTATCATATTAAGGCTGTTTTGAGAAAACCAAAAATGTCAAGTAGGATGGCAAAGAGGGCTGTGAAGCTTAGTGCATACGACATTTTGTATGAGCCAAGGACAACCATCAAATCTCAGGCACTTACCGATTTTGTGGCTGATTTGAGCCAGGATATTCATAAAGAAGTAGAAAAACAAGTTCAACGACTAGACGTAAAGGAGAAATTGACTTTGCATACAGACGGGGCCTCTAACATAGGAGGAACAGGTTTGGGTATCCTGCTAAAATCCCCATAGGGGGACATTATACCTCTATCTATATCTTGTGAATTTTAGGCTACTAATAATGAGGCTGAATATGAAGCCTTAATAGTAGGATTACAATTAGCTAAGGATATGAAGGTTAGGTATCTTCAGGTTTGTGTTGATTCCTTATTATTAGCTATGCATTTCAATGGCTCTTGTGCAGTAAATGCAGAAATTTTAGCAAAATATTTAGAAATAGTTAAACAATGTGTTTCGAGATGTTTGATATGTACAGGTACCTAGAGAAGAAAACACTGAAGGAGATGTCGTAGCAAATTTAGTATCAGCACTCAAGATACTAGATGACATCAAGATACCTATTGTACATATCTTGGCCCTAGCAACAAAGGAAAACCACGAAGTCATGGACACTTCAAATTCTGGAGATAATCCAATATCCTAGACGCGTCCCATAGTACGTTATCTCCAGGATAATGAGATCCTAGAAAGAGAAAATCCTAGAGCTTTTCGAATGAAGGTAACTCAGTATATTATCCCTAAATAATATTTTATACAGAAAGTCACTTGTAGGTCCATACTTAATGTGTTTGGAACATCATGAAATACAATAAGTCCTCAAGGATATACACGAAGGTGATTATGGAAACCACACGAGAGGCAGAGCTTTAGTATCCAAGATACTAAAAACAGGTATTTCTAGCCAACAATGAAAAAGGATCCAGTGGATTTCTCCAGGAAATGTGATGCTTGTCAAAGACACAACAATATCCTACATCAGCTAGCTGAACAACTACATCCCATTGTATCCCCATGGCTATTTATGAAGTGGGGAATGGATACCGTTGGAAAGTTGCCCAACGCTCCTGGTGGAAAGTTCTTCATGCTATCCATGACAGATTATTTCTCCAAACGGATCGAAGATGAAGCATTTGTCCAAGTTAGGGAGAAAGAAGTGATCTCCTTTATCAAGCTCAATATCCTAACAAAATTCGGTATCCCGGCAGAGATCGTTTATGATTATGGCTCACAGTTCATTGGTAACAGGACAACCAACTTTTGTGAAAGTTGGGGAATTAAGATGATAACTTCAACACCGGTTCATCCTCAATCCAATGTGTTGGAACATAGTTTATGGTTTATGCTTTGTAGTACTAGACTTAATTGGGCTTTTGTATGTAAACCGAGATCTGTTGATCTCGGTGGGCTTTAGTTCTTGTTGGGCCTAGTATGGTAGAGTATATATAAAACATATGTTAACGGTTTTAGGGTTGTTCGTTCATTACCATTCAACCGTGTAAGTTAAGGGCTTAAGCCCCCGACGTATAATATACGTATGTTTTGAAGCTTCTTTGTGTGTTTTGCTTGTGTTCTTGGTTGCTTTATTGAATCGGCTTGGTGATTAGTTTCAGCCTAATCATCAAGTATATTGATATCACAATGAAAGATCCGTCGCGGGACTTACAATTGGTATCAAAGCCTATAGACCTATTCTATGCTCGGTTATTTGTGATATCAAGGATTCTATCATCGACTTACGGGGTATCCTTTGGTCGAAGGTTTCTGGAGCTTGAAGAAGATTGTTCTTCGTGTTCTTCGGTTGGTGAAGGTTTAGTTCGGAATAGATTTGGTATATCTTACCTTTAATTTGAATCCCATCTTTCTCGGGATTTAGTTAAATATTCAAGATTTACCATATCTTTAACTATTCTTAGTTCTCGGGTTGATTTTGAAGTTCTCGGGAAAATCTCAAGGTTCACGGTCAACATTCAAGGTTTTCGGGAGTATTTATAAGTTTTCTGGTTGAATTATGTTGGGTTTTAATAAGATTATCAAAGTCATAAAACACCAATTTTATGAAAAACGCAGCGGATAAAAGTTTTAAATCTTGTTAGTTTATTTTATATAAAACCAATTTTACACATGCAAAACCCAATCCCAGATCCATATAAGAAATACATACTATCAAACACATGCATGTTACTATAAGTTCATGCATGTTAATCTACCTTTCAAGTAATCAAAAGGTGAAGGAGAGAATGGTTGGAAGGCAAGAACTTCAAAGAGTAGTTCCTCAAGCTTGTATACCCTTCAAGCCTTCAAGCAAACACCTTGTAGCTAGGATTTGCACTCAAAATTTCTTCCTCCCTTGGCTCCTCCTCCTTGGCCAAAAATTAGAGAGAAAAAGGAAAGTGTAGAAAATTTTGTTACTTGCAAAATTGTAATGAGAGAATGAAAGAGTTATTTAGTCTTTCAAAATTGCTCCTCACAAGTCCACCATTCAAATCAATTGCATGTTCCCACTAACATGAAAATAATAATAAAATAAGAGAAGGGAGTGAGAGGAAGGGGGGGTGGCCACCCTCCTTCCTTTCTTATTTTTATTATATAAACTTTCTATATATATATATCCATATATATATATTTATTTATTTATTTATTTATTTATGTGTTATAACTTATATTATGTTATGACACATTATAAGTAACATGCTAGGTAATTAGGTTTACATATTGTTATTTAACCGACTTAAATAACACTATGTAATGTTCCTCTCAATATATAAATCATCCATATGATTTATTCATTTCACAAGTACATTTAGAAAACCTTTTCCAAATAACATAAATGTCAATATTTATTTACTTATGATCATATCATATATAAACAAATATAATTTGTGTTTGTCTAGCTTGTTATTGGGTATGACCCGAGTTGGATCATAACGTACTAGCCACATCAATAATAATATGCCTCTTGGGCAGACCGAGTCCAACAATCTCCCACTTGCACAAGATACATAGAAGATTGATGCAAGTAGCAAATACCGCCTAACTACGGTTTACTACCCCTAATACGCATGACGAAGTGCCATTCAATAACATCATTCCCTTCAAGTCCCTTACTTGAAATGATTTAGGTGAATCTATAATTTATCCTTTTGTCTTAGATGTCATGTCAAATCCAGAGACATAGAGTGATCATTCTTTGTTGATTTAACTTTGCAGGCCTTAGACATCATACTCTCAACGAATAAAAGGTGACAAATCCCCATTTGACTACATACGTCTTTCACAATCACCTAGTACCATACCTGATCTTAGACTTATGTACCGTCATGTTTCAGAGCAGCGAAGAACTAAATCAAAGTATAATATTTGGTGAATATCAAGACCCAATATGTATCTTAGGTCGGAGGATACTATGATATTCTCCTTTACTCAAATTTACTTATGATCAATCACAAAGATTCCATGTAGTAATATTTGAGAGCGGGTCAGTCCAATACTTATATCCCATAAATATCTATGAACCTTCGAAGCAACCTTTTTCTCTATATTCATACCTTATGAATATCCACCAATCCAAGTTCATAATAGTCTTACCTTCATGTTTGTTCCCACAAATATGAGCGACTACGGACATTTATAATAAGTAACTTATTCATGGATTTAAACATGCTAAAATGGAACATAACTCAAAATGTCATAATCATAAACCATAATCATATGAATGAGTCAAAATAACATTTGTTCCAATATCCAAATACAAAATTCGATCATATCCAATCACTAGAATATCAAAGTCTTAAGGCACAAGTGTGACCTTCATGATTTGGCCTTTCAAGGAGCTTCGTGAGTGGACCCGCAATGTTTTGATCGGTGTGAACTTTGCGAATACATATATTTCCTTTCTCAACTTCATCCCATATGTAGTTGAACCTCTGCTCAATGTGCCTCGTCTTTTGATGAGCACGAGGTTCCTTGATTTGAGCAATCGCACCCTCGTTGTCACAAAAGATTTCTAGAGGGTCCTGAATGGTACGGACCACCCCTAGATCGGCAATGAATTTCCTTATCCACGCAGCTTCTTGAGTTGCCAATGAGGCGGCAATGTATTCCGATTCCGTGGTGGATAATGGTACCACGTCTTGCTTTGAGCTCTTCCAAGAGACTACCCCACCATTCATAACGAAAACATATCCCGATTGTGATCGAGAATCATCTCGATCGGTTTGGAAACTCGCATCCGTGTAACCCTTTACAACGAGTTCCTCCTCACCCGAACCGTATATTAGAAACATGTCCTTAGTCCTTCTAAGGTATTTTCAGTATACTCTTAACCGCCATCCAATGGCTACTTCCCGGATTATGTTGGAATTTACTTGTCATGTTTAAAGTGCATGACACATCCGGTCTAGTGCATACCATTGCATACATGATGGATCCAATAGCCGATGCGTATGGTATCCCTTTCATTCTATATTGCTCTTCCTTTGAGCTTGGACATTGATCGATAAGTGCGTTTTAGGCTTAACCGGTGGCTGCCCTTTCTCGCATCTTTCAAGGCTGTTATAATTGAAGTTTGTGCGCCGTCATCTTCTTAGGTATGTCTAGTGTAATATACTTTAGTATCATGAGTTTTAGCATTCGTTAGATTGGTCAACTGTTGATGAAGTGAAAACTAGGTTACGGTTGTCTAGTTTGTCAATTGTTGCGTCTAGCGCGTTGTTTGAGGGAATATAACATGCAGATTTTAGCATGCAAAGATCTATTTTATTACATAGGAAAACCATGGAATTAAATTATCAAATTTTTATCAGAGTTGAATAAATATCTTAAGTTTATAAAAATATTTTTATTATATTTTTCTAGTGGACACAAAAATCATAAAAATTCCTCCAACACAGCAAGGTACGTGCAGCTATTTCAGTGCGCAACAAAATGGTTTTATTTTTATAAAAATCATTACCCAGCCAAATTAAACGATTCCAATTGCGTTTGGTTTCTAACTCAAAATATTAACTTCCAGAAGTGAAACCAACCAATTTAGACTTGTTGAAAAAAGGTTATGATGTCGGGAAGACAGACCAGAATCCGTCATCCTGCATCAGCTTTGACACTCGATCTTATAAAATCATAAAAAGTATTCAAATCTCGTCAAAAAATTACGTATTATACCTTTCTGGAAACTAGAATCAAAGAAGAACATAATGGAAATAAGAATCTATCAAAAACAATGGGTTATCATCACGTTACAGATCCTACAACAAACGAATACGAATCTGTCAGCAAACAGTTATCATCAAAACTCAACCCTAACGTGTTCAACAAAGGGTTTAATGGTGAAAAAGAGTTATACTAAGATAGAATCGACCTTGAATTAGTCTCGGAAGGCCGGAGAATGGCTGGAACCAGCAAGAAAATCTAGGATGGAGGCTGCAATGTAGGCGCCGATCGGAACAGGAAGGGAAGGAATGAGAAGTAGGCTAGGGTTTTCTTGTTATAATAAACAATTACACTCTAATCCCTCAAACATGAAAAATGTGATAGCTTGGATGAAAGGTTAAATAATTTAACTTACGATAATGACAAGGAGGTCCTTGAAGAATGCCGGGTCAAACCCGATACTCCATTGGGTTTTCCCTCGGATTTGACACGAGGTCAAAGGCTCGCGCAAAAATAAACCAAATACAACTAATTAGATAGTGGTGAATGGGTGTCGAACACAAAGAGTTTGTGGAATATGTGTTACCAAGTAGTTTTATAGATTAACTAAATTTAAGCTAAATGAATAAAATAAAATATCAAAGTTTTGGTTGTTTTATTTGATTAACGAAAATTAACTAAAACACTTAACACTGTTTTTCAATCAAAGATGAGAGGGTATGCTCTCCCTCGGTTTCAGGTTTCAATGAATGTTAATGCAAACATTTATTCTGAGACGAACTATAAAAACATAATTCATAAATATGCAAATGATTATGGTAATTGACGACTAAGTACTTGGATTAACAAATGCAAGGTTATCACTAAAAAACCAATTAGATTATCCAACCCGAATCCCACCCGATTAATCCCGATTGCCTATAGCACCGAGAACTGATGGTTTAGAACATGAATTAAACAAACTAAAAACTTATCAATCAATACATAAACATCATAATTATGAAATCAATAATATTAAACTAACATCTTAGCAATTGCATAAACATTCCATCAACAAACAATATGAAACCTTACAATCCGAAGGAAAACACAAAGGAGATTAGCCAAGCATTGTTTGAGAAATCATCATCATATTAGTTATCAACAACATACGAATTCAAAGCATAAAATAATGTTTTCCAATCACCAATAATTATTCTTCACTCCCAGAATTCGTCCTCTCAAGTTTCTTGATCAAAAGATAATGAAAAGGTTAGCCAAAACGGCCAATTAAAGCCAAAGTGAATCAGCTGTTACGATCGGACCGTGGGCCAAGGTCCCTTCCTCCCTCCACGGTACAGTGTGTTCTGTTACCTTTGCTTCAGGTGGAACGTGGTCCAAGGTAGGAACCGTGGGCCACGGTGGGGCTGGCTCCCGATTTTCTTGTTTTCTTCATAATCTTCTCATTCCAGCTCCTTTTTATTCACCGTTTTCGCCTATGGTCTTGTAACGCCGTCCTTTAGCTTTTTAAACCTACAATCACATGATATAGTGTAGTAATCTAAGTCCATGAAATTAAACATAAATGCACATGATTTAACTGAAATTACTACACTTAAGGGTGGCTCTATGATCCACCCGTCACATCCCCACACTTACACGTTGCTTTCCCTCAAGCAACACTTGAAACCACAATCGTTTTCAATACACACCACCAAACATACCACAAGCCCGGCTTGGTCAAGGTCCCGAGTCATACCCTATTCCCACAAAATTAGAGGTTTGCACTAGCTTACTTGATATTATATTTTAAAACATAGAATTCTAGTCAACCTTAACATGCTTTCGATCTTTACTCATACATAACACACCGTCACTCATTAACTCATTTATCGGTGACCATTCCAAATATCACAATTGTGATAGCATAATAAAGGATCTAGATCTTGTGATTACATCGATGCTCATGTTGATTAGGTATACGGTTATGCTCGAGATACGTTAGTGTGTGTGATGTGTAGATTGAGAGAACAATTGGGCAGAGTAACAAGAGGATAGATGGAATAATCAGGACTGTTACATTAGAATAGATTACAGGGGTATATATATATATAGGAAGATGACCCTATTCGTTAAACTTAACTTAACGGATTGGTCATTCGTTACAAATACCTTAACGAATAAACATGCTTATTCATTAATACTTTAAGTGATAGCGAATGGCCCTCATTCGTTATCTCATTCGTTAAACAAGGTTAACGAATGAGCTTACATTTAGACGAATGTGTTATATTCGTTATGAAGTAACGAATGTAACTTACAATAGAGCGAATGGCCTTTTTACCATATTTACATTATAACCCCTATACTTTAATATATTACATTAATAACCCTGATAAAGATCGAGACGTATAAAACATGTATCAACAAACTCTCCCTCGTCTCGAGCTCTTTATTATTTATCTCTGGAACATCTTGGTCTTCCAGTCAACGCAACTATGAATCTTGTATGCGTAACAGACTCTAACAACCTTCTGAAACTGCATAGCAAGCTCGTAGTCGCATACGTTAGCAAACCTGATATGACTTGTAAATAACACATCGTTGTCAGCCTCAGATAAGTTAACTAGCCACATTGGGTCAATCACACGTATTGTCTTCGTGTTAGAATCGTGACCATATACAATAAACGCTTCACCCGTAACGTTGTCGTAGTGCCAGTAACTAAACGTGGTGAATAGACTCTGAGGAAATGTCTTCATTTGAACCCTCTTCATCGTCTTAGGCGGCTTTACCTGTAATATCAACTTTCTCCAGCCTGTGCGAGTATCAATCTCATCAATGTACTTATGAGTAGGCACCTGTGGCTTGAAGAACTTGAAACCGAAACGGGTTTCATGTAATAACTGCTTATAGAACCAACTAGCCCACTTATCGTCCCCACGATTCACGAATGGTCGATTAGCTAGTGTTCTCACATCCCACCTGGGCATAGATAAGATATCGTGTGGGCGTTTGAAGAAATAAATACCATGTTCCCATTTCACGATATACACCTTAAGATTTGAATCATGCTGCCATGCCACCAAATCACCTCTTACATCTTTAGCGAATGAGATACAAATATGTTAAGGAATTAAATAATATTAAAACCAATTAGGGTTTTAAAAATAATAAAATAAACAACCAAATCCCATTAGGGTTTGATTTTATACATTAAAAATACATGATCAACCTCTAATCAGTAATTTTTAACTTAAAAAGGATTTTTACGTTAAAAATACAACTGATACCAGTTGTAAATACATTAAGCACGATTAACTTAAAAATTTTGGGGATCAATCTTTTTCTTTTTCTTTTGAGTTATTCGCAAGCTTGGTAAATCGAAACTAAAGCAGAAATGAAAAAGAAATAAACTCTTTTTGGATTTTCAAATATTTTCAATTAAAAAATGACAAATAAGAATATAAAAAATATACTAATAAAGCAGTACATATTTTTGTGAGTCGAGCAGGGAATCATATTGACCAACATTTCTGTCCATACCAGTTTTATTTTCAGCTTTTAATGACAGGTGTTAAGTCGATTATTGGTATTTTTGTCCACTTAAATCTTCTAACAAATTTTTCAGAAATTTTCGGTGATATTTATTAATATGTTCAATTAGGCACAAATATCGGAAAGAATTCGTTCAAATCTTGATTCAAGCGTAGTTTGATTTTCTCCAAATCACCCCAACTTGACTTAAACCTTATAACCAATTTGATGAAAAATGATTATTTTTAAGTAATCATAGTCTGTAATCCCCACTACAAGATATACCCCCGTTATCAAGCAATACCCTAAGGTCCGTTCCCATGGATGAGTATGCACGATTTCATCTGTCGGTTTACAGACATTGTGTCCCTTGTGGTCCGTTTCTTAATGGTAATAAGACGCGAGCAAGGGGACAATGTATGACTCACAGCGTGGTTTGATCAAGTCTGTAATTCATTTTTGTACACGAAGTACTTTTTGCGATCAAGTTTAGAGACTTAAGCAGTTACACTGCGGGTTCGCTTTTGCAAGCATTTTTAATATTCATCAAAATGAATACCAGATGTAAAACCGCATAAAGACCCAATGAAATCCGGAACCTTAAAGCATCCCATCAATACAGGATTTAAGGCCACAAGACCATACATCGTTGAAGCGTTAACCACCAACTAGATACTTTTGCTAAAATTGTTTTCAAATTGATTAAAAGACTTGAGTATGACCGATTTATTACATTTCTGCCATCATTATCAAGACCTTTTATTGAACTATTCTCCTAGAGTATTTAACAATTTTATGTTTATCACTTACTAGTCCATACTTGTTTGTTAAAAGACCTATAAATACATCAATGCAATTAAGCACACAGTCTTTTGTTACTTACTTTTTACTGGACTTAGGAGCAAATGATCAATGTACTATCATTCTCCCTTTTTACTTCAAAACTCATTTTGAGGAGCATTTTTCATTATTTTTGAAAATTTTCAATATTTGAATGTTTTTGGAGTTTTTAATTTTCTTTGTACAAACTGAAAACACAATATTTTTGGTTTTTATATTTTCTCCCCCTAAAACCGGAAAAAAATCGAAACAAAACAAGAAATAAAATGATTTAACCAAGCTTTTGAATCTCTGTTAAAGTTTTTAAACCATTTATACCCAGCAGATATTGAAAACGTGTTTTGTCAAATGCTTTGGTATAAAGATGAGCCTTTTGAAAATCCGTGTGAATTTTATCAATTGATATTAATTTCTTTTCAAAACAATCACGTATGAAATGATAACGGATTTCAATATGTTTGGTTTACTGCCGCCAGGTGAGTCACTCGGGGACTCGATTGGTACCTAGCACACAAACAAACAGCAAACATAATATCAGGTCGCGATGCAGTCAAATACATGAGAGAACCTGATGTGTTGTAAAACACACGTATTTTCCGCACGTTTTATCTACGTATTATATTATAGTTTATATGTTTTAACTCGTTTTAGATAGCTTTTACATAATTTTATTCATGTTGTAGGTTTTGGGTGAAAGAAAGAAAGAAACCGAGCTTTTGGAGTGGTTTACGAGCCTTTTATGCATACGTTTTCAAGTTAACAACTCAAGGCCCGACCCGTATGCATCATGGAGGCCCAAATCTTATATTATATTATAATATATAAAAAATAAAAAAACCCTAAGGGCTGGACAGCAGGTCGATCGCAGCAGCAGCAGGGGGAAGAGAAGAAGAAATCTTTTTTCGGCTAGGGTTTGAAGGTTGTGGCGGCTAGGGAAGGAAGAAGACACAAGAACCAAGCCTCGGGATCATTCACCACTGTTTTTACAGCCGAGAGCAGCCCCGGAACATCTCATATCCTTACAGCTTTTCTATTGTTCATACACTTTTAGTTTCTTGCTTAATTGTTGAATTGTTTTGCAAGTACTTGAGAGATTGAATTGTTTATGATTTGAATTGATTGTTGGACGATTGTTAAGATGATTGGTATGAGTTTTATGGAGTTTTTAAAGAGTATATGCTGCTGTCCAAATAATATGATCGGCTAATCTTGCTTGTTCTACCTAGAAATGATGATTATTGTTAGTGTTTGATAGGTTTTATGGATTGTTTGATTAATAGACCTTAATTTTTATTGTAAAGTTTGATTTAGACATGAAATAGGTTATGTTTAAGGGCTGGAAATTTTGGTGATTCATTGCATAAACCCCGTGTGTCGGTTGATTAGTTTTGTATTGATTGATCGGTGCATTGTTTGATTCTAGACTTTGTGTTTAGGGTTTGTTTGCGGTAGGTACCACCGTAGGGTTTTGTTGCGTGATTATTTGGATTAAGTAAAGCAGTTAAACACCTTCTTTGAGACAGAGAGGTGATAGGAAGTTAGGGTTGTCTCATTGCCTTTGCATGCTAGAATAAGGATTGCGCGAGAGCGAGTTCGTTTCTTGTCAGGTTTAGGTGTTTTGAGCGACTAGTTGATATATTTTAGTTTAAGTTGAATTGTTCCTCTATCCTTGGTTGTGTAGTATTCATTGCCATGACCGACAGGTGATCCTTCATTAGAACACGTTAGCAATTGTTTCCCAATTTGGTCGTTTTAGGCGATTTTGAGTAGTTTAGGCTTGTTGAGTGAGACCGAGAGGTGATCCAGTGAGCCCGAGCGATCCTCTGTCGTGTCATCTTTAGGGACCGGTGTCTTGAAGTCATTCAATTCATTAGCTTGTTAGGCTTACAATTTGATTCAAACCTAGGTAGACGTTTTTCTCCAACCTAAGTTAACACAGTTAGTTTTCCGTTAAGTTTCCTATTTTTGGTAAGTTTTGTCAGTCAGTTAGGTTAGTTTAGTTAAGTAATTAAAAATCAAAAATCAACTAAATATTATTCTAAGGTAGGTCTTGTGTAGGGTTAGTAATCGTTAGCGTCTTACGTATCCACGTGTTCGATACTCGGACTTCCTAGGTCTATACTACTTGTGATCGGTACACTTGCCGGTTGTGTGTGGTTTTAGGATTTTTGTTTTAGTATTAAAGCTTAGTTGTGAGGGTCATTATTATAGGATTATTAGACACACATCAGAACCAATCATAGCATGATATAGGGTTGGATCAACGGTATCCTCTAATTCATCCGGTGATATATTGTGATCCACGGGAAGAGGTGTCGAAGGAATTTTTCCTTCAGATATCTTGAATCGGCTCAAGACATCGTTCACTTATTTCTTCTGATGCATAAAGATCCCGGAATCAGACTGGTGAACTTGCAATCCTAAGAATAAGTTCATCTTTCCCATCGAGCTCATCTCAAATTTGGTTTGCATCGACTTTTCAAAATCTTTATACAAGCTGTCGTTTGTCGAACCAAAAATGATGTCGTCCACATAAATTTGGACAAGGAGCAAATCATCACCCACGTTCTTATAGAATAAAGTACAATCCACAGTCCCCCTCGTGAATCCACTTTCAATCAGATGGTCAGCCAACGTGCTGTACCATGCTCTCGGGGCCTGGTGTAAACCATAAAGAGCTTTGTTTAATCGGTAAACATGCTCTGGAAAGTCTGGATCCTCGAAACCGGGAGGCTGTTTCACATACACTTCTTCATGAATAGCCCTGTTCAAGAACGCCTATTTCACGTCCATTTGATAAACCTTAAAGATTTTAGGGCTGCATAGGCAAGATGTAACACCCGCTAGTTGTTCGGTTTAAGGATTTTCAGCGTGTAGAGTATGTACGTTTTTGGGTGATTTGTGCATCATGGTTAGCCCCGACAGTGATCGTAGGGTGGATTTGGTTAATTGAAAGGTTTTAGGGGCCGAGGTAAAATGAATGAGTATGGGTTAGGCCTCGGGCCCAAACTGTTGGGTTTGGACGGTCCGTTAGGTGAGTGTGTTTCTATGGTCTAGTTTAGTAACGCGTTGTGTACAATTTACAGGCCCCTACTTGTGAGTGTGCACTTAGAGATTCCCTAGCCTGTTGCTGGTGTTTGGTTGATTTCAGGTGAGTGCATGATGCCCCCTTTTAACTCTTTTTAAGTTTTGGGCTAGCATGCACACCTAAGTGATTTTTCTTGACTAAACGTTTAAACTGTTTTACATAGGCTTGCTAGTGTATGGTAGGCCTTGGGATGTTATAGTATATATATATACATTATTGTTTAGCCTATATTTGGTGATGTTGTAGTCGTATCGACTACTGATGTTGCGTATGCCTACTTTGTGTTTGCATGCGTTGATGAGATGTTATGTGTTTGGGTTGTACGTTTGCTCGACACTGATGTTATACTTGGATGTTATATATATTTATATATGTATAGGGATGTATGGATGTATTTGTAAGGATGATTATATATTTATGTATATATATGTGTGTATGAGGATGATTATTCATCGGTGATGATGACTTGATTGATGTACTCTTTTTATTTTTAAACTTTTGGTATGACTATCATAATTATTATTACTGATATTATTTATTTAAAACTTGAACTCACTCCGCTCAAACTGACTTTGTATGCATGTTAGTGTGAGTCTCAGGTTAGGAAAAAGGATGCCTTATCGCTTGGACGTGGACGAAGCTACTTGGACGGTGAAGGGCATACGTGGATGGAAGAGTTTACTTTTGAATATTTTATTTCAAAAAGTTTTATAAAATATGTTTAAATTGGTTTTAGGCAAAATTCCCGGGTTTTTGGGAACTCATTTTATATTTACGTTTTCCGCTGAACTATACTCTGAGATATTTGTTTTAATGGAAGGAACCGTTTTCAAGATTAAATATTTTCTTAAGTATTTTGTATGAATATCAACTGTAGGGTTCCCGGGGTTCGGGGCCTTACAAGTTGGTATCAGATCCATGGTTCGAGGGATCCGAGCATCCCCGAATTCTTGAACTCGAACTGTAAGAAAGAAACTAGTATGCCCACCGCGAGTAGCTGCACACCAAGAGGTAACTTTAAATTATGTAGTCAGTCCTTTGAATTTGAAAGTTTCCAGTATGTGATTAACTGTTTAAGTGTTAGATAGAAGGCTAATGTGGTTAGGGGCAGGGGTGATTAGGACGGGCGGGTAAAGTAAACGAATAATTACACTTGATCAACGTCATTAGCAGTTTACTCTTACCTTACATTTTCTAAATGCCACTTGTACCTGACCATATTAAAATTCCGTCTTTGTAGGGATAAGCCATGGTTAATACTCGAGCAACTAAGAGAGGTGGTTCTAGTGGTCGTGATCGTGGTCGTAAGCCACGTGCCGAAGCCGAGAATGAGATTCCTACTTCCCAGCAGGAAGCCCTGATTCATGAGGAGGGGGATAACCCCGCCTTAGATCCTGCTATGCGCGCGGATATCGCTGATGAGGTCTACCAGGTGCTCCATAGCGCCATTCCTGAGATCGTTGCTGAGGCCATCAGGGCCATGGAGGAATCACTGGTTGGTAAGGGTTCGGATAAGGGAAGGAAGAGTAAGGAGGTGCAGGTCGATGAGGAAGAGGAAGTGTATGTGCCGAGTGGGGATGAAGATGAGGTGCGTACTATTAGTGTATCTACTCGGGGTTGCTCGTATGGTGACTTTAAGAAGTGTGACCCCCCTTCTTTCGATGGTCTAAAGATGCTTTGGCAGCACATCAGTGGGTGAGAGAGATGGAGGCCGTTCTGAGGGTTAGTAAGTGCAAGGGGGATGACATGGTGACTTATGATACTACCTCATTTCATTCCGAGGCACTATGTTGGTGGGATAACTTGGCGCAGGTTATGGGTGATCGTTAGATTAGGAGGATGACTTGGGATGAGTTGAAGAAATTGGTTCTTGAACAGTTTTGCCCTCCACATGAATTGGATAAGATGGAACAGGAATTTTTGATCTTTGAGGCGGGTAGCATGACGCATCGGGAGTATACCACCAAGTTTAAACAGATGGCTCGTTTATGTCCCCATTTGGTTACTCCCGAGGCCAAGATGATTAAAAAGTATGTGAAGGGGCTTCAAGTGGATATTCGTAGGGGTATGGTGACTACCGACATGAACTCTTCTCAGTCGGTGGTTACCCTAGCAGGTACATTGTATGATCAGAGGGAGAAGTTACCGCCGACCGAGTCAAGGAAGACATGGAACACTAATTCGTACGGTAATCGGCCCGGGGGAAACAATTTTAATCCGTCTGAGAAAAGGGTGAAGACTGAGACTTCTAAGTCTAAGAGGGATGCGGCGTTCGATAATTGCAAGAAGTGCGGGAAACCGCACAAGGGGGAATGTAAGAGTGGGTCGAGCTCCTATTTTCATTGTGATAAGGTTGGACACCCCCATTTCGAGTGTCCGACGTTGACTTGTTTCCGCTGTAAGGGTTCGGGTCACTTGGCATCAAACTGTCCTACCAGTAAGGCGGGGGGGGGGGGGGGGGGTCCAGTCAGGGGACTTCCGCCAGGGCGAGGGCCTTCAACATATCCATGAGGGAAGGAAGGATGATGCGGACGTTGTTTCAGGTACTTTTCCTTGTTAGCTTTTATTCCACCATTATAATCTCTTATTCCTTTGAAATCGTATGTGATGATCGTGTAGCTAAGCAGTAGTATAATATTGTCCCAGGTACCGTTCTACTTGATGAATTACAGGTGTCAGTTTTATTTGATTCGGGCGCAAGTAAGAGTTTTGTGTCTACTGCTTTCTGTTCCTCATTGAATAAATCACCCGAGCGCGTAGTCGATGTGTTTGAGGTTGAGGTTGCCGTAGGAAAATCCGATTCCGTGTCTAGGGCTATTCAGGGTTGTTCCATCGAGTTTTCCGGGTATAGCTTTCCGGTGCGGTTGTATTTGATGCCGCTTGGTTGTTTCGATGTGGTGCTCGGGATGGACTGGCTCGCGAGTGCTGATGCTTAGATCATTTGTGGTCAGAAACTTGTTCGTATGAGGGCCCCGGATGGGAACCAAATTACTGTCTTCGGTGATCGGAATGGTGTGACGCCACATATCATCTCTATTCTTAAAGCGGTGAGATTGATGCAGCGGGGCTGCGGGGCGTATCTGGCGTATGCTATAAATATGAAAACTGAGGTGGCTACCGTCGGTGATGCTATTGTTCGGGATTTCCGGGATGTATTTCCAGATGATTTGTCAGATGTGCCGCCGGACCTCGAGGTCGAGTTCCAAATAAACCTTGTGCCGGGTGCAAAACCCGTTGCTCGAGCCCCTTACCGTCTAGCACCGAATGAGATGAAAGAACTTATGGCCCAGTTGGAAGACTTGCTCGACAAGGGCTTCATTCGACCGAGCATCTCACCTTGGGGTGCCCCGGTCCTGTTCGTTAAGAAGAAGGATGGTAGCATGCGGATGTGCATTGACTACCGTGAATTGAATAAGCTCACTGTTAAAAATCGGTACCCTCTTCCGAGGATCGACGAATTATCTGATTAGCTCCAAGGAGCTAGTTGGTTCTCGAAGATCGACCTTAGGTCCAGGTATCATGAGTTGAAGATTCGGGAAGAAGATATTCCTAAGACTGCCTTCCGCACTCATTATGGCCATTATGAATTCCTAGTGATGTCTTTCGGTTTGACCAACGCACCGGCTGCGTTCATGGATCTTATGAACCGGGTGTGTAGGCCGATGCTCAACCGTTCGGTTATTGTATTCATCGACGACATTCTGGTATATTCCAAAAGCGAATCCGATCACGCCGGTCATCTCACGGAAGTTTTGGAAGCTCTGCGAAAGAAAAAGTTGTATGCGAAGTTTTCTAAGTGTTCTTTTTGGTTGCGCGAGGTTCAGTTCTTGGGTCATGTTATCAACCCGAGTGGTATTTTGGTTGACCCTGCAAAGGTGGAAGCCGTGAACGAATGGGAATCCCCTAAGTCTCCATCTAAAATTCGTAGTTTTCTGGGCTTGGCGGGGTATTACCGCCGCTTCATTCCCGACTTTTCAAAAATTGCTTCGTCAATGACTAAGTTGACGAAGAAGAGTGTTAAGTTCGTTTGGGGCACTAAGCAAGAGGAGGCATTTCTCGAGTTGAAGAACCGGTTGAAGCATGCCTCGATTTTAGCTTTACCTGATGGCACCGATGATCTGGTGGTGTATTATGATGCCTCTTATCAGCGGCTTGGGTGTGTTTTGATGCGGCGAGGTCGAGTCATCGCTTATGCCTCACAGCAGTTGAAGCCTCATGAGGCGAATTATCCTACTCACGACCTAGAGCTGGCGGCGGTTGTGTTTGCGCTTAAGTTGTGGAGGCATTATTTATACGGTGTTCCTTGCGTTATCTATACCGATCATAAGAGTTTAAAGTATTTCTTCGAACAAAAGGAACTGAATATGCGACAGTGTCGATGGTTGGAGTTGATTAAGGACTATGATCTGGAGATTATTTACCATCCCGGTAAAGCTAACGTGGTAGCCGACGCGTTGAGCCAGATGGAGAGACCAAAACCTATTTGTGTGAAATCTTACAAGCTCATTCTTAAACCTGATATCTTTAAGCAATTAGCCAACGTCTAGAATGAAGCTTTGCAGGTGGAATGGATGTCAGAACGTATTTGGGGTCAGGAGAAGTTGTTGGAAGACGTCGGTGATGGGATAAAGTATAAGGATGGGCGTTTATGAGTACCAAAGTATGGGGGATTCTGAGGTAAAATTTTGGATGAAGCACACAAGTCGCGCTATTCCATTCATCCGGGCGCGACCAAGATGTACCAAGACCTGAAAAAGAACTACTGGTGGTCTGCGATGAAGTTTGAGGTGGCTCAGTGTGTGGGTAAGTGTTTGACGTGTCTACAAGTTAAGGCCGAGCACTAGAAGCCATTCGGGAAACTACAACCATTGGAGATACCTGAGTGGAAATAGGAGCATCTTACGATGGATTTTGTGACAAAACTGCTTCGTACTCATACAGGTAATTATGACACCATTTGGGTAATCGTTGATAGGCTGACCAAGAGCGCTCATTTCTTGCCGATTCGAGAGACTTTCAATTCTGATCAGTTGGCCGATGTGTTTATTCTTGAGATCGTGTCTAGGCACGGGGTGCCGGTATCTATTGTTTCGGATAGGGACACACGTTTTACCTCTAGGTTTTGGAAGAATTTTCATGAGGAGATGGGTAACAAACTTCTCATCAGTACCGCTTATCACCCGCAGATGGATGGTCAATCTGAGAGAACCATTCAGACTCTCGAGGATATGTTGCGAGCTTGTGTTATCGATTTTGGAGGTAGTTGGGATCGTCACTTACCATTGGTCGAGTTCTCTTATAACAACAGTTATCACGCCACGATTGGGATGCCACCATTTGAGATGTTGTTGATAGGAGGTGTAGGACTCCGGTCTGTTGGGGTTCAATTTGTCAGAAACAGTTGGGTAGTTTGGAGCTGGTTGAGGCTACGACTGAGAAGCTTGATAAGATTAAGGCTTTTATGAAGGCCTATTGTGTTTGAGGCTGGTGATCGGGTTATGTTGAAAGTTTCTCTTGGGAAGGGTATTATTCGTTTCCTAAGAGGGGAAAGCTTAGTCCGAGGTTCATTGGTCCGTTCCGTATATTGTCCCGTGTTGGTGAGGTAACGTATAGACTGGAGTTGCCCGATGAGCTCGCGTGAATTCATCCTACATTCCACGTGTCCCATCTGAGGAATGTTTAGCCGATGAGGAGACACATGTGCCTCTTGATGATATTGTGCTGGATAGTAAGCTGAACTACGTTGAGGAGCCTATTGCTATACGTGACCGTCAGGAAAGGCGTTTGAGGAGTAAGGTGGTTAAACAGGTGAAGGTGCAGTGGAGACACCGTAGGGGTCCCGAGGCTACTTGGGAGTCCAAAGACGAAATAATAAAACTCTATCCGCAGTTGTTCCTGTCGCGTCGGGATTCGGGGACAAATCCTATTGTAAGGGGGGTGGACTTGTAACGCCCACTTGTTGTTCGGTTTAAGGATTTTCAGCGTGTAGAGTATGTACGTTTTTGGGAGTTATCCGGCATTTTTCGTTGACCCGACCATCATCCCAGTACGTTTAGTTATCTAACCTTTCCTTCCAAGTTGCCATATTCCTTAAACTTTGAGGGCTAGTGTGTAACATATTATTATATCATAAAAAAAATAAGCTAAGCCTAACCCTCATTAACTACTACGATCGGCCAAAAGAACAGCCCCCCCCCCTTCTTTGCTTCGATTTTTGAGAAATTCAAAGGAATTTAGAAGTGTTCCAAGGTATGTTCTACAATCCCCAACACTTTCTTCGTTCACCCCTAATCATTTTGATGCTCAATTTTGCCGATTCTTTTCGTTGGGCAGATTTCGGCCAAGGTGCAATTGACCCGCTTTCCGTGGATAAAAATTAGAGTTTCTGGTGTAGAAAGATTCCCAGGTAAGGCATTTACATCATATTAAAATTTCGGGGTCATTGAAGGTGTCTAGGTCGGTCAATCGATTTTAGTTCGAAAACTAGGGTTTATCGAGTATAGAATCGTCAATTGTTGAGTTTGATGCGTTAATCGATTGAATTACCAACCGAATCAGTTTTCATAGCCCTATGGGGATTGAAGGGCTGTGGGAAAATTATTTTTGGGTACTTGGGGCTGATTAGGTTGGTGATTAGTCAATCGAGTCGGTTATGCGCGAATTGTCGTTTAAACATTAAATTGAATGTTGTAAAAAGGAACCGTCAACCCTATCAACTCGGGTGACATAATTATGATGCATGAAAAGGTTAAGATGGGAATTTGATCCATTTGGGGCTTATTTGCTTAGCAATTGCTTTTAAGATTTATTACGTGCGTATTCGACTCGGTTTGCGTACCGACGGGTGATTTATGCATCATGGTTAGCCCCGACCGTGATCGTAGGGTGGATTTGGTTAAATGAAAGGTTTTAGGGGCTGAGGTAAAATGAATGAGTATTGGTTAGGCCTCGGGCCCAAACTTTTGGGTTTGGGCGGTCCGTTAGGTGAGTGTGTTTTTGTGGTCTAGTTTAGTAACGCGTTGTGTACAATTTACAAGCACCTACTTGTGAGTGTACACTTAGAGATTCCCTAGCCCGTTGCTGGTGTTTGGTTGATTTCAGGTGAGTGCATGATGCCCCCTTTTAACTCTTTTTAAGTTTTGGGCTAGCATGCACACCTAAGTGATTTTTCTTGACTAAACGTTTAAACTGTTTTACATAGGCTTGCTAGTGTATGGTAGGCCTTGGGATGTTATAGTATATATATGTATATATATATACATTATTGTTTGGCCTATATTTGGCGATGTTGTAGTCGTATCGACTACTGATGTTGCATTTGCCTACTTTGTGTTTGCATGCGTTGATGAGATGTTACGTGTTTGGGTTGTACGTTTGCTCGACCATGATGTTATACTTGGATGTTATATATATTTATATATATATAGGGATGTATGGATGTATTTGTAAGGATGATTATATATATATATATATGTATATATATGTGTATGAGGATTATTATTCATCGGTGATGATGACTTGATTGATGTGCTGTTTTTATTTTTAAACTTTTGGTATGGCAATCATAATTATTATTACTGATATTATTTATTTAAAACTTGAACTCACTCAGCTCAAGCTGACTTTGTGTGCATGTTAGTGTGAGTCTCAGGTTAGGGAAAAGGATGCCTTATCGCTTAGACGTGCATGAAGCTACTTGGACGGTGAAGGGCATACGTGGATGGAAGAGTTTTTTTGAATATTTTGTTTCAAAAAGTTTTATAAACTATGTTTAAATTGGTTTTGGGCAAAATTCCCGGGTTTTTGGGAACACATTTTATTATTTACGTTTTCCGCTGAACTATACTATAAGATCTTTGTTTTAATGGAAGGAACCGTTTTCAAGTTTAAATGTTTTCTTAAGTATTTTGTATGAATATCAACTATAGGGTTCCCGGGGTTCGGGGCCTTACACAAGAAAGATACGTATAGCCTCCAATCGTGCTACCGGAGCATATACTTCAGTGTAGTCTATGCCTTCTTGTTGATTGTAACCAAGAACAACCAATCGTACCTTGTTCCTCACGATTACCCCACGATCGTCCTTCTTACACTTAAAATCCCATTTAGTCGTAATAGCCTTTTTCACACGGTCGGGTTTATCAATTAAATCCCATACACCCAGTCGAACAAACTGTTGCAGCTCCTCCTGCATAGCTTCAACCCAAGACGGTTCCATAAGTGCCATTGTGACACTTGTCGGTTCTATCTGTGATAGAAAGCAGGTGTATTGTGCAATACTGAGGATACTCGAAGAGTGCAGATCCACATAAGCACAAACTATCGAATCCTCGTTAGGAGATACATTATCATAAACTTGATCATCACAAACATTAGCTAATTGGTGTCTTGTGTGAACCCCATCGTTCACATCCCCAATTATCTGTTCCTGCAGATGACTCGAATGAATCCTTAAGGAAGGATTGACAGGGACAGATACGTTATCACCCAAATTGGTGATATTTTCCTCCGCTGTGTCTGAAGAGACAGTCGGTGAATCATCACTAATTAGAATTGGCTCAGTTGTCTCTGGAGCTTCATCTAACATAACGGACGATGAATCCACAAAATCAACATCATCGGAAGATTCAGAAACTTCGTTCGACGTTACTGATACGTTAGGTGAGTCATTTACATCAACTAAAGAACACCTTGGATTTGGAAGACATTGTTCCTCCAAATAAGATCTAATGAGATCTTCAGGGACTTCTTCAACCTTTGAAGTAAACGAATTAAATAATTCATCGTAATCGAACATCCAGTCGGGACCAGTACCAGTTGGTGGGGTGGTATAACTTTGGCAATCAACATGATACCATTCTTCCACACAACTCGAAGATATATTGAAGACCCGTTCCTTAGGAGAATTGTATCCCAAGAAATACCCCTCAAAGGCTTTTTCATCAAACTTTCCAGCCTCTCTCTTCAAAACAGTACATGGACACCCGAACGGTTCCAAATACTTTAAGTTCGGTTTACGATTGTTTAGAAGTTCATAACTCGTCTTCTTGACCTTCTTTACTGTTAGTACGCGATTCAGAGTATAGCACGCAGTGTTCACAGCTTCGTTCCAGAATTGAACTGGTAGCTTCGAATCCGTGAGAATCGTTCTTGCAGCTTCAATCAGCGTACGATTCTTTCTTTTAGAAACACCATTCTGTTGAGGAACATAAGGTGCACTGAATTCCCGATGAATTCCTTTCTGTATGCAGAAGAAATCCAATACATTATTCTTGAATTCAGTTCCGGTTGTCACTACGAATTCGTCTCACTTTTTGTTTGTAAAGTGATTCGATCTTAGTAATTAGATTCTGAATTAGGAAAGGTGTTTGATCTTTCAATCCCATAAATAACACCCATGAGTAACATGAGAAATCATCAGTCACCACTATATAATACCAATCTCCAGCAATACTGGCACGATTCACTGGACCGAAGAGATCCATATGAAGTCGTTCCAGAGGAGTAACAATTTTGTTAAGTGACTTGCTTGAATGTGATTTCTTATTTTGTTTCCCCTTTTTGCTCGCAACGCAGCGATCATTGAACTTGAAATTTTTAAGGGATACACCATCCACCAACTCATTTGTAATAAGAAAGTTCATCTTGCGTATGTGAATGTGTCCCATGAGTCGATGCCAAAGGATAGATTCCTTTTCAATAGCTTTAGACATAAAACATGTAGTTGAGGATGAAACATTGACATCGTAAGTCATATCCAGAACATAAATATCATTCGATCGAGGTGATCTCATGACAACCATATCTTCAGGAATTGTATAGTTGAAGGATAATACATTCCTTATCTGTGAAAATGGTGGTAAACTTTTTATCACATATCTGCGAAACACTTAGCATATTATGATCCACCTTCTCACAATAATTTACTTTTTCAAACGTTACAATCCCGTTTGACACTTCTCCCTCCTTTGTAATCATTCCCCCGTTGTTACCGGCAAATGCAACATAACCTCCTTGAATGTTTTTAACATTCCTCTATTGATTTAGGTTGCCAGTTATATGGCTAGAACATCCGCTATCCAAAATCCACTTGTGTGTAGACCCTGAACTGGATGAACTCTGCACAAACAAGTAAATGATTAGTTCAAAAAGGCAGCACAAGCCTCAGCCTTGGGCTCTCCTTTTGATACGTTAGGAGAAACATTTAAATTAATGCTGACATTCGGGACTTGAGAATATGTGACAGTTTTCTTAGTTTTCTTCTTTAAGTATCCATCACGTATTCTTCCCGAATCAGTATTTGAACAAATTGGTTGAACACGTTCAACAAATTTGTTTGCTACATTATCCGAATCAACCCGAATAACTTTCTTCGGATTAATATTCGAATATATTATAACACACTCATCAACTTGATTTTCTTTTATGTTTGGAAACAAATCAGTCTTTCGAGTTGATGAGCTTTTGATATCATCTACCTTTGTTTTGCACTTTTTGGAGACATGGCCCGGTTCACCACATTTGAAACATAATCGAGAATCCAAAGATTTTGGTGGTGAAGCACATGTAGTCTTTGATAGCAAAGATTTACGAATATCAACTTTGGGTTTCTCAAATGGGACATTCTTCGGTGTTTCATGTTTTAAACCCTTTTTATTCCTATAAAATTCAAGATTTGTTGAATTAGAAGAATTTTCCAATCCTGAGGATTTTACAAATTTAATGTGTTTGAAAACATTACTTTGTGATTTCACTTGAACATTAGCAGATTTTGATTGATAGAATTTTTGTTCAAGTTCGGTAACTTTTGAAGTATCATTTTGATATACACTTTCAACCGTTTCAGGTTTAATAAGGTTCAAAGGAACTTCCTTGTCTGAGAACACTTTTAAAAAACCCTTTAATTTAAAAACTTTCCCATCTGAAGAACCCGACTGAGGATTAACAATTTTCATTAATTCCTCATTAGTTACAGTCGGTTTATTTGATTTCTTCAATATAGGAGTCACGTTAGACTTTTTCACTGAACCACCCGATAACTTTGAGTCATAAACTGCTTGCTCAAACTCTTCGGTCTCACACAGAATGTGATTGTCAGCTGGTATATCTTTGTTTTTGACAATTTCATATGGTTTAGTCAACTCCTCGATTGAACCATCCAATTCATTTTTGGTGAAAACACTTTCACTTTTGACATGAATTGGTTCACAAGTAGTTTCAGTTGTATCAACATTCTTGATGTGTGTCTAATAACCCTATAATAATGATCCTCACAACTAAGCTTTAATATTAAAACGAAAAACCTAAATCACACACAACCGGCAAGTGTACCGATCGCAAGTAGTATAGATTTAGGAAGTCCGAGTATCGAACACGTGGACACGTCAGAACACTAAAGATCACTAACCTTAGACAAGACCTACCTTAGAATAATAATTATATTGATTTTTGATTTTTAAATACTTAACTGAACTAACTAGACTAACTGATAAAACTTACCAAAAATAGAAAACTTAACGGGGAACAAACTGTGTTGACTTAGGAATGGAGAAAAACGTCTACCTAGGTCTGAATCAAATTGTAGGCCTAACAAGCTAATGGATTGAATGATATCTAGATACCGGTCCCTAAAGATGGCACGACTAAGGATCGCTCGGGCTCACTGGTTTACCTCTCGGTCTCACACAACAAACCCTAACTACTCAAAATCGGCTAAAACGACCAAACCGGGAAACAATTGCTAACGTGTTCTAATGAAGGATCACCTCTCGGTCTCACCAACACTTGACCCTAATGGCAATGAATACTACACAACCAAGGATAGAGGAACAATTCAACTTAAACCAAAATAGATCAACTAGTCGCTCAAAACACCTAAACCTGACAAGAAACGAACTCGCTCTCACGCAATCCTTATTCTAGCATGCAAAGGCAATGAGACAACCCTAACTTCTTATCACCTCTCGGTCTCAAAAAAGGTGTTTAACCGCTGTACTTAAATCAATTAATCATGCAACAAAACCCTACGGTGGCACCTACCGCAAACAAACCCTAAACACAAAGTCTAGAATCAAACAATGCACCGATCAAACAATACAAAACTAATCAATCAACACACGAGGTTTATGCAATGAATCACCAAAATTTCCAGCCCTTAAACACAACCTATTTCATGTCTAAATCAAACTTTACAATAGCAATTCAAGTCTATCAATCAAACAATCCAAAAAGCTCATCAAACACTAACAAGAATCATCATTCCTAGGTAGAACTAACAAGTTTAGCCAATAATCATCTTTGGACAGCCATGAACATTAAATAAAAGCATCATTAAACTCATCTTAAACATCGATTCAAACATTCAATAACCAATACTAATCAATAACAAGTTAATATCCCAAGTAATTGCAAAACTACTAATCAATTGAACAAGTAAATGAAAGTATATGAACAATGAAAAAGATGTAAGGATATGAATGAATTCGGGGCTGTTCTTGGCTGCTACAACTGATGAAAAACCTTCTCGAGGCTTGGTTCTTGTGTCTTCTTCCTTCCCTAGCCGCTACACGATCAAACCCTAGCTCCAAAAAAACTTTTTCTCTTTTTCTTTCCTTCCTACTGCTGCGATCGGACTCTTCCTGCAGCCCTAGGGTTTTTATTTTTTTTATATAATATAATATAATATGGTCTTGGGCCTCCATGATGCATACGGGTCGGGCCTTGAGTTGTTTACCTGAAAACGTATGCGTAAAATGCTCGTAGAATGCTCGAAAAGTCCCGGTTTCTTCCTTTCTTTTACCCAAAACCTACAAGATTAATAAATGTACGTAAAACCTATCTAAAACGAGTTAAAACATATAAAATATAATATAATACGTAGATAAAACGTATGAAAAATACGAGTGTTTTACAACACATCAAATATCCCCCCACTTAAGACTTTTTTCGTCCCTGAAAAAGAATACTACACAGGATCATACCCGAGTTTAACCGACAACTCTTGGTTTTATTTATTTACTATTATTATTAATATATTTTTTTTCTTCTTTTTAAAGTATTAGAACAAGTGACCCGTTACCCCTTCCAACTCTCACCTAATAAGCTAGATCAGATCGATTGCCGGTATTGTTGTCCACTTTAAACCCATGCCCCCAATACTTACCGAGGCAAATAAGGTGTGACGATTCTATTAATTTGTATGACTAAGTGGAACCCACACCTAAAAGCCTTGCTGCCACTTCACCAATTCCATTATGGTTTTACCGGGCCGAGCCACCCCAACTTGACTTAAACCTTTTGCCACATGATTAAAACATTTTGACTCATATACAACCTATAAACTCTAGCTTGGTCAAGATCGACCGACAGTAGTTTCCTTCATGGTGGTTTTGATTTAAAATAATTTTTTTCTGCCTTTGGCTTTTTTGCATTTTTTTTATACCATGTTGGTTGAAACTACATTTTTTTATTATTTTTTATTTATTTTTTTTTCAATAAACTTTCTACAACTAAATAAAATAAACCCCATCCCCACAATTAGAACCAAATCGTCCTCGATGAGTATAAGGAAAAGAAATAAAATAAAATAAAAATAAAACAAAAAATAAAAATAAAGTATACAAGACTAAAACAAAGAACGGGTTACTCCCCTGGTTTGTGTGCAGAATCCTCAACAGCTGAGTAGTATCCAAACGACCGTATAGCATTTCATTCGCGGCCGCAACCTCGGGAGAACCTGTTCCAAAACGCCACCATAGCTACTATGCGCATAATATAACCTGCAAAACTGAAAATCGCTCGCATGTAGCGGCGTACAATACGGAAAACAAAAACATAAAGAAATAAACATATTTTTGTGTTTTTTTTAAATAGACAAAATAAAGAAAACAGATAGCACACACACATAACATAAGTACAAACTCTACAACTCGGGCAGTCTCCCGAGTGCATCCATCGCGTCTAAGTCTCGGAGAGCGCGTCAAGGTAGAATTCCTCGACCGTCTGATCAGTCACCGGCTCTCCTATGTAGTGCTTCAATCTATGACCGTTCACCTTAAACTTCCCACATTTATCCTCTATTTCAACAGTGCCGTACGGGAAGACCTCAGTGACCGTGAACGGTCCCGACCATCGGGATCTCAACTTTCCCGGGAATAACCTCAACCGGGAGTTATACAATAAAACCAAATCCCCACACTTGAACTGCTTGCTACCCTTCAACTTCTTATCGTGCAGTTCCTTTGTCCGCTCCTTATACCGAAATAACTGGGCGTAAGCGTGATCTCTCAGCTCCTCTAACTCGTGCAACTGGTGGAAACGAGTGCTCTCTGCGGCAGACATATCAAAGTTGACCCTCTGTAGGGCCCAAGAAGCATGGTGCTCCAACTCGACAGGCAGGTGGCAGGCCTTCCCATAAATCATCCGAAACGGTGTGGAACCGGTCGGAGTCTTGTAGGCTGTACGGAAGGCCCACAACGCGTCATCCAACTTGTCGGACCAATCCCGACGATTCGAACCAACTTCTCAAGAATACGTTTGATCCCCCGGTTACTCACCTCTACCTGCCCACTAGTCTGTGGGTGGTAGGCGGTTGCAAGCGATGGGTGACCCCATAGCGACGCAACGCCTTCTCCATCTGCGCATTGCAGAAGTGAGTTCCTCTATCACTGATCAACACCTTCGGGACACCAAAACGAGCAAAAAGGCTCTTGAGAAAACGTAGTACAACTCGGGCATCATTAGTGGGTAAGGCCTTGGCCTCAACCCACTTCGAGACATAATCAACCGCCACGAGTATATACTTGTTCCCACGCGAAGATGGAAACGGTCCCATGAAATCAATTCCCCACACATCAAAAACCTCACAAACCTGAATAGCATTCTGGGGCATTTCATTTCGCGAAGAAATGTTGCCGACCCGCTGGCAACGATCACAACTCCTCACAAACGCGTGCGCATCCTTAAAAATCGAAGGCCAATAGAATCCACAATCAAACACCTTCTTTGCCGTCAAACTCGCACCGTGGTGACCTCCTGTCGGTCCAACATGGCAATGGCTCAGAATCTGCCATCCCTCCTTAACGTCAACACACGTCCTGATCAACTGGTCAGCACCTATACGAAAAAGATACGGGTCGTCCCACAGGTAAAACTTGACATCAACAAAGAATTTCTTCTTTTGCTGGTAAGACATCTTCGGGTAGTATCCGTCAGCAGGATAGTTCGCGAAGTCGGCGAACCATGGGAAACCCTCATCCTGAGCCGAAACAAACATAAGACTCTCTGTCGGAAAGTGGTCATTAATCCTGAACCCCGGCTCTCCTAACTCAGCTTCCTCAAGACATGAAAGATGATTGGCCGCCATATTCTCGGCCCCCTTCTTATCACGGATTTCAATATCAAACTCTTGAAGCAACAGGATCCATCGGATAAGGCGTGGTTTAGCATCCTGTTTGCTAAAGAGATAACGAATGGCAGAATGATCCGTGTACACAATCGTCTTGGACAGAACAAGATAGGACCTGAATTTGTCGAATGCAAACACCAAAGCTAAAAGCACTTTCTCGGAGGTGGTGTAACTCTCCTGTGCACCATTCAGGGTCCGGCTCGCATAGTAAATCGGATGGAAGTGTTTATCCTTCCGCTGACCAAGAACCGCTCTGACTGCGAAATCGATGGCATCACACATCAACTCAAAGGGAAGCGACCAGTCGGGAGCAATCATGATCGGGGCGTTAACGAGTTTGTCTTTTAAAAGATCAAACGCCTCGATACACTGCTCAGAAAACACGAATGGGGCATCCTTCTCCAAGAGTTTGGTCATGGGTCTCGCAATCTTAGAAAAGTCTTTAATGAACCGACGATAGAACCCAGCATGACCCAGAAACTCCGGATGGATCTCACAGAAGTGGGCGGGGGAAGATTAGAGATGGTATCGACCTTCGCTCGGTCGACCTCTATCCCCGCACTCGAAATACGATGCCCCAAAACGATGCCCTCGCGTACCATGAAGTGACATTTCTCCCAGTTAAGAACTAGGTTGGTGTCAACGCATCGGGCCAACATCCTCTCAAGGTTGGAGAGACACTGATCGAAAGAACTCCAAAACACAGAAAAATCGTCCATGAATACCTCCATGGAGTCTTCGATCATGTCATGAAATATAGCCACCATGCACCTCTGGAATGTGGCTGGAGCGTTACACAGTCCGAATGGCATACGTCGACAGGCAAACATACCGTACAGGCAGGTGAACGTGGTTTTCTCCTGGTCATCGGGAGCAATAGGAATCTGAAAGTACTCGGAGAAACCATCTAAGAAGCAGTAGTACTGCTGACCTGCCAAACGCCCCAACGTCTGATCAATGAAGGGTAGAGGAAAGTGGTCTTTCCTCGTGGCATCATTCAGTCTGCGGTAATCGATGCAGACTCTCCAACCGGTCACAGTCCTAGTGGGAATGAGCTCGTTCCTCTCATTGGTGACGACAGTCATGCCACCCTTTTTAGGAACCACTTGGACTGGACTAACCCATGAACTATCAGAAATGGGGAAAATGATCCCCACATCAAGGAGTTTGATGATCTCATTCTTCACGACTTCCTGCATCTTCAGATTAAGCCGCCGCTACGGCTGAACGACAGTCCTATAATTATCCTCCATGAGGATTTTATGCATGCAAAACGAAGGGTTGATACCCTTGATGTCGATAATCTTCCATGCAGTGGCCTCCTTGTGCTCTCGAAGCACCCTCAACAATCTCTCTCTCTCTCTCTCTCAACCTCCGTTAAAGCAGATGCGACAATAACTGGTAACTTCCTCTCTTCATCCAAAAACGCGTACTCCAGATGGTCAGGTAACTCCTTAAGCTCTAAGGAAGGAGGGGGGCTCTCGACAGAAGGTCGGTCCATCGGATCGTCACGTACGATCTCAGCAGACACTTCAGACTCAGGGTGATGTGACTCGGCGTCATCTTCCGTTGACTGGTCGGTCATGGCAACGATCTCAATCTCCGTAATGTCCCTATTGAGAATCTGAGTGTTGGAGGAAGATCCTCCACAGATCTCGCTGAAAAACTCACCAACATGCTCCATGATGGTATCAATAAAGTACAGGGAGTCATCAGCAGACTTGGGGTGTTTCAGTGACTGTCGAACGTCAAATGTGACGTTCTCATCCCCAACTCTCAAAATCAACTTACCCTCGCAGACGTCGATCAACGCCTGTGCAGTGGCAAGGAATGGTCGGCCTAAAATAAGCGGTACGCTATCATCATCGTTCATGTCCAGAATGACAAAGTCCACCGGGAAGATGAACTTGTCGAAACGAACCAGCATGTTCTCGACCACCCCTCGAGGGTATTTCACAGAATGATCAGCAAGCTGGATACTCATCCTGGTAGGCCTCGGTTCGCCTAGACCCAGCTTGCGATACACAGAATACGGCATGAGATTAATGTTGGCACCGAGATCGGCCAGCGCATGAATAACCGTATCATCACTCAAGATGCAGGGAATCGTCAAACTCCCTGGATCGGCCATCTTTTCCGGTAATTTTCGCTGTAAGACAGCAGAACAGCTAGCACTCAATAGGATGGAAGCGACCTTAGCAAGCTTCTCCTTATTCGAAAGAATATCCTTGAGGAATTTCGCGTGTTTAGGCATCTGAGTCAGTGCCTCAAAAAAAGAAATGTTAAGGTGAAGCTGCTTCAAAAGATCAAGAAATTTGGAACTCTGCTCCTCATCTCTGTCTCGGCGGAGTCTTCCGGGGTATGGTACTCTGTGCTTGTAGACTCTCAGCGGCTCACTCGGTAGCTGCTGTTTCTCGGCCTGTGCTGAACTCCCTGGGCTGCTTCTCCGATGCACTTGGGCCAGTGGAGACTCCATCTGAATCTCCTCATCCACCTGCTCCTCTACAACTACTGCAGGCTCCTCGACGACTCCTCTCTGCTGAATCCCGGGCTCCTCACGTGCCCCTGCACTGCTCCTTGTTGTCACAGCTTTAGCGAATCCCTTTGGGTTCTGCTCGGTGTTACTTGGTAGTTAACCCTGCGGCCTCTCGTTCAACCTACTCGCTATCTCTCCCATTTGCCGCTCGAGAATTTGAATCGACGCTCCTTGATTCCTCATGAACTGCTCGTGCTCTCGAAGCTTCTCCTGCGTCTCCTTGTGTCGGGAATCCTCTCGTGACATAAGCTGTGACAGCATCTGTGTTTGTTGCGCCATCATCTCCTCCAAAGTGGGCTACTTCTCCCCACTGCTCGCTCCCTCACCGACATCCTGAAATAGGCTCTGATGTTGCTGAAAACCGGACTGGTTGCCGCTCCTCCAGTTGGAGTTCTGATTTCCCCTCCATCCCGAATTATACGAATTGAAAGAATTTGGATTTCGGTTTGGATTTCCTACGAAGTCTACGGCCTCCTCTTGGGAACTGACTGGGCACTGAACGGTATCATGCCCCCCTCTGCAGATCTCACACAACTTGCTCTTCGTCTGCATATCTTTCACCATCTTCGCCAATGCCTCGACCTGTGCCGTCAGTGCGGTGGTTGTGTCCACCGAATGCATGCCTCGTGAGATGGAATCGACGGTCTTACCTCCTCTGGCGGGTGGTCTCTGGTACCCACTCATAGCTAACCCATTGAATAAAGCAATACACTCATCAGGGTCCTTTGTTGTCAACAGATTTCCTCCCGCCGCCGTGTCGAGCATACTCTGCGTCGCGTACGTCACTCCATTGTAGAACTTTTCGACGACCGCCCAATCTTGCAAGCCGTGGTTGGGGCACAACGCTAATAGATTCTTGAACCGCTCCCAGGTCTCGTAAAAACTCTCTGTGTCCTCCATCTGGAAAGAATGTATCTGGTCACGCAAACGAGCGGCCTTAACCGGAGGATCGTATTTCTCAAGAAATTGGGTCTGCATGGCAGCCTAAGTAGCTATAGAGCCCTGTGGCAGGGACTCGAGCAACAGACTCGCTTGATCAGCAAGTGAAAACGGAAAGACTCGGAGCTTAACGACGTCTTCGGAAACGCCCGCAAGATGGAAAGTGTCGCAGATACGCACGATGCGGGTGAGATGAGAGTGCGGGTTCTCATGAAGCAACCCGTGAAACTGAGCAGAATGAGCAATGGTATTCAGAATGTTCGACGGGATCTGCCAGTTCGTCGCAACTCCAATGGCGGGTGGTGCGATGCTGGATCTCGCGCCAGCATTGGCCGGTCGGGCCCGGTCCGCAACTGTCCTTCTCGGTGGTGGAATGTCACCCATGATCCTATCCCTATCGTCGGGGTCAACGGATGAAGAAGTGGACGAGGGTGAAACGGGACGATGTCTCTCACGAAACTCTCTATCTGGCTCGGGAAATGCTTCAGTGTCGGGAGGGCCACGAGATCGAGTCTGTCGCATAAATACTATAATTAGAAATAAGATTATCTAAACTATTCTAACAAATAAGTAAAAATAAAACAAAAAAATAATTACAAGTAGCACAAAAGATAAGTCCTAACTCGGATTACTCTCAAAACGCCTAAAACCGTGTCCCCGGCAACGGCGCCAAAAACTTGATGTGTGTCTAATAACCCTACAATAATGATCCTCACAACTAAGCTTTAATATTAAAACGAAAATCCTACACACAACCGGCAAGTGTACCGATCGCAAGTAGTATAGATTTAGGAAGTCCGAGTATCAAACACGTGGACACGTCAGAACACTAAAGATCACTAACCTTAGACAAGACCTACCTTAGAATAATAATTATATTGATTTTTGATTTTTAAATACTTAACTGAACTAACTAGACTAACTGATAAAACTTACCAAAAATAGAAAACTTAACGGGGAACAAACTGTGTTGACTTAGGAATGGAGAAAAACGTCTACCTAGGTCTGAATCAAATTGTAGGCCTAACAAGCTAATGGATTGAATGATATCTAGATACCGGTCCCTAAAGGTGGCACGACTAAGGATCGCTCAGGCTCACTGGTTTGCCTCTCGGTCTCACACAACAAACCCTAACTACTCAAAATCGGCTAAAACGACCAAACCGGGAAACAATTGCTAACGTGTTCTAATGAAGGATCACTGTCACACCCTCAAAATCCACTAACGGAGTTTTACCGTCAGAGGGTGTGAACTGGCAGGATCGGAATCATTAGTTATAATCAAACCAAAGAAAAACGTTTAAATGTAAATAAGTGCGGAAGCGTAAAACCTTAATTCAAAAGTTGCGTCACGCAGGACGACTTAAAACCAAATGTAACTGTTAAAATTAAGTTTGCAGAATAAAGATGTTTTCAATTAATGCATGCTCCTAAACCGCGCGCCCGCCTCGGCTACCTGAGAATAACATACTAAAAGTGTCAACACAAGGTTGGTGAGTTCACAAGTTAAATAAGATAAATCGTTTAGCGTTTTGCGTAACCTCGTTACGGCGTTTCAGTGTTGCGTAACCCCGTTACGACGTTTAAGTGTTGCGTAACCCCGTTACGACGTTTAAGTGTTGCGTAACCCCGTTACGACGTTTAAGTGTTGCGTAACCCCGTTACGACGTTTAAGTGTTGCATTACCAGATAGTGTTATGTCAAATTATATATCGATAGGTAGCTAATCTATACAACAAGTATCGCTAAGTGGTTCGCGACCGAAGCTGACTGTTTATCAAGTGCCCGTCACCAGGTCAATCCAGACCATGGTAAGTGTTAGCCAAAATTACACCCACTCAACCTCCAGTTGAGCTTAGCGTCGGGTGGGGTTTGTCAAACCCAGTAGTACTACTCAACAGTGACTCGCTATTCCAAATATTAACCGGTCCGATGTGTGGGACTTCAAATGTTACGTTTGCCGCTTAGCCTTTACAAGTGATATATAATTTATAACAAAATCTTAAATATGCGTTTATCTCAGAAAAATACGTTTATCGGAGTATGTTATCTCCCCCAAGTGAAAAACGTTTGAAAACAGTTCAAAGAGCGGGGTAAGTGAAACTCACTGTTTGCGAAGAATATCCCGATCTAGATCACCAAGTGATGCGCGTCGTAGAAACTCTCTAGCGTTCTAAATAACAAAGAGATTTTCTAAGTATCGGTACGTTTAACGAGTCTCTAGACTCGGCACATAATACCTATGCACGTAACAGATTTCGTGTTTCGTTTGTGAATTGTGTGTGACTTAAACAAGTACAATTGTGATACGATACATGAGTGAGCAATTACTTTCGTGTCACGTACTAATAACATACTTTACTAGCAATTATCCCCGTAAGGGCATTTTGGTCAACAAACAAAGATTAACTAACCATTATTCCCCATAAGGGCAATTTGTCAATTCATGGCAATCAATTAACAACTATTCCCCGCAAGGGTATTTTGGTCAAAACACAACAATTATATAAAAACTATCATATTTCATGCATTTTTACACAACTCAGCAGCTAGTTTCATTATGACAGAATTTTTACTTGAAAGATTGCACTAGTTCACCGATCATAACGTCTCAATTAATTCACCAAAAATCACCACAGAAGCATACATATCTTAGGTTTCCAGAACATATTTTATCTTATTTTTATTCCACATATTTTTCTTATAATGACCAAAACATTACAGCAAACTCATATCAGTCAGATTCATGCGCAACAGAATGTTATTTGCAATTCCCGTTAAACGAAAAATCCAATAAATGCAAGACCACTTGGGTTTGGTTCCTAACTCAATGAGTCAACTTCCAGAAGTGGAACCAACCCAATTGGTCTCGTAGTTCATGAGATATAACATTTACAACATAACCTACAGCAGGTCTAACAACTCAGCTTTCCACCATGTTTTTGTAAAATCATAAAAGCACACTTATACTTGTCCAAAAATTACAAACTTATACTTCATGAAAACTAGACTCAACCTAGTTTACTGCAGTACCCACAATCTCAACCAATTTTCATGTTTACACTTCGTTACAGTCACTTGAACATCGTACATACATTTTGTCTAGATTCTGTTCACATCAAAACTTAACAATTTCACTAGCCATGGATCACAAATAAATCATATAACATGCTAGACACTAATACTACTATCCATGCAACTCAATTACACCATACATACAAGATTAGGGTTTGTGTTTTAACTCAAATCAAAGACAAAAATGAATCATGCAACAACATCAATCTAGTTATCAATTCATTATCCAAATAACAACAATCATATTAACCATATACATGAACCAAAATCGGCTGCCTAGGGTTTATACTTAACCCATTAAACATCAAAATTAAACAACAAGGAGGTAAGGGATGATCAAGTATACCTTCCTAGCACCTAGTTCTTGGATTAATCAATTGATTTGAGGTGTATATGTGAGAGTGTTGTGGACGGCAGCCGTGAGGGGGCAAGGAGGGAGGCCGATCGGGTCTTGTGTTTAGAAAATAATTTAGGGTTTAGTGTTAAGGTTATATTTATAATAATACAAGTTACACTCTAGTCCCTAATCTTTCAAGTGTTACATCTCTAGCCTAAACTAGTTGGTTCTTGTTTCTTGTTTAACATTCCACATAACAATCAAGTAACACACATATACCTAACACATAATTATCACATAATTAGTGTTTTGACGTTTGTCGTTTATTTATCAATCGTTCGCGTCAACTCGTTTGCGTTTCGGTGCAAATCCCGAAAGACTACACATGTAGTAAGTGTTAAGCGTCATTTAAACCCTAGTTTAAATGTAATGAAGTGTGCGTTATAGATTCAACGATCTTAAAGTTTGAATTGACGGAGTTGAGTTAACGGGGTTAACCTGAAATTGACGATTGTCACAATCACCTCTCGGTCTCACCAACACTCGACCCTAATGGCAATGAATACTACACAACCAAGGATAGAGGAACAATTCAACTTAAACCAAAATAGATCAACTAGTCGCTCAAAACACCTAAACCTGACAAGAAACGAACTCGCTCTCACGCAATCCTTATTCTAGCATGCAAAGGCAATGAGACAACCCTAACTTCTTATCACCTCTCGGTCTCAAAAAAGGTGTTTAACCTCTGTACTTAAATCAATTAATCATGCAACAAAACCCTACGGTGGCACCTACCGCAAACAAACCCTAAACACAAAGTCTAGAATCAAACAATGCACCGATCAACCAATACAAAACTAATCAATCAACACACGAGGTTTATGCAATGAATCACCAAAATTTCCAGCCCTTAAACACAACCTATTTCATGTCTAAATCAAACTTTACAATAGCAATTCAAGTCTATCAATCAAACAATCCAAAAAGCTCATCAAACACTAACAAGAATCATCATTCCTAGGTAGAACTAACAAGTTTAGCCAATAATCATCTTTGGACAGCCATGAACATTAAATAAAAGCATCATTAAACTCATCTTAAACATCGATTCAAACATTCAATAACCAATACTAATCAATAACAAGTTAATATCCCAAGTAATTGCAAAACTACTAATCAATTGAACAAGTAAATGAAAGTATATGAACAATGAAAAAGATGTAAGGATATGAATGAATTCCGGGCTGTTCTTGGCTGCTACAACTGATGAAAAACCTTCCCGAGGCTTGGTTCTTGTGTCTTCTTCCTTCCCTAGCCGCTACACGATCAAACCCTAGCTCCAAAAAAACTTTTTCTCTTTTTCTTTCCTTCCTACTGCTGCGATCGGACTCTTCCTGCAGCCCTAGGGTTTTTATTTTTTTATATAATATAATATAATATGGTCTTGGGCCTCCATGATGCATACGGGTCGGGCCTTGAGTTGTTTACTTGAAAACGTATGCGTAAAATGCTCGTAGAATGCTCGAAAAGTCCCGGTTTCTTCCTTTCTTTTACCCAAAACCTACAAGATTAATAAATGTATGTAAAACCTATCTAAAACGAGTTAAAACATATAAAATATAATATATTACGTAGATAAAATGTGCGGAAAATACGAGTGTTTTACAACACATCAATTCTCAGATTTAACAGTAGGCATATCTGAACATTTTTCCACATCAGGAATTGTCACACCCCGACTAGGTAGATGCGGAAGCGTAATACGGTAATGTAACAGATAACACTGGTATCAACCACATTGTTTATAAAGAAATTCAACAGCTAAATTACATCATATTACATTGGTAGGTACTATGTTTACAAACTAGGTGAAAAACACATAACCGGTTTACGAGCTTCTTATTCAGTATTATATCAGCGTCTATTCACAGCTATTCAACTTTCCTTCTAACACCAAGTATGTAAGCAAATCATTCCACTTTTGCTTTACCTGAAAAGCATGTTAAAACGGGTCAACTACGTCTAGTTGGTGAGTTTCAAGTTTCACGAGTGTCAATGAAATTAGTACACGAGTTCGTAAAGTTTACAGTGTGTATGTATATATGTATGTGTATGATGTATTATACTAAGCCACAAGTGAAACCGAAACGAGCTAAAACACATGGCCTCCACTGCCCATGCACTCCCGTTGGCATTTAACAGCCACTTTGCCCCAAGTATGTACTATGTCTAACACCACATAGCAGTATGTAAAAATATAATGACAATGTGCAACTGGGTTTACATATGTTCCGGCATACCCCTCCGGCTCTGTCAGTTGGGTTTGTCAAACCGATAGTACTATCCACACGTCACCGGCACGAAGTTAATCACTTGTGTTTGTGGGGACTTGTCAAGTGTTAGCACTTAGATAATCCACATCATCACACGTTTTCAAGTATATAAGTATATGTAAACATGCTTTTCACCCCAAAAGTTCGTAAAACAGTTTAGAAAGTGGGGGTCGTGAAACTCACCTTATCGTAGTTCGCACGGAAATTACGTATCAATAAGTCAGATGCCTCGTTTATAGCCTGATTCCTATAAACGGTATCGTATCGTTAATACTAGTACAGTGTTCAAGCTAAGTCGGGCTGTATAGATAATCTGGGTATAGCTGTTAGGCCCAGAACATGACCATAGTCTTAGATTGTGACGTTGTATACTATGAAATGTTTAAAACTGGATTTGGCTCAGTTTCACCGTTTCCCGAGCCTAGCCCAGTTGATTGTTTATACGTTTTGGGATTAGGTAAGATCACATAAACTTAAGTAAATATATTGATTAATAAAATGATTTGATTTATGAAAGAATTTTAAGGTTTCGGTGTCTGGTTTGATCGCAGGGTTCGTTTCCGTTTTCACACGGGTTTGATTATACAAAACGCGCATAATTCACCCGAATTTTCCGGAATTCTCGTAAAAAGTTTGTTTTTATCAATATCATTCAAAAATATGATATTTGACCACTTTTGACATTTTGACATACCAGTCAGTCCGTTAAACACAAAACTGCCGGTTTCGTTAAAACAATTATAATTTAAATCTTTGATTAATCATAACTAAATATGTACTTATATATAAATTATGTAAATTTTTGTAAAAATACATTAAGACATGGAGAATTTAATAAAAATATTTTCAGAAATTTTAGGATTAATTATTTATTTATAAAAATTCATTTAATAGGTTATAATCGTGTAATAAATGGCCCGTTTATATCAAACGACCTCCGAAAAATCCGATAATTTTTATAAATGGCCTCAATGTTATTACATAGCCCCTGCAAAATCTCCAGAACCTAAATCTTTTGACAAAATGCCTTTTTGTGCGTTTTTCGGCTGTTAAAATTCGGTTAAACCATGATTGCACAAACCATACTTAGACATTTCCAATGATCCCCAAACTTTACCAGTGATCTTACCATCACATATTAAACTCCAAAACCAAGTTTCAGAATTTTTTAATATGTTTAGCTATTTTTCCCAAATAAACGCTCATAAACAGAAATAAATTCACCAAATATTCTCCGTTTATCGAAAAATTACCAAATTTGAACATGGACTCATTTATATGATCCCTAATGTCCCTGCAAGTTTTCACAAGCTAACAACAAGCACGTCACAACCTAATATTAAACAGCCCCTAAACGAGTGTTACGGGTTTACCTTGTCGGTTTTCGATGAGTTTTGCTAGCTTAAACGACTCTCCGGGTCTCGGGTTGCAAACTCAGTATATCTACATATCATATAACATCAAACCAAGCATAAATCATCCATGTAACAGCCTTGATAATTAGGGTTTCGGTTTTGGGTTCAAACCGAACTTTCTAACCGTAAAAACATTGTATTCATCTTCTAATCCGCGTTTTTGACCAAAAAAGTATATGTTCCTGGTTTATAAACATTTTTAACATCAAAACATGATTTTACTTGATTTTTATGATTTTTGGATGGTTAAACATGTTTAAAACTAATCAAGGATTAATTTTTCATGGTTAAACTATGTTAATCATGGTTAAAACTCAAAGAAAAATCACTAATTACCTTAGGTTTTTGATGTAACTTTTGAAAGTTTCTGGAGTTCTACTTTGCAGCTGCTTGGACTTCAAATTTTTATGAGTTAGAATGAATAATAAGGCTTAAGGAGTAAGTTATATAAAAAAAATGTGCGGTAGGGTGGGCTGGCCGATCGGAACCAAGGAGTGGCCCATAATGGGCTGTTTTGGCCATTAATCCGATTATACAAGCCCAAACATGAAAAGCCCACTTCAAATTTAGTTCGGGTTCGGTTTTTCGCAAGAAAATTAATTCGGGTGTGAGAAATAGCGCAAAAACGAGTGTTTTTCAGCTTATTTTTGTAAAATAAGAAAAACGTACTGACTCGTTGTAAAATTCCAAAATATTTTCACAGATTGATTAGAACATGTCATATAAGTGTTTTATAAATCTTTTTCGGCTTAACGGATGCTACAATGCTTGTTTTGATATTAACGATTGCGTTTAAGCTTATAGCGTATCGATAAACGAAACCTTTTTCGTTTAAAGAGTTTTAAACGTACTGGGGCCTAAATATCAATATGTTAGCCTCTATAACATATATATAACTCGTATATGACCCCTCAGTATGTATACGGGTCATAATTAGTATCGGTCGGTTACTCGTTTAAGCACTACGAATTAACCGATTTATCGTTTACTTGTTACATAATGAATATAGTGTACCTCGTTTTGTCGTGAATGTCACATTCTCCCCCCGTTAAAAAATTTCGTCCTCGAAATTTAATGTGTCATCGGTTTTCTTTTTAGGGAACAGGTGTGGGTATTTCTTTCGGAATTCGTTCTTTCGTTCCCAAGTATATTCGGGTCCTTGTTTTGAATTCCACCGAACTTTTACCAATGAAATTTTGTTGTGTCGTAACTGTTTGGTTTTCCCGTCTACAATTTCTACCGGTTCCTCTATGAAGTTGAGCTTTTCGTTGATCTGAACATCTTCCAGTGGTACTATTGTCGTTTCATCAGTCAAACACTTTTTCAGATTCGATACATGAAACACGTCATGAATAGTGCTCAGTTCTAAGGGTAGTTTTAATCGGTAAGCTACGGGACCAATTTTTGCGACAATCTCAAAAGGTCCGATGTATCTCGGGGTTAGTTTACCAGTCTTTCCAAATCTTATAACACCCTTCCATGGCGATACTTTTAAAAATACCTTATCACCTATTTCAAAAGATAACGGTTTTCTGCGAACATTGGCATAACTCTTTTGTCGGTCACGGGCAGCTTTCAATTTTTGTTTAACCTGGTGAATCTTATCGGTGGTTTCCTGAATTAAATCGGATCTTGAAATTTGAGTATCACCCACTTCTGTCCAACATAGTGGTGATCTACATTTTCGCCCGTATAGAGCTTCATAAGGTGCTGCTTGTATACTACTGTGATAACTGTTATTGTAAGAGAATTCAATGAGCGGGAGGTGTTGATCCCAATTCCCTTTGAAGTCCAGTACACAAGCACGAAGTAAATCTTCTAAGGTTTGGATGGTTCGTTCGGATTGACCATCGGTTTGGGGATGGTAAGCCGTACTTAGGTCGATTCGGGTTCCCAAGGCTTCTTGTACTGCTTGCCAGAAATGTGAAGTAAAGTGACTGTCTCGATCGGAAATAATCGAAAGAGGTACTCCGTGTCGAGATACTATTTCATCGATGTAAATTTGAGCGAGTTTTTCGGTCGTGTAGTTGTTACGGATCGGAATAAAGTGTGCGGATTTGGTTAATCGGTCCACAATTACCCAAATTGCGTTGTGTCCTCGAGAGGTTTTAGGAAAGTGTGTCACAAAGTCCATGGTAATTTGTTCCCATTTCCATTGTGGGATTTCGGGTTGTTGTAACATTCCCGAAGGTTTTTGGTATTCCGCCTTTACCATTGCACATGTTGCACATTTACTTACATACACGGCTATATCCTTTTTCATACCAGGCCACCAGTAAAATTCTTTAACATCCTTATACATCTTATCAGTACCTGGATGAATAGAATATTTGGATTTGTGTGCTTCATCAAGAATCAACTTTCGGAGTTTATGAAGTGTTGGAATCCAGACCCGGTTTTTGTAATAATATACTTCATTAATTTTCTTCTCAAAATTCCTTTCATTTCCATGTAGTTCTTCTTTTTCTAGCAGATCTGCCTTCAAGGCCTCATTTTGTGCAACGCGAACTTGTTCGGTTAGGCTACTTTGAACAATCATTCCGAGTGCTCGTACCCTTAATGGTTCGATTCTGTCTTTTCGGCTTAAAGCATCGGCTACTACGTTGGCCTTACCCGGATGGTATTTAATCTCACAATCATAATCATTTAACAGTTCTACCCATCTCCTTTGTCTCATGTTTAGCTCTTTCTGATCGAATATGTGTTGTAGGCTTTTGTGATCAGTATAGATGGTACATTTGGTGCCATACAAGTAATGTCTCCAAATCTTCAATGCAAAGATAACTGCTCCCAATTCCAAATCATGGGTCGTATAATTCTTTTCATGTACTTTTAATTGTCGGGAAGCATATGCTATTACTTTCTTTCTTTGCATCAGTACGCATCCTAAACCTTTACGAGATGCGTCACAATATACCACCAATTCATCAGTTCCATTTGGAAGGCTTAATATTGGAGCCTCACGTAACTTCTGTTTTAACGTTTGGAAGGCCATTTCTTGTTCTTCTCCCCATTCATATGCTCGATCTTTTTGAGTTAGGAGGGTTAGAGGTTGTGCAATACTTGAAAAGTTTTCAATGAATCTTCTATAATACCCGGCTAGTCCTAAGAATTGACGAATTTCTCTTGGTGACTTAGGCACTTGCCAATTTTTAATGGCCTCAATTTTACTTGGGTCTACTTGGATCCCTTGATGGTTCACAATGTGTCCCAAAAACTGTACTTCTTGTAGCCAAAACTCACATTTGGACAACTTTGCATATAACTTCTCTTGCCTCAATAATTTTAAGATTTCCCACAAATGTTGTTCGTATTCCTCCTTACTTCTCGTGTATATCAAAATGTCATCGATAAACACTATCACAAACTTGTCAAGGTAAGGTTTGCAAACTCGGTTCATGAGGTCCATAAACACTGCGGGTGCATTTGTCAACCCAAACGGCATAACCAAAAATTCATAGTGACCATACCGAGTTCGGAAAGCTGTTTTTGGTACGTCTTCTTCCTGAATTCTTACTTGATGATAACCAGATCTAAGATCAATTTTTGAAAAATACTTCGCACCTTGGAGCTGATCAAACAAGTCATCAATTTGAGGTAAGGGGTATCTATTCTTTATAGTCACTTTATTCAATTCCCGGTAATCAATACACATTCTAAAACTCCCATCTTTCTTCTTTACAAATAACACTGGTGCTCCCCACGGTGAGTAACTAGGGCGAATAAAACCCCTGTCCAGTAATTCTTGTAACTGGTTAGACAGTTCTTGCATTTCAGAAGGTGCAAGTCGATAAGGTGCCTTAGCAATGGGTGCTGCTCCCGGTATCAAGTCAATACGGAATTCAACTTGCCGGGTGGGTGGTAAACCAGGCAACTCATCGGGGAATACATCTGAATACTCGTGTACCACTGGGATGTCTTCCATTCGTTTTTCCTCGGGTTCCTTAACTGTTACGCTTGCCAAGTATAAAGTACAACCTTGGCGTAAATATCTCAATGCCTTAAGTTGAGATATGAGAGGCAGTACCGTACCAGATTTCTCACCTTGAACAATCATAGCTTCATCATTCGGAAGAGGTATCCTAACGGTCTTATCCTTACATACAATTTCAGCTTTATACTTAGATAGCCAGTCCATACCGACTATAACATCGAAACTTCCCAATTCCACTGGAAGTAAATCAATAAGGAATGGGTGGTCGTTTAGGATAAGGGAACAGTTTCGGGCTATTCGGTTAACAAGTATAAACTTACCGTTAGCGAGTTCTATAGTATATGGTTTTGTTAGTTCACTAACCGGCATATTTTCTAAAGGTAAGAAGTTAACAGATATGAAACTTCTATCGGCACCCGTATCAAACAAAACTGAAGCATACTGACCCGAAACTAAGAATGTACCTGTCACCACATTCGGATCATGACGCGCTTCACCCGGTCCTAATACAAACGCGCGTCCCCTAGCTGCGTTGGAGGTTGATGCTTGTGCTTGGTTCTGCCTTCTCACTGTACCCGGGTTCAAATTGGGGCAGTATCTCCGAAAGTGTTCCGTACTGCCACATTCATAGCAGGCACGGAGGTTCGTGGTAGGTGGGGTTTGTTGGTTGAGTTGTGGGCGGGTTGGTTGAGGTCGAGGTAGTTGAGTTGATTGCGGTGGACGGTTAACAGTGTTGGTGGGGGTTCTACAGTTGGGGGCATAGTGTCCCGTTCTTCCACACTTTTGACAAATGATCGGTTTGCAATCACCCACATGATGAAAGTTACATCTTCTGCACTTTGGTAACGTCCCTTTATAGGTCTCTTGTTTTACATTAGAACTGGTCATGGCATAACTTCGGGTATTCGGACGAGCCCACTTGTTTTGAGGGTTTCTTTGCATTCTTGTCCCATAATCAGTTCGTTTTAAACTTGTTGTTTCACCTGGCATCCTTATCACTCCACTTCTCATCAGATCAAAAGTAACGACACCCGTTTGAGATACAGCACTTTCAAATGTCGGGTGAGCAACTGAATTCACTATACTTCTCACAGCAGGGGTCAGTCCCCAGATATAACGTTCAATTCGCTTCGCTTCCGGTGTAACTAACCATGGAACTAAGCGGGACAGTTCGTTAAAATGATTCGTGTATCCCACATGGTCTGCTCCTTTCATTTCCAGATTCCATAACTCGTGTTCCAACCTCTGAATCTCACTTTTAGGACAAAAATGCTCTAGCATGAGGGTTTTTAATTCAGTCCATGACATACGATTAATAGCATCTTGTCCCCTTATTTGGACTACCGTGTTCCACCACATCAGCGCTTGGTCTAGAAACATACTGGTAGCAAATTTGACCACGCTGTTCGGTGGACACTCACTGATATTAATTACTGATTCGGTCTTTTCTATCCATTTGACCAGCCCGCTAGGTCCTTCAATACCCTTAAACTCAATCGGTTTACATGATGTAAATTGTTTGTATGAGTACTCCTGACGTGGGGGTTCTCGGTTATAATTATTGTTATTATCGGTATTGGTCCGAGTATTATCATTATTAGTTGTGTTAACAACCGGTACAGGGTTTGGGTTCGGAATATTACCAGGGTGCACAACAGGTTCTGGGTTCCCAGTGACATTCATAGTTGGGAGAGTGTTATTATTATTTATGACATTATCAGTATTCACCGGGGTAGTAACACCCGGGGCTACATTAGTGTCCGGCGGAGGTGTATTAATAGTGGCCGTGGTGGTGCTCGTAGGTTGATTGACAGTGTTGTTAGCACGTATGCCTGCAGTGACTTGTGCTACAATTGTTGGTATCACTGCTTGTAGTTGACGAGCAATCATTGCGGCCACTTCCGCCTCAGACAAAGGGTTTGCTTTCTTCGGGGCCATTCTATAAAATAATCAATTATATAATAATCAATATCGTTTCACTATGATCAACACAACTTTACAATATTACAATTTCACAACACATAACTATGCCAAAGAAAACACGTTTGTATTAATTATAATCATTACTGTACATATGCATCCAAAATTAGCGCATAGGCTTAACCTGGTATAGGCCAGCGCTTGTATATGCGTATCAAAATTTGTCACTAAGTGACATGTAGACTTAACCCGATAAGGGCCAGTGCTTGAAATAGTACTAAACCACAAACAACTCACAAGTCAGCCCAACACGCTGTAACAAAATGCTGCTTGGGATATCAAAAGACTATATACATAAGGCTAGACTACTATGTCCTATCCATCCTTTGTAACATGAAGCCACAACCAAACAACAGCAGCCACTAGGGCCGCATTAACCGCTAAGCATACCCCTAGTAGTATCATTGCCCGATCCTGACGCCCGTGGCTGTGAGCACTGGATCTTTGCACAATTCTGATTTCTTGCTGCATGTACCACATGTGATCTTGCATATCATGTCTATGCTGGTTTAGGTTATTTATCGAATGTGATTGTTCTAAAAGCTTATCAGTTGCTAAACCAAACCATGCTGAATCAGAATGACGAGGTGGCTCGGGTACCGGGGCGGGTAAACCCCAAGTAGGAATAGGTATCTCAGTGACCTGGACACGTGATGTTTCTCCCCTATGATACGTAGATCGAGGTGGGGGAGAGGTGTGCTCAGGTGGGCGCACTGAAATACGAGCGGTCTGACGGTTTCTAATGGTGGGTGGGGGTACTGGTGTATGCTGTACAGGTGGAGTAGGGGATCTGGGTGCTCTAACAGGTGAATGATAAGCACTAGTAGCTCCCTGTCCTGCAACATTCCTAGGGGATTCCCAAGGGGGATAGGTGTCACAACGGTAACCCGATAAGTCGGGTTGATCTGAGGGTACCTCGTGAGGAATTACCGCATCTGAACCTTCTTCCATTTCCTCTGATTCCTCCCCAGTTTCCTCTTCTGGATCCTCCTCCTCCTCCTCAGACCATGTTGGTAGGGTATTAGGTAAACGATCAGTAGATCTTGACATATTCCTGCACAATGGTTAGTAATAAGAATAATATCCTTCTACATTAATCATAGTAAAATACATGCCATAAGCACAAAGAATCGTTTATATACACAGATATTTATCTATTATTATATTTTATACACATATGTTGCTGTTTTTACCTATTCGATTGTTTATCGACTTCTTCTCGAATTTCCTCGTACAAACAAGTCTGTTATTACGTTCCGGACCATAATAACCCACTTGTCCATTCGCGTTCATCACGAGAATCATTCGTGTATATTAATTAATATTATTTTATTCCCAGAGTTAATCGAGCCTACGGTTATCTTAGGGTATCCTATGGGACATCCTAATTATTTATAACCAATGGCTCTAATACCAACTTCTGTCACACCCCGACTAGGTAGATGCGGAAGCGTAATACGGGAATGTAACAGATAACACTGGTATCAACCACATTGTTTATAAAGAAATTCAACAGCTAAATTACATCATATTACATTGGTAGGTACTATGTTTACAAACTAGGTGAAAAAAACATAACCGGTTTACGAGCTTCTTATTCAGTATTATATCAGCGTCTATTCACAGCTATTCAACTTTCCTTCTAACACCAAGCATGTAAGCAAATCATTCCACTTTTGCTTTACCTGAAAAGCATGTTAAAACGGGTCAACTACATCTAGTTGGTGAGTTTCAAGTTTCACGAGTGTCAATGAAATTAGTACACGAGTTCGTAAAGTTTACAGTGTGTATGTATATATGTATGTGTATGATGTATTATACTAAGCCACAAGTGAAACCGAAACGAGCTAAAACACATGGCCTCCACTGCCCATGCACTCCCGTTGGCATTTAACAGCCACTTTGCCCCAAGTATGTACCATGTCTAACACCACATAGCAGTATGTAAAAATATAATGACAATGTGCAACTGGGTTTACATATGTTCCGGCATACCCCTCCGGCTCTGTCAGTTGGGTTTGTCAAACCGATAGTACTATCCACACGTCACCGGCACGAAGTTAATCACTTGTGTTTGTGGGGACTTGTCAAGTGTTAGCACTTAGATAATCCACATCATCACACGTTTTCAAGTATATAAGTATATGTAAACATGCTTTTCACCCCAAAAGTTCGTAAAACAGTTTAGAAAGTGGGGGTCGTGAAACTCACCTTATCGTAGTTCGCACGGAAATTACGTATCAATAAGTCAGATGCCTCGTTTATAGCCTGATTCCTATAAACGGTATCGTATCGTTAATACTAGTACAGTGTTCAAGCTAAGTCGGGCTGTATAGATAATCTGGGTATAGCTGTTAGGCCCAGAACATGACCATAGTCTTAGATTGTGACGTTGTATACTATGAAATGTTTAAAACTGGATTTGGCTCAGTTTCACCGTTTCCCGAGCCTAGCCCAGTTGATTGTTTATACGTTTTGGGATTAGGTAAGATCACATAAACTTAAGTAAATATATTGATTAATAAAATGATTTGATTTATGAAAGAATTTTAAGGTTTCGGTGTCTGGTTTGATCGCAGGGTTCGTTTCCGTTTTCACACGGGTTTGATTATACAAAACGCGCATAATTCACCCGAATTTTCCGGAATTCTCGTAAAAAGTTCGTTTTTATCAATATCATTCAAAAATATGATATTTGACCACTTTTGACATTTTGACATACCAGTCAGTCCGTTAAACACAAAACTGCCGGTTTCGTTAAAACAATTATAATTTAAATCTTTGATTAATCATAACTAAATATGTACTTATATATAAATTATGTAAATTTTTGTAAAAATACATTAAGACATGGAGAATTTAATAAAAATATTTTCAGAAATTTTATGATTAATTATTTATTTATAAAAATTCATTTAATAGGTTATAATCGTGTAATAAATGGCCCGTTTATATCAAACGACCTCCGAAAAATCCGATAATTTTTATAAATGGCCTCAATGTTATTAAATAGCCCCTGCAAAATCTCCAGAACCTAACTCTTTTGACAAAATGCCTTTTTGTGCGTTTTTCGGCTGTTAAAATTCGGTTAAACCATGATTGCACAAACCATACTTAGGCATTTCCAATGATCTCCAAAATTTACCAGTGATCTTAACATCACATATTAAACTCCAAAACCAAGTTTCAGAATTTTTCAATATGTTTAGCTATTTTTCCCAAATAAACGCTCATAAACAGAAATAAATTCACCAAATATTCTCCGTTTATCGAAAAATTACCAAATTTGAACACGGACTCATTTATATGATCCCTAATGTCCCTGAAAGTTTTCACATGCTAACAACAAGCACGTCACAACCTAATACTAAACAGCCCCTAAACGAGTGTTACGGGTTTACCTTGTCGGTTTTCGATGAGTTTTGCTAGCTTAAACGACTCTCCGGGTCTCGGGTTGCAAACTCAGTATATCTACATATCATATAACATCAAACCAAGCATAAATCATCCATGTAACAGCCTTGATAATTAGGGTTTCGGTTTTGGGTTCAAACCGAACTTTCTAACCGTAAAAACATTGTATTCATCTTCTAATCCGCGTTTTTGACCAAAAAAGTATATGTTCCTGGTTTATAAACATGTTTAACATCAAAACATGATTTTACTTGATTTTTATGATTTTTGGATGGTTAAACATGTTTAAAACTAATCAAGGATTAATTTTTCATGGTTAAACTATGTTAATCATGGTTAAAACTCAAAGAAAAATCACTAATTACCTTAGGTTTTTGATGTAACTTTTGAAAGTTTCTGGAGTTCTACTTTGCAGCTGCTTGGACTTCAAATTTTTATGAGTTAGAATGAATAATAAGGCTTAAGGAGTAAGTTATATAAAAAAAATGTGAGGTAGGGTGGGCTGGCCGATCGGAACCAAGGAGTGGCCCATAATGGGCTGTTTTGGCCATTAATCTGATTATACAAGCCCAAACATGAAAAGCCCACTTCAAATTTAGTTCGGGTTTGGTTTTTCGCAAGAAAATTAATTCGGGTGTGAGAAATAGCGCAAAAACGAGTGTTTTTCAGCTTATTTTTGTAAAATAAGAAAAACGTACTGACTCGTTGTAAAATTCCAAAATATTTTCACGGATTGCTTAGAACATGTCATATAAGTGTTTTATAAATCTTTTTCAGCTTAACGGATGCTACAATGCTTGTTTTGATATTAACGATTGCGTTTAAGCTTATAGCGTATCGATAAACGAAACCTTTTTCGTTTAAAGAGTTTTAAACGTACTGGGGCCTAAATATCAATATGTTAGCCTCTATAACATATATATAACTCGTATATGACCCCTCAGTATGTATACGGGTCATAATTAGTATCGGTCGGTTACTCGTTTAAGCACTACGAATTAACCGATTTATCGTTTACTTGTTACGTAATGAATATAGTGTACCTCGTTTTGTCGCGAATGTCACAGGAATGCTACTGTAATCTTGCTTAAAAGGAGGAGGAATTTCGACATATCCCAAACCTGTTTTTCCATTTTTCATATGTGAGTGGTTAACTTCGATTATTTCATTTAAAAGAAATGAAGAATCTCTAAATTTTCCAAGCTTATTTTTAAGTTCCATTACTTCATTTTCGAGATTGGAAATACAAGTTTGGAGTCGAACAATCTCCTTAAAATGTTGATCAACTTTGATGATCTTACACTGAACCTTAGCTTTAAGATCATGATTGCTTTTAGACAGTTTTTGAATTTTAAGAGTTGATTGCTCTAGCAATTTTGTTTTCTGTTTATAACATTCATTGATCATAAAGTGATCTTTTGTGAGAGTATTGTTCTGATTTAAGGCTGTTTCAAGTTTGGCTTTAAATATAGCACATTCAGCACAATCAATCACTTCAGTTGAAGATTCAGAAACATTAATTTGAGGTTTAGGACATACCTCATCAATCTTAGCCATACATGCATAAGATTCAACTTGATCAGGAATTGATTCAATTTGAGACAATAGACTCTGATTAGTATCTGTCTCTGAATCCGATGAATCACTTTCCTCAGTTACATTATTACTGCTAGCATCTTCGAATTTCTCTACTGGTTCAACGATTACCATATTAGCTTGATTTCCCAACAGACGTTGAGACCAATCAACAGCTACATTAACCACCAGAGCTTGAGTAGTAGGAGACTTATCTTGTTCACCACCAGATACAGTCGTTTTACTCTTATCCCCACCAGATGAATTATTACTTGAAGATCTTTCTGAATTGCGTAGCCCAGAATATTCTTTTCTTGGCTTATCACATTCTTTGGCAAAATGACCAAAGTCCCCGCAATTGTAACATTTCACCTTCAGCTTATCAAATCCGACCCTTTTATTCAATGTAGGAAGATCTTTCCTAGTTCGTTGCATAAATCTCTTGACTTTTCGAATGATCATAGCCATGTCCATTTGAGGTCCATTAATTTAAGATCGTCTGGGTCAATTTGATTATAATCTTTATCTGTTAATTCACTTGTGGCAATCTTGCTTCCAACAAGCTATTCATATGAAGTCATGAAAGCACACAAGAATGCAAATAGTTGTTCAACCTCTTGCAGATTTACTTTAGGCAAGCTTGATGATGGAGCACTTGTGTTTGCATTAGCTCCATTGGCCATAAAGCATACATTAGGAGAACAATTTACATTAGAATTTTCTTCTTGAGCTTTGGCAAAGAAAGCATTGATTGGTACAGAACTTGAAGAATGATTTACTGGCAAGGCACCCCCATAGAGTGAAGGGTTTTGAGTTTAAGATTGTTGGTTTTGATTTTCTTTCAACGAGTTTTGACATTTAATATCAAATTCCCTTTCTTCAATCTTGTTGATGAATTGCACAGCTCTGAGCTCGGTGTTTCGAAAGAAACCGTTTTCTTTCAATACGAACAGAAAAGTTGAATATGAAGGAGGTAAAGCATTCTTCAGTGTATCAATCTTATCTGTTTCAGTTGGCTCAAGATTGACACTTGACATCTCTAAAATCAAATGACTAAATCGGTTAATCATCTCTTCAACTATCTAGTTTTTCATCAAAATAAATTTCTAAATTGAAATTTTACGAGCGTCTTCTTACTCTCAAGTGTGTTCCCCAAACTTTTTGTTTTCAAAGTTGTGAACAATGAAGCACAAATCTTAATTGTACTGTACTGATGAAAAATTTGTTCCGGTAATGCCATAGTGAGAGTTGAGTAGGCTTTAGTTTCACTCTCAAAATCTTTCAACTCTTGAGTTTCATAATCTTTGAATTCCTTCGGTGTCCACCCCAAGTTGTCACTGCCCACCAAAGGTGCCGCATACACATCGTCAAGAAAACGCACACTACTTGGGTGCACGGATCCCAAGTGAGCACGGAACCTCGGTTCCCAGCGAGAAAAGTCAGACAATTTCAATAATTTGGGACATTTGTTGTGACTTCCAATTTCATTATCCATGGTTAGCATCTACTGTAATAATACAGTCTGAGAGCCTAATGCATAGTAAGACATGTTTTGCGAAGCCATGATGAAACACTGGTTAAACTTCAAGGACTAAACTTGTAAAACTGTAAACTTAAACTTACTGTTCACACGAATGTGATCACAGTCACGAATGAAATGATTAACGAATGAAAAGATATTCGTTAATACCTTACACCAATGAACTGATTAACGAATGGATGATTAACGAATGTATTGATATTCATTATGAATTGACACGAAAGAGAAATTTACGAATGAGTGTAACGAATATGTGAACGAATGGACTCTTAGCGAATAAGGTTTTAAGAGAAAGGAGTCTGAATAACAAATGTGAGGTATAATGAAAGTGAGAGATTAACGAATGAGTCTGTAAATTTTAGCGAATAAGCAGTTAAGATTTAATGAATCGGTATTCATTTGTAACGAATAAGTATTCATCATCAACGAATAAGAACTCATATTTTTCAAACTTTCACAAACTCAGATCTTGTTAAAACTAGTCCGAAGCTCCTGAACACGATACCTATCAACTTATAGACTAAATCCGAACACGTCCGTTATCTTAAACCATTCCAGACCTATCACTTATCCTCAATAAACTCAAAAACCAATTCAAACTAAGTCCAGACGAAACATTCATCAACAAATCCTCAAATTAACCAGAAACCTCCATTATCGAGTCAATTTTACCTTAATCAATCCTTTAATACACTTAGAAAAGTGCTAATTACAGTCAATTATGATCCTCTGTTTCAACTTAACACAATTAAACTTCGATTACTATCAATTCATCATGAATAGAGCTTCTATACACTATGAATTGAATGATTAATCAACTGAGTAACACCGAAGATCAGATCTCAGGCTCTGATACCAATTGTGAGAGCTTAATAAAGTATCTAGATCTTGTGATTACATCGATGCTCATGTTGATTAGGTATACGGTTATGCTCGAGATACGTTAGTGTTTGTGATGTGTAGATTGAGAGAACAATTCGGCAGAGTAACGAGGGGATAGATGGAATAATCAGGACTGTTACATTAGAATAGATTACAGGGGTATATATATATATATATAGGAAGATAACCCTATTCGTTAAACTTAACTTAACGAATAGGTCATTTGTTACAAATACCTTAACGAATAAACATGCTTATTTGTAAATACTTTAAGTGATAGCGAATGGCCCTCATTCGTTATCTCATTTGTTAAACAAGGTTAACGAATGAGCTTACATTTAGACGAATGTGTTACATTCGTTACAGCGAATGGCCTTTTTACCATATTTACATTATAACCCCTATACTTTAATCTATTACATTAATAACCCTGATAAAGATCAAGACGTATAAAACATGTATCAACAACAATCATACTCGATTCTCCTTGCATACGCTTGTACTGCCGTCAAATCTCCACCTACATGTGCTTTAACACAAACGCAAATCAAGAGGTCTTAAATGGGTTGTAATGGGGCTAGGTGTAAGGGTATGGAATGGGGAATATTGAAAGTGGCTCAAGTGATCCGACCTGACTTGTTACATCAAAACTAAAATAAAAAAAAGAATACACTACCATATACGCGACTTGTATCATCAACTCGATACACATGACTTTAAACATTGCTTCAACTTTCTCTCTTTCTTTTTTTTTTAATAATAACTTGCATAAACACTTAAATACTACTCTCTATTGATTAAAATCAAAACAGCTACAATTACAAAGAAACCTATCAAGCCGGATCGTCTCACAAATACATCGGGGTTAATTAAATAGGAACAATAAGCTAAATAGGTTTACTAATGGAACCAACCCCCGCCCCTCTCATTACCCACACTCATATATGTAATTTATGAGGCCCAACCCCCAAAACCCGCACTCACACTCATCCGAGACGAGGTTTTAACCTAAGTGCCTCAATCACTTTTGCATTTATGCCAAGCTAAGGTCTCTAAGTGCATTGATGGCACAAGTTCTAACGGAGAATAACCATTCCGTCACCGCTCTTCGTTTTCCCAATACCCAAGTGACTATGGGCCTGTTATGTGATTTGATAAACCGAAAGCATGCTAACCTTGCCTAGAATACTACTCGACCACATTTTTAACATAACTAAGCAAACTTTATTTTTGGGGGAATTATGACCATGAAAGGGGACCAAAACTTTGCCCCGCCAATCTTACCACTTTCAAGTACTTTTCTTTCAATTGTTAGTTTTTTTTTTTTTTAAATTTAACGAAAAATTTCCCATCCCCACACTTGGGATACATTGTCTCCAATGTATGGTTTTTAGGAAATAAAACACACAAAACACAACCAGTTGTCATAACCATAACATTCTCCTCCTAACCACCCAAATACACAACACATAGCATAAAAACACCAATATACACAAAATATACAAAACAAAGTGCACCTGGTATGATGAAGTCCAATCAGTAGTAGGGCGGTTGTGGCGGCCCGAAAATGGAGGTCATAAAGTCCAAAAATTCACCAAAGTTAAAAGCTCCACTTCCGCCGCTGCTGCCTTCTCCCGATGATGGTGGTGGTGGTGCCATCGACTGCATCGGGTCCTCCCACATGGAGTGATGCAATGGAGGCTCGGGGTATCGCACAGAGCTTTCGTATGGAGGCAAAGATGTGTAATCCACACATGGTGGATCTGGAACGACCTCTTCACCTGCATGCCATTGTTCGTGCATTTTCCTATTTCGGTCATCCATATACCGCATGTTTGATTTGTGCTCCCGCGCATAGGCGTGAGCACGGTTCCACGTCTCGTTACGGTCATGCCTCTCTTTCTCGGCTCGTTCATGATAAGCCCCCATGAAAGTTTGGTGGTCGATAAGGGCTCGTGCCTCCTCCGACCAATTATCGAAAGTGGAGGGCCGATGCCTCTCCACCACCTCATTTATCGAACCCATGTGGGCCCAATTGTCTCCATATGAAGCATATCCCGAAGAATAGTCCCAACCCCTTTGTTGGGATCCACTACCACCTGCATTCTCATTACCACCAACCACCTCCATGTCTTCATCGTCACTTCCTTCCTCCATTATTTCCTCCCGGTCTTCATCCGCTTCTTGTTCAACATCCTCCCTTAACACTCTCCATTTCTCATTACCGATCTTCAACTGATGGTATATTTCGCTCTTGGTATATCTCCAACCTAGCCCCAACGCATCCAACTTATGTTCCGTAAATACCTTCTTCAACCCAACTGCGCCTGCTGGAATGGCGCCATGCAATTTCAGTATCGCCATTATCAGTCGGCAGTGAGGGATTAACTTTCTCTTGTTGCTCTCTCTACTCGTCTATATGTTTAACATGGCTAAGTAGCGAAAGGAAATTCGCGGCTTGCCAGCCATCAATGCGGCCAAAACCGGCATATCACTGTTTCTCACTACTGAAATGTCGCTCCGACGGGGTACCACATTGGACAAGCATATTGTCATCAACAATTGCGTTTCAATCCTCAACTCCTTTCTTTTAAAATTTGAACCTGTGCCTCTACCCCCTTTCAATACCGACAATAATATATTATACCATTGCGGGATTTTGTCAGGATGGTCAAACAGATCTCTAACCGATGGATATATATACGAATTACATGGCTTGCTGTCGAACCGAGCAATTTGATTGAGTGTTTCAAAAGACATCTCCACTGTCGTTCCACCCATGGTACCAATCAACTTCAAATCTGAGCCTCTCTTAAACGGTGGGCACCACAAGGTAGATACCCACTCCTTAATCTCCCTATCATATAACACAGTGCTCTCTCCATCGTAACACTGGAGAGCAGCTTCCCAACCTAATGCTTCAGACTTTTCGAACATGCCAAATGCTTCAAGACCTGAGTCGGTCACTTCCTTCTCACACATAAAACCTTCCAACCTGTCTCTTATACTACTCATCTTATCCTTATATAACTCCGGCTGCCATTCTAAAGCATAACTCCATAATACCCCACCCCTCTAGTCGGGTTTTGGGATTTCTACTTGCACATGCTCTTGCTCTTCTCGCAACCGTTTGTAGGTTTCCGGACGGATCTTACACGGGATATCGCTATCTGCGCAGGTGCGGAATCCCTGCGTAGGTAGTTACGAGCGTTGAATACGTAAAACACGAACACACGATACAAAAGAAACCACGTTATATTATAACTCGAACCACGTCTATTACAGACACTTGACACGTGAAATGATCACACACTATCACGAACACTAAAACGAACTCTCCAAAAACCAACCCTTAAACAGTAACCCGTAGGTTACTTAAATACACGACAACTTCGCCTCAGGCGAAGTTGTCAATAACTTCGCTCGTTGAACAAGTTCGCCTAGGAGAACTTGTCAACAACTTCGCGTGTTCAACAAGTTCGCCTAAGCGAACTTGTTGACAACTTCGCTTACATACATAAAGATAAACTTAAACACAATTACATTACAGACTCGATTACAAACGCTAGACTATGAACTACTGACATCTATGTACCAACAGACTCCCCCTTGGCAGTAGCTTCATATCTTGATCTTCAAAGCTTGTGTCTTGTAATCTCTCGTCTTCTCTCTGCATCCCCTCAAGCATGCACTCCCTGTCTAACACATACAGAGACCAGCTTCTGGTACTTCTTAGCTTCCTCTTTCCAAGCAGGAATGTAGAAAATCTTCTTAGCGTGTAGTACCTGCAAGTCAGCTTGAGACAGATTGACTAAATGCATAGGATCATACACCCTCATAATCTCTTGCTCATCTTCATCCTCCATGACTGCTTCAGCAGTCTCACAGTCCACGTACCACCATTTCAAATCTTTTAAGAAATTCTTGGGCATCACCTTCATCGGCACTTCTTTTAAGTTACGGACTGGTTTATACTTCATAACCATCCAAGGTTTGCCGTCTGCCCTCATTCCTCTATCTTTATCTTCCACTAACTTCCCTTTCTGAGGCTTTAGAAGTTCAAACTTTTTATCTTTGATGGCCTCCTTCCAAACAATTTTCCCAATCATCCTCGCCATATTGTCATTACTTCTGTTTATCAGCCCCAGTCTCGCTAAGTCTTTCACCTCACACTCCGGTAAGGTATTCAGGGATCTTAACATCCTCTTGAAGTACTGAATGCCGTCGTAACGTTTGATCACAAATAATCTCAACTCTTCATCGTACAACCAGCATATGATTCCTTTCTTCTATTCTGCATATCCCTTTATATTATATGACTTCTTGAACATCGTTGGTACTGCAGGCTTCTTCGTCTTTACAAACCACTGAGCGCAGCCTTCCTTCCAATTTGGCTGTTCTTCCCACTCAGCAGCTTCACATATAGTCGACTGTTCAACCACAGGGGTCTCATGCTCGACATTTTCTTCAACAATTTCTCCTTCCTCTATCACATTCTCAACCACAATTTCTGCACCAATCTTTTCAATCTCACTGATTGGCAGAACATCTTCATCAAATAACACATCATCGCTGAACATGTCATCATCAAGTTCCTTCAGCGCATCGATCACGTCATCCTCCACCATCACTACATCATCACCACCAGCCGCTTCGGTAGACTCCCCCTCAGCTGTGGAAGCCCCAAGAGCTTGTGAGGTTCTTGGCAGCTCACCACCTGCACCTTCCGGTGCATTGGGATCATCGTCTCGGTCTTCTCGACGCTTGGTCCTCAACTCATCTCCTCTACAGCTCATCTCCCCCTGAGATGCCAAGAACACCTTCAAGGCATCTATTATTTTCCCGTGCTCAGCCAGGAGGGATGCCTGCAGTTGATTTGCTTCCACTAGGCTTTGAATAGTCTTCGACTGCTCAGCTACAATCCGCTCTAGTGAAGCTATCCGTTCCGAGTCAGAACTGGGCGTGTCCACAGGTGGTACCGTACCCGATACTCCTGCAGTAGTGGTGACCGTAGACTCAACAAATCGTGCTACTACCACCGATGGAGTAAGCGTTGGAGGTGGTAGAGACACAATTGCTGGAGCCGACGTCTAGACGGCCGTGAACGATGGAATGTCAGCCGACGATGTAGCCACTACGGGAACAACCGTAGCGCTTGTACTCGATACCTGCACAGAGGTAGGAACAAGGGACATACCAGACAAGGCAGGTGGAGCAAAACGTGTAAACCTTGAAGTCTCTCCGGCTCCTACATCCATACCTGTCGTTTCCCTTCGTGAGCGCTTTCTCACCAGCTGCACAGCTTCTTCTTCATCATCTTCCTCATCGTCGTCGTCAACAATTCTCTTCTGCTTACCCACCGTTCTCTCATGCCTCACCATCATCTGTCTGGCCTCTTCCATCACATCATCAAAATCAGCTTGTGGACCCGAGACTTGAATATTCTCATGTGGATCAACTCGGTCCATATCAAACAACCCTTGCCCGCCGAACATGGCGTCAAGATCAATCTCAGAAGCTGGCACAGCAGCAGATACAGCAGTAGATACAGCAGGCGCAGCTGATACAGCCTGGGGTGCTGCCGCCTGTTGTTGTCTTGGGTCCCTAAACTCGTCCCCTGCCGCAGGCACATACTCCGGGTTTATAAGATACCCAAAAAGCGGAGTATGCCTGGGACGCAGCTCAGGCTTGCTTCGTGCGCTGGAAGTGCGACACTGAGCAAAGATACGTTTCGTCACACATTCCACGTATCGAATAGGGCGTCTTTGAGGTAGCGACGGAGCCACATGATTTAAAATCATCTGTAGGAATCGTGGATACATTGTAAACCGCTCACGCGTCACAGCCCTCCTCTGACGATCGATCTCGTAAAAGATCATCTGACTAAAAGAATATCTTTTATTGTAAGTCAGGGCAGTCATAGCAGACTGCATCGTCGCACCCATTCCATCAGTGCCCGCCTTCCGTCCTGACATACATACTATCATGACGTGCATTAGAAAGCGCCACTGATCTAATAAAAATCCTTTCCTTCGCTGTGTATCCCCTAAGAGACCTAAATACCCCATCCTGAGGAACGCGCCATCACGAAAAGGAGCAACAAACTCCGTTGGGTCATCTCTTGTTTCTTCTCCAAATTGCAACGCCACCCGTATGTGTTCAGAGGAAAACTGAACAACTTGACCATTAACGGTGGCTCGCATCACCGGGGGCTCAACTCGGCAATCATACTCTACCGTCTGCCAAAAGTCTTCAATATTCGGTAGTGAAATAGGCAGGGTAGTTGTGATAGCGTGAAATATTCTTGAGCGCAGGAGAAAAGTAATAATCTCCCTGTAGTCCTCCACGCCTTTTGCATCTGGATCTAGAGTGATGAACTGGTTATGAGCTGGAAAGAATTGCCTCTGATCGTCACCGTCATCACCACCAGCTCCTCCAACAGCAGCCATATCTGCACTAAACGAACCAAGTTAGATAACCGTTAAGCAACTCACAAGTTCGCTTTATACCATGAGCGAAGTTGTGATCAAACATGTATAGGCGAAGTTAAAGATGAGGCGGAGTTGGGAACAACTTCGCTTCATCTGTAAGTTCGTCTAATTAATTTTAAGTAAAATGGTCTAGGCGAAGTTGATGTTAACTTCGCCTTATCACAACATCGCCTCAGGCGAAGATAAGTGTTAGGCGAAATTAAGCTTCTGGCGAAGTTGCGGATAACTTCGCCTCAAGCGAAATTAAGCCCCAGGCGAAGTTGCGGATAACTTCGCCTAAACCCTAACTTCGCCTACATCTGAATCGGCGACTGTTAGAATTCCAACCACCGGAAATCCGGTGATTTTGGCTACGTTCGACGATCAAGGACATCAAAACACATGATACTAAGGATGTTTAGATGAGAAGGATGTCCATGCACACGTTAACACAAGTTTTGAAAGTTTCGGTTTTGAAGGTCCGACGACCCGAGGTCTCGAACCGGGTAAAAACGACCATGAAAGAACATGTTTGTGAGGTATATCGATAACACGTACCCTCAACTGATAATAGAAACTGGAAACGAAGATCGAAATCGGAAAAAGATGATAAGTTCGCCGGAAAAGCTGAGCTTAAGTTCGCTGGATTATGTGAAAATAATGAAGTTCACTGTTTAAAAATCCTTATATAGGGTCAGTGTAGTTCAGGCGAAGTTACGGATAACTTCGCCTAGGCGAAGTTAAGCACAAGTTCGCCTGATTCAACAACTTCGCCTATAATTTCAAAAGCAAACCTTTAAGTTTGAACATTTTGCAATTAACATTTGAAACTTCCAAAAAGAGTTAAACAAATATGATCATGTCTAAGTAACCAGTTATAAAATAATACAACTACAAAAATAGGAAAAACTTATAAAAATTTAACGAATAAGGGATCAAATTTCAGTCTAGTCAGGGACACAACGTTTCAGAAAAGATCCTAACAGGAATCATACTAACTACGTGACTGTTACATAGATCCGTGTTTAGCTGTATTATGACATATAGAGACAGGTTGTAAGCAGGTAATATACTTAAGATGGTTTTCATCGTTTCTGTGATACGAGTTAGGTTCAATTAATCCTTAAAATTTAAGTGGGCAACAACTCAGAAATATTGATGCCTCCTATCTATCCTCAAAGCGTATTTGGCTTTCCCCAAGTCACCCCGAATTGACTTCGACCCATAGTGTCTGATTAACTTGTAAGTATTCTAAGTCTGGATCCCGTATTCATTCTTACTCCATGATTGAGAAGTCTCGATATCTTGAACTCTCGAATGTTACAATAACTTCATAAGTACTAGTTTTTTTTATTTTTATTTTTTTTTTATTTTTTTAAACAACTTATAGACTTCAGAGTAATAACCCACTGCATGTCCCGAATCTGGATCACTGCAGTGTCTTGAAACGCCTTCTTCACGGGAATCAGAACACTTACGGGCTCGTGTATGACTGGGTAATCACTTTTCTGCCTATCATTCGGAAAGATATACATGAAGACACGCAAAACTCTTAAGGAGTTTCCACATAAAATCAAGTAAACTTTAATTTGTATCACATCTACTTTTACGCACCATAAAAAGTTACCATGACATACAATGATTGTCCTAAAGCCTTTTAAGCCTAATAACTTCACTAGTTAAGCACACAAAGTTAGTATATATATCATTTTCCAAGGTTGGATCAGTTTTCTGTTAAACATAGCAAAGAACTTCTTTACGAAGTATTAGACTTGAAAAGTAATTTCATTTCCCACAAAAAAAAAATTTTGACTTTAGTCACCCCGATCACGTCAAAGTCTTCAGGTAAACGGCAATCCCGAAGATCCAATGGATCAACTAGACCGACCACATACAAGTATGTGTCCTTCTCACTAAGAATGACCGACTAATTTTCAGCGACAGAAAGAAAACACATCTTAACTGCCCCGGTCACTTTCAGTCATCTGGTTAATGGCGACCCTCATTCCCTAAGTAGAAACGAGGACCAAAACATATCCGAGGATATGTCCATCAAACTGAGGTAACCGACTAATTTTAAGCAATAGTGATGTTTTTTTTTTTTTTTTTTAAATAAACACAAAAACATGGTTACTCGGGATTGATCATCCCGTTCAGCTCAATTAGGTTTTGAAATCTGGATTTATCAAACGCTTTTGTAAATAAATCAGCGAAATTTTCCAGCGTATCGACCTTTTCGACCTTGATCAGTTTCTTCTCAGCACAATCCCGTATGAAGTGATGACGAATGTCAATATGTTTAGTTTTACTATGCTTCACGGGATTGTTAATTACTGAGATGGCAGCAGTGTTATCAATTAAAATAGGAGTGAGTAAGAAATTCAGACCATAGTCGCGCAATTGTTGCTGAATCCACAAAACCTGAGAACAGCAGTTGGATGCTGCCATATATTCAGCTTCGCACGTTGAGATTGCGACTGACGTCTGTTTCTTGCACTGCCATGAAACTAATCTTCCACCGAGAAACTGACATCCTCCTGTTGTCGACTTCCGACTCTGATTGCATCCTCCATAATCAGAATCTGTATATGCTACCAGTTCTACGTCTCCTCCCTTCGGGTACCACAACCCTAGCTTCGGCTTGCCTTTGAGATACCGCAAAATCCTCTTCACACCCTTCATGTGAGATTCCTTTGGGTTTGCCTGAAAACGAGCACAAAGACAAACAGCAAACATTATATCAGGCCTAGAAGCAGTTAAATACATCAAAGAACCTATTATAGCCCGATACTGAGTTGGGTCCACATCTGCGTCACCGTCTATTTCAGCTCCCAACTTGTGGTTGACGCAAATTGGAGTGTCAAATGGAGAAGAGTCCTCCATCTTGAAGCGCTTGAGGACATCATGAACATATTTTGTTTGATGAATGAACATCCCATCCTTCTTTTGATCAACCTGCAATCCTAAAAAGAACGTTAGTTCACCCATAGCACTCATCTCGAATCTTTTCTTCATGACGGCCTCAAATTCCTGACACATGGAGACTCTTGATGCAGCAAATATGATGTCATCCACGTAGACTTGAACTAGCAGGAAGTCACTTCCTTCTCTCTTCACAAACAAAGTACTGTCGATCAAACCCCTTTCAAAACCATTTTCTAGCAAGTAGTCCGATAACGTTGAATACCAGGCACGAGGTGCCTGATGTAATCCATACAGCGCCTTGCTCAACTTGTATATGTGATCAGGAAAGTCTGGGTCAGAAAAACCCGGAGGTTGCTCAACATACACAACCTCATCCACTTTCCCATTGAGGAACGCACTCTTCACGTCCAACTGAAACACTTTCATCTTCTTAAAAGCAGTAAACGCCAAAAACAATCGTAACGTTTCCAACCTGGCCACCGGAGCGAACACTTCATTATAGTCTATCCACTCTTGCTGATTAAATCCTTTAACGACCAGCCTCGCCTTGTTTCTTATAATGATCCCCTTTTCATCTCTCTTGCACTAAAACACCCATTTTGTGCCTATCGCATGCACATTCCTTGGTTTTTCAACCAAAGTCCAAACTTCCATCTTCTTAAATTGAGCCAACTCTTCTTGCATGGCCTCGACCCACGAGCTGTCCTTAAGAGCCATTTGATAATTTTTCGGTTCAATCTGGCTAATAAAGCATGAGTACAAACATTCGTTCATTATACCTGTTTCCTTAATGCTCGTATAAACACAGGTGTGCTCATTCAAGCTACTTCTGGTTTGTACACCGGAGGACACATCACCTATAACATTCTCCAAAGGGTGATCTATGTGAATTCTCGTGGTCGGCACAGCACCGTCATGCAGATTATCTTCTAAATTAGTAGAGAGCTCATCAATGGTTGTTTCTGGCTGAGAGTGAAAAGGATTGATAAACTCATCTTCAGGAGAGACAGCAGGGGACCCGATAGAATTTGATGAGGAAGGTTGACAATCATCAAATAGCTGTCTATGCGCCAAATTTTCCTCCTCATCTAGAATCATCTTCGTAGCAACACGTTCTTCTTCTTCTGTACGAACCAAATCAGGTATGTTAAAAGACTTGAAGAGCCTATCATAGTCGAAAATCCCAGGAGGTCCGATGCTCGGTCTTGGCGATCTGTAACTCGTAATGTCGGTGTTACATACCACTTCAACCTTGCCGTTCGTTGTATTAAAGACACGCCTGTTGGGAGTCCCAACTTCATAGCCGACTAAGATTCCTTCATCGGCTGCTTCACCAAACTTTGAATGTGCCTTTAAAATTGAACACGGGGACCCGAAAGCTTCAAGTCCACACAAATTGGGCTTTCTTCCATGCATCAGCTCGTAGCATGTTTTATTAAGTCTTTTTACCGTTAACACTCTATTCAGGACATAGCAAGCTGTAGACACAGCTTCAGCCCAGAACACCACCGGAAGCTTCGAATCAGCCAGCATTGTTCTGGCTCCTTCAATTAAAGTTCTATTCTTCCTTTCAGCCACTCCATTCTGTTGCGGAGTATACGGAGCGCTGAATTGGTGTTCAATCCCTCTTGACAGATAGAAGATCTCCATTTCAAAATTTTTAAACTCAGAACCATTGTCACTTCTGATGAACTTCACTCGTTTATCCATAATGTTCTCAACTTTGGTAATCGGATTCTTCACCAGTTGAGCCGTTTCGTCCTTTGACTTCAGGAAGTATACCCACGAGTATCGTGAGTAGTCATCAGTAATCACCAAGCAATAAGTTGTACCACCTAGACTTCTTACATTCACAGGACCGAAGAGATCCATGTGAAGCAGCTCTAGTGTACTAGCAATTGAGTTTACTTTCTTGGTGAGATGGGACTTCTTGTGCTGCTTTCCCTTTTTGCACGCAAGACATTTGTCTTCAAAATTGAAACTTTTTAAAGGAACACCCAACACAAGCCCATGTCTGACAATATGGTTCATCTTCCGAAGATGAATGTGCCACATTCTCCTGTGCCACAGTTCAGATTCCGATTCGCTTGCTTTCGTCAAAAGGCACGATTCTTCCGTTGACATTTCAGTTGAACTTAGATCCATCATATACGTATTTCGATCACGTGGAGCCTTCATTACTATCCACTCCTCTGGTATTTGAAAACCAGGCTTCAACACAATAGCATCAGTCTTCGTGAAGTGTACGGTATAATCTTTATCACAAATCTGCGACACACTCAGCAGATTGTGCTTAAGTTCTTCAACAAAATTCACATTTTCTAACGTCATTTTCCCGTTAGTTACCGTACCCCTTCCAGTTATTCTGCCACCACTCTCACCGGCAAAACTGACTCTTGCTCCCTGAACAGGTTTTAAATCTTGTAACAAATTCTTGTTACCAGTCATGTGCCGGGAACAGCCGCTGTCCACAACCCAAAGATTATTGGAAGCCCTGTTCAACTGTTCCTGCACAAACAAAAGAGATTATTAAAATTTGGGGACCCAAGACCTCTTGGTCTTGGGTCGACTAACTTTCTTATCAGAACTCACACACCTTGACTGACCACAGTTAGCATTAGGAAAATTTTCACGAGTCCTAACAGGATACCTCCTTGGAGACTGATAGTGAGGCCAACCAAACTGACGAACATTAAGAGAATTAAAAGAATTATAGCAGTTGGTTTGGTTATTAGTAGTGTGAAACGAGATGTGTTTCTTTGAAAACCGGTATTATATCTCAAATTTGAATGGTTTTCATTTTTAACATTTAAACGATTACTAAAAACCTTAGTCTCAGTTTTCGAGGACCTCACCTCTCTGAAACGCTGCTTCAGAGAGCAATCAGCAACAAGGTGCCCTGTTTGATTACATCTAAAACAACATCTATATTCAGCTTTCTTTTCAGCAGATGTTTTAGATGTGGAGGCAGTATTACCACCCTTACGTCTCACATAAGGTGGGACATATGGGTTGAGTGGAGTACTCTTTTGAGTTGATTTAACCTTTTCTCCACTAGTGGGTAATACTTCCTTCTCTTTTGTCTTACCCGACTCGGATGACTTATCCGAATCAGATGAGACAGGACTTGAAATTTTAATTTTTGAGACAGGCGAACTTGTTTCGCCTTTACTAACTTCCGGTACTTTACCAGTTTCCTTAGCAGTACCTGTCTGATCAGCTACAAAATTAACAGATTCATGAACACTAGGATTGAAAGTATAATTATGGTTATATGGTGGTGGAACCTCATGGTAACCAATTCCTCCCCTCTTAGGTGAGGAACCTTGATCACTGACGAGGTGATCAAGAATAGCAGAGGAATTTTGGAATTGCTCCAGTTTCCTATTTAGTTCCACCACTTTTACCTGGTGATCAGCAATCTGCTTTTCTTTCTCAGCAATTAACTTGGTTTTCTCTTCTAAAACCTCGTAGCTTAGATCGATCACATCAATTTTTTCAGCTAATTTTGTTTTTAAACTTTTAACGTCCTTTTCACACGCTTTAATTTTTATTTTATAATTATTTTCTCTTGTCTTTGTAAAATGATGATCTTCTTTCAAGGTTTTAAATTCGGCATCCAATTTAACATACTGATCAGTAATTGTTGCAAGCTGTTCAGACAAGTTCTCACACTTAGTACAGATAGGTTTAGTACATACCTCGGTGTTCTGATCATCAGCCATGAAGGCTTTTTCATTTTCAACAGCTTTCACACATTCTTCAGCTGCAACCTTCGCCATGTGAGCTTGCTCAAAGAGTTCTCCAGAGAACATATTCCAGTTGTATTCTCCAGCATCAGACATCATGGCTCTATTCCCATTGTTATTTCCACTTTGCTGTGTAGTCCTCCCCTGACTACGTTCTACCCGTGCATTAGTGTACTCTTTTGCAAAGTGTCCATTCTGTTGGCAATTGTAACACCTCACCCTTGACTTGTCAAATCCTGGCTTTCCACCTACAAACTTTCTGCCAGTCTTCTTCATGAAACGCTTCACTCTTTTGACTATCATCGCCATCTGCCACTGCAGATCCATCTCCTCCAGATCATCAGGATCGATCTGGTCATAGTCTTCTTCCAAAACAGCAGGGTCCACAATCTTCCCTTGTATGTAGTTCTCGTAAGAAGCAATGAAAGATGCATAGACTGCAAACTGCTCTTCAGCAGATTTGACACTCATTGGCATCTTAGTGTAGTTATTGCTTGAAGCACTGGGAGAGAAACTACTTGTGGATGCTTGAGGTTTCGAAGCACTTGATCCTCCAGCAACAAAGCAAACATCACCGTTCATGTTTACTGACACATTTCCTTCATGAGAAGAGTTAGAACCAGACTCTCCTTTGGAGTAGTAAGCAGCAGATTCAGACTTCGAACTTGAGCCTGAGTTAACTTTGGCACCATACATACCAGGGTCTTGAATCTGATCTGTTGATGTCTCTTTACGAACCATATTAAGCTCAAAGGTTCTGAGCTTGTTTACTGCTGTCTCCAAATTATAATTAGGAAAGTCTCTGTCTTCCGTCATTAGAACAGTGTACATTTCCCACTTCGGTGGGAGAGCATCGAGAAGCTTCTCAACTATTTCCTCTTCTCTGTAAGCAATCGAATAGTTGTTCAGCTCTGTCATTAGATGATAATATCGGGTGATAATATCATCGAGTGATTCGTTCTTCAAATGCTTGAATACAGAGAACTGGGTCTTTAACAGCTTAATCTTCGAGGCACGAATACCCACGTTCCCTTCGAATCTATTCTCAAGAGCATCCCAAAGCTCTCGTGCAGAAGTGTACTTCCTGAATGTATGGAGAACCTCTTGAGGAAGAGCCATAGTAATTGCAGCATGGGCCTTGCTCTCGGCCTCATACATTTTCTTCTCTTCTTCCTCCATCTTGCTGTACTTCTTAACCACATCACGACCTTCGTACTCCATTGTCGGTGGGATATATCCATCCTGGATGCACACCCACATCTTTGCATCCTGGTATTTAATATACTGAATGAATCTATCCTTCCAAGCTACAAAGTCAGTTCCATTCATCAACCTTGGGGCCTTAGTAGCCGACCCCGCTTCTACTTCCATTTTGACTAATTCAGAGATGTTAATTGGCGACATCTTCGCGAAAACAAGAAAAACCCGAAAATTAAAATAAAATCTTCCAAACAGTACTATAGGCGAAGTTAAGGCTAACTTCGCTTAAGTGTTAACTTCGCTGGAAAATTCTTAAATTCGCGTGACTTGGCGAAGTTGAGAATAACTTCGCTTAAGGTAAGCGAACTTAGGAGGTAAGCGAAGTTGAGGATAACTTCGCTTAGGCGAACTTATGAGGTAGGCGAAGTTGTGGATAACTTCGCTTAGCCTTATATCTTCGCCGAAACCCTACTTCCAGTGACGGCAACTTCGCCTGAAGAACAGTAACTTCGCCCGAAGAACACTGAAAATACTCAGATCTGTTTTCGACGATTTAGCAGTTTCCGGTCAGTGTAACGGCTTGAATATGACTGTATAAGGTGAGTATAACACAATCCCAACGAAAACGTGTCCCGCGAATAGGTCAAACGAGACGTTTTCTACACCCGCGTGAAATCCCGAACCTCACAATCGAGCCTATGCTCTGATACCAATTGTAGGTTCCCGGACGGATCTTACACGGGATATCGCTATCTGCGCAGGTGCGGAATCCCTGCGTAGGTAGTTACGAGCGTAGAATACGTAAAACACGAACACACGATACAAACGAAACCACGTTATATTATAACTCGAACCACGTCTATTACAGACACTTGACACGTGAAATGATCACACACTATCACGAACACTAAAACGAACTCTCCAAAAACCAACCCTTAAACAGTAACCCGTAGGTTACTTAAATACACGACAACTTCGCCTCAGGCGAAGTTGTCAATAACTTCGCTCGTTGAACAAGTTCGCCTAGGCGAACTTGCCAACAACTTCGCGTGTTCAACAAGTTCGCCTAAGCGAACTTGTTGACAACTTCGCTTACATACATAAAGATAAACTTAAACACAATTACATTACAGACTCGATTACAAACGCTAGACTATGAACTACTGACATCTATGTACCAACACCGTTGTCTTTTGGCTTGGGCAGCCCGACCACTTGTAGATGCCGCCTTTCCTTTTCCCTTGTCCGAACTCCTTCCCATCTATACACACAATCCACCAAAACAAACCAAGTCAATTCAATATATCCATCCCCACACTTGCTTGTTACCATAGTTGCGGATAACAGCTCGTTATATAATTAACCAATGTCACAAAACTTCAATAAACACTTCAATTTTTAAAAAAAAAATTAACTTTTCCATGAAAAATTACCAAATTCAAGCATTTATTTCTTATCCACAACTACAATTTGTAACCATTATAACCAACAAGCAAGTGGGTTTACACAAATCAACACTACCTTGATAGATTTTGCAATGTATTCAAAGAGTTGACAATGAACATACCTTGGTTTAATGTGTATGGTGATAAACAAGCACTTGTCTCAAGCAAACAAGAAAACCCCAAAAATCTTTGAAATTTTCGGAACCCTAACCGTCATAATCGGGTTACCACTTAAGAATTGATGAAAATAGAGTTTGGGTTGTTAATCCTCTTACAAATCCACACACAATCGGGTTATGAAACTTGGATTTTGGTAGTTAATTGGAAGAAATGATGGTGAAATTAGGGGTTGAGAGAGTGTTTTATGAAGATGGAGAGATGGTTGATAAGTTATGTGGCTGGGATATGTTGTGAAAGAATCTTAAAATTTGTTTATAATCTTTAAAAACTCATCAAACCGCAGCAGGAGGATGTGCACCGTGGGCCACGGTGTGAACCGTGGTCCACTATTGACCAGGGTCAATGATACATGCAGCTCAGACCATGGGCCACGGTGTGAACCGTGGTCCACGGTGATGTTGAACCATAATGAACAGAAGCCACCGTACCGTGGTCATAATCTGGACCGTGACCCACGTAAAATGGACCGTGGGCCACGGTGTGGACCGTGGTCCACGGTGAGCCTGAATTTTCTTTTTTTTAACCAAACAACATATTAAAAAATCACACTAACACTTAAAAATTCAAATTACCCTACCCCCCCATGAAAAACCCGAGTTGTCGTCAACAAGGTAAAGAAATTCCTAAGAACTTCCCCACACTTGGTTCGAACACACTCGTATGAGAAAGGTAATTTTAAAAATCAATGTTTAACAAAAACTATTTACATTATACAACATACCTGAGCCTTTCCTTTACGAAATGGAGCCATCCGGTGAGCTTAGAAGAAAACTCACCTTATCTTTGTCAATCATGTTCAAATCCTTTCCTTCCAAATAAGGTTTGAGGCGATGTCCATTCACAACTTGCTTAACTCGACTTTGCTTGTCTTCAATCTCCACATCACCAAACCTCCCGACTCTTGTGATCACATATGGGCCCATCCATTTGCTTTTGAGCTTCCCGGGAAACAATTTAAGTCTTGAATTATAAAGCCACACTTTTTGCCCAACCTCAAATGTTCGTTTCCGTATCTTGGCATCATGCACCCTCTTCAATTTCTCTTTGTAATTCGAAGCACATTCATATGCTTCGTCCCGGATTTCCTCCAACTCGTTCAATTTCAACTTCCTTAACTCACCGGCTTCCTTGTAATCCAAATTGACATTCTTAATTGCCCATAGTGCTCGGTGAGCCAACTCCATTGGCAAATGACACCCCTTCCCATACACCAACCGATATGGAGTGGTACCAATCGGTGTCTTGTAGGTCATGTGATAGGCCCAGAATGCATCCTCCAACATAATCGACCAATCTTTTCTATCAACCCGAACCATCTTCATTAAAATTTCTTTGATTTGTCGATTCGAAACTTCAACTTGGCCATTTGTTTGAGGATGATAAGGCGCTGCGATGCGGTGATTTACACCATAACGCTTCAACAATTTGCCAAATGCAAAATTCTTGAAATGTGATCCACCATCGCTTATGATAACCCGGGGAATCCCAAATCTTGAGAAGATGTTGGATTGAACAAACTTGCATACCACGGAATGATCATTAGTTCTTGTTGCAACTGCTTTGACCCACTTTGACACGTAATCAACTGCAACAAGAATGTACAAGTACCCGCATGAGTTTGGAAACGGGCCCATGAAGTGTATGCCCCACACATCAAAAATATCCACAACCAAAATGGATTGTAAAGGCATTTCATTCTATTTCGATATACCCCCCATTCGTTGGCAATTTAAATAATGCCGAGCGTACTTACTAGCATCCTTGAAAATTGTTGGCCAATAAAATCCACACATAAGTACCTTGTACCCCGTTTTAGAACCACTAAAATTGCCACCACATGCCGATGAATGGGCACGTTTCAAAATCTCTTGTACTTCATTCTCGGGTACACATCTTCTCACTACTTGGTCTGCTCCAATCTTGAAGAGGTCCGGTACATCCCAAATGTATTGCTTAACTTGGGCTCGAATTGTTGGCTTCTCTTCTTTGACCAAAATTCCAGAATCGCCCCCGTGGCCAAATAATTGACATAATGAGCAAACCACGGTGCGGTTAACAAGAAACTGTTCGTCCGAAAATTTATCGTTTATCTCCTTCGGATCATCAACACCCTCAAGGGTAATTCGTGAAAAATGATCCGCAACTACATTCTCACAACCCTTCTTGTCACGAATTTCGAGATCAAATTCTTGTAACAACAATACCCAAAGAATCAAACATGGCTTCGCATCTTTCTTTTCCATCAAATAACGCACCGCACTATGATCCGAGTACACCACAACTTTACTTCCCAAAATATATGAGAGAAATTTATCTAAGGCATACACCACCGCAAGCAACTCCTTTTTGGTGGTGGTGTAATTCAATTGTGCCTCGGATAAAGTTTTTCTTGCATAATAGATCACCACCGGCTTTTTGTCCACTCTTTGACCCAAAACCGCTCCCACCGTGCTATCACTAGCATCACACATAATCTCGAATGGCTTTGACCAATCCAGTGATTGTAGGATTGGTGCTTGCACTAACTTCTCCTTCAAACTGTCAAACGCTTGCAAACACTCATTAGTAAACTCAAAGGGGACATCCTTCAATAAAAGATTACATAAAGGTTATGAAATTGCACTAAAACCTTTAATAAATCTCCTATAGAACCCGGCATGTCCCAAAAACGATCTCACCCCTTTGACATTTTTCGGGGGTGGCAAAGATGATATTACTCTAATTTTTGCTTGATCAACTTCCATCCCCCTACTTGAAACCACATGACCCAACACAATACCTTCTTGTACCATAAAATGACTTTTCTCCCAACTTAACACCAAGTTTGTCTCAACACAACGTTTTAAAACTTTTTTCTAAATCATTGAGACAAGACTCAAAAGTTGAACCAAAAATAGAAAAGTCATCCATAAAAACCTCAAGTGAATCCCCGACCATGTCTGAAAATATGCTCATCATGCATCTTTGAAAAGTAGCCGGGGCATTACACAATCCAAATGGCATCCGTCTAAAAGCAAAAGTGCCATATGGACAAGTAAAAGTGGTTTTGTGTTTGTCATCGGGATGAATTGCAATTTGATTATAACCCGAATACCCATCCAAAAAACAATAATATTTTTGACCCGAAAGTTTTTCAATTATTTGATCAATGAATGGTAATGGAAAATGGTCTTTTGAGGTGGCGGCATTCAATTTTCTATAATCAATGCACACTCGCCACCCGGTTACCGGTCGGGTGGCGATTTGTTCACCATTATCACTTTTTATTACCTGGATGCCGGCTTTCTTGGGCACTACCTGTGTCGGGCTCACCCATGAGCTGTCTGAAATGGGATAAATAATCCTCGAATCCAACCATTTGATTACCTCTTTTTTCACCACTTCCCGCAAATTCGGGTTCAATCTCCTTTGAGTCTCCCTTGTTGGTTTAGCCTCCTCGTCTGTAATTATTTTATGCATAACAATAGAAGAACTAATACCTTTTATATCTGCAAGCGTCCATCCAATAGCGGCTTTCTGTGCTTCCAACACCTTCACTAATTCCCGCTCTTGCTCTTGCTCCAAATTCGAAGCAATGATAGCCGGGAGGGTTTCATTCTCCCCTAAAAACACATACTTCAAGTAACTCGGGAGCTCCTTCAACTCCACCTTTGGTGGACACTCCAAAGATGGTTTGGTATCTGAATTGATTTCCTTTATCAAATTCTCCCATTGTTGTGTCCATGGTGGTCTTCCCTCTTGTAGAGCTAGTGCATTCTGTTTTTGTTCCTCCATCTCCAAAGCTCAAACGTGTACCTGTTCAGAATCATCACAAAGACAAGCATCTACACAATCCTCATCATATTCATGAGGATTGCAATGATCCACCACATCTGCCAAAAAACATTCTTCACCACTCAAAGAATTAGCAACATTAGTAAAAACATTTAAACGCATTTTCCTGTTGCCAAAAGCCATGTCAACGGTACCATATCTACAATCAATGATTGCATGGGCCATGTTCAAAAATGGTCGACCCAAGATAACATTTTGTTGTTGACTTGAGTCACCAGATGAATAATCTAACACCAAAAAATCCATAGGATAATAAAAATCCTCTACCTTCACAATTACATCCCGTACGATTCCACGGGGATGTTTATGAGATAAATCGGCCAATACAATCGTGGTCTCCACACGTTTCAAAGTACCAAAGTCGTATCGGTCATATAAACCCCCGGGAGAATACTCACTCCGGCCCCAAGATCCAATAACGCCCTAGATATTTTAAAATCACCCACTTGAATGTTAATTAAGGGTGTTCCCGGATCTTAAAGCTTAGGAGGGAGGTCTCCTTTTAAAACCGCACTTACCCGCTCGGTTAAGTCTACCCGCATAGGCACTTTTTGTTGCCTCTTTTGAGTGCATAATTCTTTAAAAATTTTGCATAAACGGGTACTTGTTTTATTGCTTCAAGTAAAGGTAAATTCACTTTAACCTGTTTAAACACTTCCCACATTTCCTCCTTTCGAGGACCCTGTTTTAAAGTCACATTTTTCTTACCCGGATTGATCAAAGCTGAAGGAAATGGAATTGGAACCTCTCCCACTTCCTTGCTTTTATCGTTTACAAATTCATTTTGACCCGAATCTTGGTTTGAAAACGTGGATGGGTTAGGGGGTTGAATGGGTGAAGCTTGTTCATCTTCACTTTCTACCCATGTCACATCCTCTACCACACCTTCAACTAATTCCAGTGCGGTATTGATTTTAAATTCCTTACCACTTCTTAAAACACTTACCTGATTAATCGGCACATTGTGAGAAGTAGTGTGAGTAGGGTTCACCTTGGTGTCACTTGGGAGTTGACATGTGTTCTTCTTCAAGTTAGATACCTCGGTTGCAAGTTGGCCCATTTGAGTTGTCAATGATTGGATATCTTTGTCACGAATTTCATCCTTTCGTATACGAGCTTCATCCAACTGATTCCTCTTTTGCATCTCTTGTTGCATCATCTTAAGCATGTCCATCACTTGATTCCCACTTGATGAACTTTGGCCCGAAGACCCACCTTGATTACCACCCGTTCCTTGAAATTGACTTTGATTTCCTTGGTTGAAGTATTGTTGACGAGGGATAAAGGTGGTTTGAGAAGTCCCTTGGAAATTCGGATTGAGTTGAGTTGCTTGATTTCTATAACGGAAATTTGGGTGATTCCTCAACCCGGGGTGGTAAGTGTTTGAGTTCATAATGAAATTCTTATTACCACCCCCTTGGCCTTGAAGTGCATTTACCTCATCAACTTGTGCTTGACCTACCGTACACACATCAGCCCCATGACCTAACTCATTACAATTAGTACAAACATCAATTCTTTGGTTAGTAGTTTGTACCCCCACATCTTCCACAGCATGAACTTGCGGTCTTCCAATTGCCAGTCTTGCTCTTCTTGCAGTTTGAGCTTTTCTCTTTGCTGTGACCGACATTTGTTCCAAGAATGCCCAATTGTCTTGTTCATAATTGGTACCGAACGTACCGTTTGTGATTGACATCAAATCTCTTTCATCCTCCGCATTCAACTCTTCATGAAAAGCATTCAACAACTCCCAAAGAGCTATACCATGATGAGGACAGTTCTTGATCATCGTGTTGAACCTCTCGAATGCTTCATGAAACATTTCACCCGATTGTTGTTGGAAAGACCTCAAACTTCGTCTCGCATCATTAGTCTTTTGGGCCGTGTAAAACTCTTAACCTTTGTTGTATCTCGGCCCAAGTATAAATCGATGCGGATGGCAATGTGTAAAACCATCTGTTCGTCTTATCCTCCAACGAAAATTGAAATAAAACCAATTTCACCTCATCCGGTGTAAAACCTTAACCCCCAATCGTGTTGCAAATAGAGTCATATGCCTCCAAATGAAAATAGGGTTCTTCCGTTGCTAAACCCTTGTACTTTGGTAAACTTTGGAGCGCATTGGTTCTCACCTCAAATGTTCTTCCTTTGTGGTTTTGAGGAATAACCACCGGAGATGGGTTATTGGTGATGATCGGTCAAAAATGAGCCTCTATTCCCCTAACCATTTCCCTTCCATGTCTTCTTGGTACCCCCAATGGTACTCTTGGTTGTCCCATTTGTCGGTAAACGGGCCTTTGTTGCATATTTTGTTGAACTTGCGGTTGGGGATTTGGTTGTTGAAATTGAGGTTGTGATAATGCGGTTGTTGTGGAACTTGTTGCAATGGTTGTGGTTGTTGTACTAGATTGACATTCGGGCCATCCCATTGTTGCACTTGTTGTTGCGGTTGAAAATCGTATCCGTACCCAAACTGCCTTTGAATCCTCAACTGATTCCCATAAACCCCACTTGAATAACCTTCTTCGAACTCTTCGTACCCTTCATTACCATCACCATACCGTAGCCCACCAAACAATTGTGAGCCCGATCTTTAACCTGATGGAATATGAGTTATGGGTGGGTCTTGGGTAAATGTGTATAGTTGTTGATAACATGGATTTTTTTGAGATTGGAAAGATGATTGTTGTGGTGAGGTTGATGATTGTCCTAGAATAGGCATGGAAAAAGGTCAAGGGTGGAAGGTTTGGTGGTGATTGAAAACTGAACATGGTTGAAGTTGGTACATTTGTAGATGCTGTGGTAGTAATGGGTTTTCAGAGTTTATGGGTGGTGGCATTGGCGGGACAGTTTGTTCCGAAGCCATGATTGTGGTGTCAGTTGTTCGACTTTTTGTACTTGGCGACCCAATAACCTTGTTTTCCCTTTGCAGAATCCGGTTCTGACGAAAGGTTCTCTTGATTTTAGGATCAAACGCTAACGGTGATGAAGACCGAGAGCGTCTTGTATGCATATACCTGTAAGTACCTGCACACTAGCACAACCCGCATAAAAGTGACAATAAACAATTAAACAAAATCTACAAAAAATAACACACGTTGCGCACTACTCCCCCGCAACGGCGCAAAAATTTGACACGAGGTCGAAGGCTCGCGGCAAAAATAAACCAAATACAACTAATTAGTTAGTGGTAAATGGGTGTTGAATACAAAGAGTTTGTGGAATATGTGTGTTTATACATGTTTTGTACGTCTCAATCTTTATCAGGGTCATTAATGTAATAGTTTAAAGTATAGGGGTTATAATATAAATATGGTTATCAGGCCATTCGCTCTATTGTAAGTTACATTCGTTACTCTGTAACGAATGTAACACATTCGTCTAAAATGTAAGCTCATTCGTTAACCCTGTTTAACGAATGAGATAACGAATGACGGCCATTCGCTATCATTTAAAGTATTAACGAATAAACATGTTTATTCGTTAAGGTTTTTGTAACGAATGACCTATTCGTTAAGTTAAGTTTTAACGAATAGGGTCATCTTCCTATATATACTCCTGTAATCTATTCTAATAGTAACAGTTCTGATTTATCCTTGATTCCTCTCGTTACTCTATCAAATTGTTCTCTCAAATACACACAGTACACACACTAACGTATACATAGCCTAATCATATAATCAACATGAGCATCGATGTAATCACAAGATCTAGATCTGTATAAGCTCTCACAAGTGGTATCAGAGCTAGTGATCTGATCGTTGATGATACTCGTGACATTAATAGTACAATTCATCGTGTATTGAATTCAATTCATGATGAATTGATGGTATTTGAAGTTTAATTGAGTTGAATCAAAACAGAGGATCCTATTTTATTGAAATTAGAACTGTTATTAACGTAATTTGAAGTGTTAATCAGTTAATTGAATAATCATGAAGGTTTGAATGAGGTTAGAGTTTGAATTGATAACGAATTAAGTTCTGATAGAGGTATGGTTTGAATGATGCGAACTGGCTTATAACGAGGTGGTTAATTGATCTTATTAGTTGTTGTTTGTGAATCCGGACAAGTGAGATCAGGTTCGGAATCAAGTTACGAATAGATTGATAGTCATTTTAATGATTTTAGGCTAATAAGGATTGATATGGACTAAGAACTGAATAAGTTTGAAAATTTGAAGATATGTGTTCTCATTCGTTAATGGATGAGTTGTGATTCATTATACTGTAACTGCTCATTCGTTATGAATAACTGCCTATTCGTTAAAATCTTAACGATTCATTCGTTAACTATTCACTATTCATATTCGTTAAATCTGATTCCATATTCGTTTCAAGCTGATTCGCTATATACATTCGTCATTCCTCATTCGCTAAACCCATTCGTCAATACTCATTTGCTATCCACTTTCATTTCATTTCATAACAAATATCAATCCATTCGTTAATTAGTTCATTCGTGTAAATCATTAACGAATATCTATCATTCGTTAATCATTTCAAATCACATTCTTTACTATGTACACATTCGGGTGAACAGTAAATCTAAGCTTTCTGTTATTACAAGTTTAGTCCTTTAAGTTTCAACCAGGTTTATCATGGCTTCTCAGAACGCTTCGCTCTATACTTTAGCTTCCCAAAATGCCATAATCCAGCAAATGCTTACCATGGACAATGAAATTGGAAGCCACAACAAGTGTCCAAAATTGCTGATATTATCCGACTTTGCTCGGTGGGAACCGAGATTTTGTGCTCACTTGGGATCCGTTCATCCGAGTAGTGTTCGTTATCTTGATGTTGTGTATGCTGCTCCGTTGGTTGGAAGTGACAATCTCGGCTGGACTCCTAAATAATTCAAGAATTATAAAACTCAAGAGCTAAAAGATTTTGAGAGTGAGACTAAGGCTTATTCAACTCTCACTATGGCTTTACCTAAACAAATCATTCATCAATACAACACCATAAAGATTTGTGCATCTTTATTCGATACTCTGAAAAGAAGAAGCCTGGGGAATACATTAGAGAGCAAGAAAACACTGGTGAAGTTTCAATTCAGAAACTTTTTTTGATGAAGAATGAAATGGTTGAAGAGATGATAAATCATTTTAGTCATCTAGTGGTTGAAATGGCCAGTGTGAATCTGGAACCGACTGAGACTGACAAGACAGATACGTTAAAGAATGCATTGCCATCGTCATATTCGACTTTTCTCTTTGTGTTGAAAGAAAACAGGTTCTTTCGTAATACTGAACTTACTACAGTCCAGTTTATCAACAAAATTGAAGAAAGAGGATTTGAATTAAAGTGTCAAACATCATTGAAGGATAATCAGAATCAGAATCCATCAATTTATGGTGGAGCAATGCCGGCAAACTCTTCAAGTCAAAATTCGGTCCCAATTACTGCTTTCTTCACTCAAGCTGAAGAGGAGAATTTTAATGTAAACAATTCAACTAATGTATGCTTTATGGCTTCAGGGTCGAAATCTGAGTCTACCACCAATGCTTCAAGTGCATTACCTAAAGTAAACCTTCAAGAAGCTGAACATCAGATTGCTTTTCTATGTGCATTCATGACATCATACGAACAATTGGTGGGTAGCAAAATTGCCACTAATGATCTAACTGATGAAGATTATGATCAAATTGATCCTAATGATCTTGAATTGATGGATCTCAAATGGAATATGGCTATGATTGTGCGAAAGGTCAAGAAGTTCATGCAAAGAACAAGGAAAGATCTTCCAACGTTGAATAAACGAGTTGGTTTTGATAAGTTGAAAGTTAGATGCTACAACTGCGGGGACTTTGGTCATTTTGCCAAAGAATGTGACAAGCCAAGAAAAGAAAATTCCGATCCACGCAATGCTGAGAGATCACAAGTAAAGAATTCATCGAGTAATGTTCAAGGAAAAAGGAGTTCCTCTGAAGGAGATAAGAACAAGTTAAACAAAAATCAAGCTCTTGTCGCTAATGAAGGGGTTGATTGGTCACAAAGGTTGTTGGGGAATCAGGCCAACCTTGCGGTATTTGAACAAGTTGAACAATTTAAAGATGCAAGCAGTGATCAAGTATCTGAAGAGAGTGACACATCAGACTCTGAGACTGATTCGTATCAGAGTTCATCTGATGACTCAACTGTGCAAGCCAAATCTGACAATTCAAATTCTGATCAAATTGAATCTTATGCTTGCATGGCTAAGTTTGACGAGGTATGTCCTGAACCTCAAGTTAACGTAACTGAACCTTTAAATGTTGTGATAGAATGTTCTGAATGTGCTGAAATCAAATCTAAGCTAGAAATCGCTGTAACTCAGAACAATTCTCTCACAAAAGAGATTTTTATGATCAATTAATGCTACAAATAGAAATCAAAATTACTAGAACAATCAACTTTAAAAATCCAAAAACTGTCTGAAAGCAATCATGATCTAAAAGCTGAGGTTCAATGTAAGATTATAGTGGTTGAACAACATTTTCAGGAGATTCTCAGACTCTGAACCTGCATTTCTAAACTGGAAAATGAAGTTCTGGAATTGAAAAATAAACTTGGAAAATTTCTAGATTCCTCGTTTTTGTTAAATGAAATAATTGAAGTTAACAATTCCCACAAGAAGAATGGGAAAGCAGGTTTAGGATTTGTTGAGATTCCTCCTCCCTTTAAAGAAGATTACTGTAGCATTCTAGACATTAGACAATCTCCTGAAGTGATTACAGTTGAACCTGAAAGTGTTGATCAAACCAAATTAACTCAAGAACCGATTTATATTAAAAGTAACTCTGTTTTTACCATAAGTGAAGAAGATGGTTCTGTTGAGGAGTTAGTTGAACAAATTGAGATTGTCAAAAATAAGAATATTCCTGCTGACAATCACATATTATGTGAACCCGAAGAATTTGAACAAGCAGTCTATGGTTCAAAATCTTTGGGTGAAAGTTCTAAGGTTAATCCTAAGGTAAAACCTAATGTATCTCAATCAGACAAACCTTCGGTGTCTGATGAGGAGTTGATGAGATTCATAAATCCTCAACCAAAATCTTCAAACGGAAAGATTTTTAAATTAAAGGGTTTATCAAAAGTGTTCTCAGACAAGGAAGTTCCTTTGAACCTTCTTAAACCTGAAATGATTGAAAGTGTATATCAAGATGATACCTCAAAGATCACCGAACTTGAACAAAAATTTTTTCACTCAAAATTGGTTAAAGTTCATGACAAACATAAAAATGATGTGTTTAAACCTATTAGATTTGTAAAATCATCAGGTTTGGAGAATTCTTCGAATTCAACGAATCTTGAATTTTATAAGAATAAAAAGGGTTTAAAACATGAAACACCGAAGAATGTCATATTTGAGAAACCCAAAGATGATATTCGTCAATCTTTGCTATCAAAGACTTGTTGTGCTTCAGCACCAAAATCTTTGGACTCTTGATTATGTTTCAAGTGTGGTGAACCGGGCCATGTCTCCAAAAAAATGCAAAACAAAGATAGATGATATCAAAAACTCATCATCTCGAAAGACTGATTTGTTTCCAAACATAAAAGAAAATCAAGTTGATGAGTGTGTTATAATGTATTCGAATATTAATCCAAAGAAAGTTATTTGGATTGATTCGGATAATGTCGCAAGCAAATGTGTTGACCGTGCTCAACCAATTTGTTCAAATACTGATTCGGGAAGAATACGTGATGGATACTTAAAGAAGAAAACTAAGAAAACTGTCACATGTTCTCAAGTCCTGAATGTCAGCATTAATTTAAATGTTTCTCCTAATTTATCCAAAAGGAGAGCCCAAGACTGAGAACTGGGCTGCCTTTTTGAACTAATCATTTACTTGTTTGTGCAAAGTTCATCCAGGTCTAGGTCTACTCACAAATGGATTTTCGATAGTGGATGTTCTAGGCATATTACTGGCAACCTAGATCTTCTGAATAATTTGAAAGACAATCAAGGAGGTTATGTTGCGTTTGCTAGTAACAACGGAGGAATGTAAACAAAGGAGGGAGAAGTATCAAACGGGATTGTAACGTTTGAAAAAGTAAATTATTGTGAGAAGGTGGATCATAATCTGCTAACTGTTTCGCAGATATGTGATAAAAAGTTTACCACCATTTTCACAAACAAGGAATGTATTATCCTTCAACCGGGATATACAATTCCTGAAGATATGGTTGTCATGAGATCACCTCGGTCGAATGATATTTATGTTCTGGATATGAGTTACGATGAAAATGTTTCACCCTCAACTACATGTTTTATGTCTAAAGCTACTGAAAAGGAATCTATCCTTTGGCATCGATGCAAGGGACACATTCACATATGCAAGATGAATTTTCTTATTTCAAATGAGTTGGTGGATGGGGTATCCCTTAAAAATTTTCAAATCAATGATAATTGCATTTCATGCAAAAAGGGGAAACAAAAGAAGAAATCACATCCAAGCAAGTCACTTAACACGATTGTTACTCCTCTGGAACGACTTCATGTGGATCTCTTCGGTCTAGTAAATTATGCCAGTATTGCTGGGGATTGGTATTGCTTAGTGGTGAATGATGATTTCTCACGTTACTCATGGGTGTTATTTATGGGATCGAAAGATCGAACACCTTTCTTAATTCAGGATCTAATTACTAAGATCGAATCACTTTACAAACTAAAAGCGAGACGAATTCGTAGTGATAATGGAACTGAATTCAGGAATAATGTATTGGATTTCTTCTGCATACAGAAAGGAATTCATCGGGAATTCAGTGCACCTTATGTTCCTCAACAGAATGGTGTTTCTGAAAGAAAGAATCGTACGCTGATTGAAGCTACAAGAACGATGCTCGCGGATTCGAAGCTACTCGTTAAATTCTGGAACGAAGCTGTGAACACAGCGTGTTATACTCTGAATCACGTATTAACAGTAAAGAAGCTCAAGAAGACGAGTTACGAGCTTCTAAACAATCGTAAACCGAACTTAAAGTATTTGGAACCATTTGGGTGTCCGTGTATTGTGTTAAAGAGAGATGCTAGAAAGTTTGATGAAAAAGCGTTTGAAGATTACTTTTTTGGGATACAATTCTCCTAAGAAACGAATCTTTAATATCTCTTCGGGGTGTGTGGAAGAATGGCATCACGTTGATTGCCAAAGTTATACTACTCCGCCAACTGGTAAAGGTCCCGACTGGATGTTCGATTACGACGGTTTATTTAATTTGTTTACGTCAGTGGTTGAAGAATTTCATGAAGATCTTATTAGATCTTATCTGGAGGAACAATGTCTTCCGATGTCACGGTCTTCTTTGGTTGATGTGAATGACTCTCCTAAAGTATCAGAAACGTCGAACAAAGTTTCTGAATCTTCTGATGATGCTGACTTTGTGGATTCATCGTCCGTTATGTTAGATGAAGCTCCAGAGACAACTGAGCCAATTCTAATTAGCGATGATTCACCGATTGTCTCTTCAGACACAGCGGAGGAAAATATCACCAATTTGGGCGATAACGTATTTGTCCCTGTCAATCCTTCCTTAAGGATTCATTCGAGTCATCCGCAGGAACAGATAATTGGCGATGTGAACGATGGGGTTCGCACAAGACACCAATTAGCTAATGTATGTGATGATCAAGTTGATTGTAACGTATCTCCTACCGAGGATTCGATAATTTGTGCTTATGCGGATTTGCACTCTTCTGGTATTCTCAGTATTGCATAATACACCTGCTTCCTATCACAGTTTTAACCAACAAGTGTCACAATAGCACTTAAGGAACCATCGTGGGTTGAAGCTATGCAGGAAGAGCTGCAACAGTTCATAGGATTGGGTGTATGGTACTTAATTGATAAACCCGATCGCGTGAAAAAGGCGATTCCAACGAAATGGGTCTTTAAGTGCAAAAAGGACGACCGTGAGGTAATCGTGAGAAACAAGGCACGATTGGTCGTACTTGGTTATAATCAACAAGAAGGCATAGACTACACTGAAGTATATGCTCCGGTATCACGACTGGAGGCTATACGTATCTTTCTTGCCTATGCAGCCTATAATAATTTTAAGGTTTATCAAATGGACGTGAAATCGTCTTTCTTGAACGGAGCTATTCATGAAACTGCCTCCAGACTTCAAGGATCCAGACTTTTCGGAGCGTGTTTACCGATTAAACAAGGCTCTTTATGTTGGGTTTCTATGGATAATTAATACTTAGTTAACCATTTAACTAGTCACAATTAATTCGGAAGCGTGATATTTACAAACTAAACATATCTATCCATATGTATATATATATATATATATTACAAGTTTATATGATATGTGTACATGAACAACCTAGTTTATTCATGTCATAAGATTACCAATAATCTATATATTAGAAACCCGAGGCAAGGATCAAGTAATACGGAAAACTAAACTATCAAAGCTCATATAACTTACATTCTTAACCTTAAGAGATGTAGTTGATGGTTGAAGAAGATGATGATGTTGATGCTAGACTTTCAAAGGAAAATCCTCAAATGGAATATACCCCGAGCCTCCAACACACACCGAGCTATGTTAGGGAGCTTGAACACGAAAAAACCGAGACCCGAATCTTTCTTCTTGATTTCGGTCGAACCAAGAAACAAAGAAAGAAAGAAAAGGGTTGTTGTTTTGTTACTTGTGTTTTTGTTTTCTTGAAAAGTATGTATATTGATCTTGATCTTTCCTTTTATCATTACACCACCATAATGCAAACATGGTGTTAGGTTTTTTGTTAAGTAAAAACACTCAACTTCCACCAAATATATGACAAGATTTGACCAAGACCATGGGGTGTGGGGCCCACCCAAAACCGGCCCCAAATATATATTTATTTATTTATTTATTTATTTATTTTTTTTTTTTTTATTATTTATTTTATACTTTGTAAAATATATAAACACCCCATCTTTTATAAACCATTTTATAAAAGAACACATAGTTAAATAATCATTCCAATAATAATTATTTGAATAAATAAATTAACCAATTAATTTATTTAACACTTTCAAGTAATTATTCAGAAACCCGTTTTTCTGAATGTGTCGTGTTCTGTATTTGTCTTATAGATCTTATCTTAACAAATACATAATTGGTGTGTGTCTAACTCGTTATTGGGTATGACCCGACTTGGATCAAACACGGCTAGCCACATTAACCTAATTATGTGTCTCGGGCATACGGTATTCCAACAATCTCCCACTTGCACGAGACTCATAAGAAGTTAATGCTAATGGTGAATACCGCCTAACAACAGGTCACCATCCCTAGTGTGTTTGACTAAGTGCCATTCAATAACATCATCCCCTTCAAGTCCATACTTGATATGATATAGGTAAGTCTTATCATTACATCCCTTTGTTACTAGATGTCCTGTCAAATCGAAGAGACACAGAGTGATCATTCTCTCAACGATTTAACTTAACAGGCCTTAGACATCTAAACTCTCAACACATAAGAGGAACAAATCCCATCTTGACTGCATACATCCTCGTTGACATCTCATATAATATCTGAGCTCTTTCTTACACGTCATCGTGTTACCAAAATAACAAAGAATAGAGTCAAGATATCAGACTTGATGAAAAACCAGATCCGATATGCATCTCAGGTCAAAGGACACAATGATACTCGCCTTTACTCAAGGATTACTTATGATCAATTGCACTAACTCCATGCAGTGATCCTTGAGAGCGGATCATGTCCAATATTTGTATCCCACAAATATCTATGAACCTTGGTGGCAAACCTATGCCCTATATTCATCACATGAATATCAACCAATCCGGGTTCATAATAGTCTTAACTTCATACTTGTTCCCACAAGTATGATCGACTACGGACGTTTAGAACAACATAAGTCATTCATGGATTAAACATGCAAATATAGAACATAACTCATTGAATAATTAAAACATAATTAATTTTCATGAGATACCCATTACATTCGTTCTTATACAAACACTAAATACAGATTAAATCCACTCACTAGAATACCGAAGTCCTAATGCACAAACATGACCCTCATGCTTTGGCCTATCGAGGAGCTTCGTGAGTGGGTCCGCAATATTTTGATCGGTATGAACTTTATGAATACATATCTTTCTCTTTTCAACTTCATCCCTTATGTAGTTGAATCTGCGCTCAATGTGCCTCGTTTTCTGATGAGCACGAGGCTCCTTGATCTGTGCAATAGCACCTTCATTGTCACAGAATATCTCTAGGGGCTCCTGAATGGTAGAGATAATCCCTAGATCCATGATGAACTTTTTCATCCATGGAGCCTCTTGGGCTGCCATTGAAGCGGCGATGTACTCAGATTCTGTAGTGGATAACGCGACAACATCCTGCTTCGAACTCTTCCAAGAGACAGCGCCTCCATTCAAAATGAAGACATATCCCGACTGTGATCGAGAATCATCTCGGTCAGTTTGGAAACTCGCATCCACGTAACCCTTTACGACGAGTTCCTCCTCACCAGACCCATATATTAAAAACATATCCTTAGTCCTTCTAAGGTACTTTAATATATTCTTGACAGCCATCCAATGACTGTCACCTGGGTTGTGCTGGTATCTACTCGTTATGCTTAAAGCATACGAGACGTCCGGTCTAGTGCACATCATTGCATACATAATAGATCCTATTGCCGAAGCATAAGGAACATGCTTCATCCTATCCTGCTCTTCCTTAGAGCTAGGACTTTGGGATGAGCTTAACACGGTTCCTCTAGGAATAGGTACCAAACCTTTCTTAGAGTTTTCCATCCTGAACCTTTTTAGGATTTTATCAATGTATGCACTTTGATTAAGTCCGATCAATTTCCTTTTTCTATCCCTATAGACCTTTATTCCCAAGATATATGTCGCTTCTCCAAGATCCTTAATTGAGAAACGACTACTTAACCACGTTTTAACGCTTTCCATACTTGGTATATCATTTCCAAATAAAAGTATATCATCGACATACAAAATAAGGAACATGATTATACTCCCACTAGCCCATTTATACACACACGCCTCATCACCGTTTTGGACGAAACCAAACGCTTTGATTTCTTCATTAAAACGATGATTCCACATCCGTGATGCTTGTTTCAACCCGTAGATTGATTTCCTTAACTTACATACTTTATCAGGATTAGATGGATCGACAAAACCTTCAGGCTGAACCATATGGACATCTTCCTCAAGATATCCATTTAGAAAAGCGGTCTTGACATCCATTTGCCATATCTCATAATCAAAATGAGCTGCAATGGCAAATAATATCCTGATCGACTTAAGCATCGCAACCGGCGAGAAGGTTTCATCATAATCAATCCCTTGAGTTTGCGTGAAACCTTTTGCGACAAGTCGAGCTTTGTAAGTATCTAAATTTCCATGCATATCGGTCTTCTTCTTGAAGACCCACTTACATCCAACCATTTTGGAGTTAAGTGGACGATCAACCAATTCCCAAACTTGGTTATCGTGCATGGATTGCATCTCGGCGCTCATGGCTTCAAGCCACTTGTCACAATCAGGTTGTGACATAGCATCTTTGTAGGAGATCGGTTCATCCGAATCGACCAAGTAGCAATCATCCACAAGAAATCCATATTTCTTGGGAGGTCGACTAATCCTATTAGATCTGCGAGCAACGTGTGTATGATCAACCATTTGATCACCTTCAACATCCTCGTGTTGAAAGCTAGTATCGACCAACTGTGTATCATCCAGTGATTCTTGAACCTCTTCAAGTTCCACTCTCTTTTCACTAGGTCCTTCCATAAGGAACTTAGTTTCTAAGAAGTATCCTTTGCGTGAAACAAACACCTTTTGTTCACTAGGATCATAGAATATATATCCTATATCATCCTTTGGGTATCCTATGAAGATACACCTGATGGATCGAGCCTCAAGCTTATTTGGGGTGTCACGTTTAACATAAACTATGCATCCCCATACCCTTAAATATGAAAAGGATGGAACCTTTCCATGCCACACTTCATAGGGTATTCGATCCACCTTTTTGGTCGGGGCCATATTCAAAATACGAGCCGCTGTAAGTAGCGCATATCCCCAAAATGATGGCGGTAGTGAGCTTCGTGCCATCATTGATCGAACCATGTCCAACAGTGTTCGATTCCTCCTCTCGGATACTCCGTTATGTTGAGGAGTACCAGGAGGAGTGAGCTGTGAAATAATTCCACAATCTCTAAGATGACTTTGAAAAGCATCACTTAGGTATTCGCCTCCTCTATCGGAGCGGAGTACCTTGATTGTTCGGTCGAGCTGATTTTGTACTTCATTTTGAAATTCCTTGAACATTTCAAAGGCTACATGTTTGTGTTTCATTAGATACACATACCCATATCGACTAAAATCGTCGGTAAAGGTAATGAAGTACCTTTCACTATTCCTACTAGTTGGCTTGAAGGGTCCGCATACATCCGTATGTATGATACCCAACAAGTCCTTAGCCCTTTCATTTGTACCTTTGAAAGGCTCTTTGGTCATCTTGCCTTGAATACAAGATTCACACTCATCAAACGAACCTAACTCATTTGTTTTCAAAAGACCATTCTTTTGGAGAGTATTTACACGATTCTTGTTTATGTGTCCAAGACGACAATGCCAAATGTAGGAATCACTCAAATCCTTTTTGAGTCTTTTAGTGGAAGTTTGATATAATGAGCTATTTAAGGTATTGTCATGAACCAATTCATAAATACCGTTGTTTGGTACAGCTTTAAAATAAAAGATACCATTAGATGATACATGCATTTCTGATTTTACAAATTTAAAGTCAAAGTTACATTGTCTAAGAAGGTGCACAGAAATAATGTTCCTAGTCAAACTAGGAGCATACAAAACATTTCTCAAAACAACTTCCAAACCACTTGGAAGCGATAAAGTGAAGTCTCCTCTAGCGACCACGTGCACCCTTGCACCGTTGCCCATGAAAAGACTCACTTCGCCCTTCTTTAAGTCTTCATTCCTTTTGAACCCCTGCAACCAATTGCAAATATGAGTTCCACATCCGGTATCCAATACCCATGTGTTAGAAGAAATAAGATTTAGCTCAATATTAATCATAAAGACATTACCCGAGGTATGCCCCGCATTCCTCTTGTCTCTTAGCTCCTTTAGGTAGACCGGGCAATTGCGTTTCCAATGTCCGGTCTCCCCACAACCAAAACAAGGATCATCCTTATGACCCCTCGGTTCCATAACCTTTTGTTTCTTTGCCATAACCGGTGATTTGCCCTTACCCTTAAGATGCACAGGAGGACCCTTTCTTTTTGCTACCTTAGCCTTAGGATTGGGTTGAGATCGATTCTTGGATCTACCTTCATTGATCGCAAACACGGGTAAAACCCTTTTACCCATACTCGCCTCGGCTGTTTTAAGCATCGAGTGAAGTTCTCCAATGTTTTTGTCCCACCCGTTCATGTTATAATTTAACACGAATGTGTCGAACCTTTTCGACAAAGAGTTAAGGATCAAATCCGTTGCTAACTCTTTTGAGATGGGACAATTGAGCTTGGCGAGGCGATCAATGTAACTTTTCATCTTAAGTACATAAGTTGAAACTGGTTGATTATCATCCATTCTACATGCATGCAAGGCTCGAACCGTTTCGAACCTTTCAACCCTCGATTGCTTAAGGAACATTTCCTTAAGTTGAGTAATCATGTCGTACGCATTATGGTTTTCGAAATCCTTTTGGATTTCGGGAACCATAGTCGCCAACATGAGGCATGACACTTGAATGGAATCTTCCGTGTGTTTGACCCAATTCATGTATTCGACCTCAGTTCCCTCTTCCGGTTCGTTGGGGATAGGTGTTTCCAAAACATGATATAATTTTTCTTGTTTTAGAACAATCCTTAAGTTTCGGAACCAATCCGAAAAGTTATTGTGGTTAAGACGGTCTTTAGCGAGAATAGATCGGAGAGATACGTTTTGGACGTTAGGGATTATGTTGTCGTCGACGTGTGCGGCCATCTGCAGAATTTTAATTAAGTTCATTTTAGTGTTTTACATATTTTAATTATTAATACCCTTTTATATATATACCAAATATAATTAATAATTAAAATCTAGAATCCAACGATAAACCCGACTCCGGTTAGGTGACCTTTTTCCCATTGTCGGTTTATCAAGGTAGTTATTCATAACAATTGCAAACCCTTTTGCAACTTCTAGAGTTTATGGGACCGGTTCGAAATCATATTTCGTGTCGGCATGTTTATCCCATCAACACCTATTAGACCCCATGCTTGGGTGACCCTCTTCACATGGTTCTAATTTAAGTCGTCCTACTTGTATCAACTTGTAATATTAACATACAAACGGTTAGGTGACCTTTTTCCCATTTATATGCCAATATTACCTCAACATATTAATTTACTCTACGCGGTTAGGTGACCTTTTTCCCACTAAGAGCTTACTAATATGTTAAGCGTTAATACAAAAGGATGGTGTTTAACTTGTTATCCTTAATTTCAAAAAGGGATTTTTAGTTTTAATAATTCTAGTTATAAAACTTTAAATCATGTTCTAACATGCATTTAGTAACATGATTATTTTGAAACCATTTTTCAAAATTCTAATTTATAATAAAACCATTTTATTATGGGCGTGAGACGGCTAGTTAATAAATCCATTTTATTAAACTATGTGTCACGTAATTACCGATAATTATTAGAACCCGTTTTATGCTTTGTTAATTAATTCTAAGTGACGAAGTTGATATCCTAATATCTAACAACCACACAATCAAACAATCAATTAACAAGCATACATAATTATACTAGACACGAGCCACTAATTTAGACCACACTTGTTAGCCGAAACAAGTGTGTGTCTTAGGTCCAATCCTAAGGGACACATGACACATGGATGTTGTAGCTCCCACTCGATCCCGCATCCAAATGCTTCGAGCATCTTCTTCAACCCCGTTGTGATCCATTGGGCTTGAACTTGGGCCTTAGCTTCCATAAGCTTCCATTTGGGCTCATTGGGTGGGCTTAGGTCCATTTGGGCTTGAATCCCTTTAATGGGCTTGTGAGACCCATTATCACCATACCCGGCCCAATAAGGCCCAAACTTCCAATTTTGCAATCTTCTTTAATTTTACAAAACCAAATGTCCTAATACATTTTTTCTATAAAATAAAGATATTACAAATAATCTATTTATTACATACCCATATGAATAAATAATTACAAAATAGCCCCTAATTAATTATTACAAACCGAAACTTTGAATAATTAACTACAATCACAACATCAACCATAATCAAACATCCATTTTGGTCTACGGCTCGGTCTAGTTTTAACAAACATAACCCGTTATGTCTTAGGAACCCGTTCCAAAACCCCTTGACCTTATCGGGCCTAGCCCAACCCATTTGGGCTTGACCCAATAACATGTTTATGGGCTTCGGCCCATATGTCCAAAACACATGGGCTTCGGCCCAATAGAAAGTTTCATGGGCTTCGGCCCATTTAACCAAAAATGGGCTTCGGCCCATTTACTCTTTCCCCTTTTTTTTTTTTTCGGTTAGCCCATTAACCAAAACAAGTGGGCTTCGGCCCAATTTCACCCGAATTGGGCTTCGGCCCATTAACCCGGTTTTATTTTTTTTTTTTTATTTTTTTATTTTTTTTTTTTTGAACAAAGCCAAAATAATAACAAGATTAAATACAAAAAAATCATGCATGTTTATTTTTGTATAAAATCTTTCAAGGGGAAAAATATAAAACCGAAAACCCGAAGCTTAGTTTCCCGTATCCCGGCTCTTGATGCCATTTGTTGGGTTTCTATGGATAATTAATACTTAGTTAACCATTTAACTAGTCACAATTAATTCGGAAGCGTGATATTTACAAACTAAACATATCTATCCATATGTATATATATATATATATATATATTACAAGTTTATATGATATGTGTACATGAACAACCTAGTTTATTCATGTCATAAGATTACCAATAATCTATATATTAGAAACCCGAGGCAAGGATCAAGTAATACGGAAAACTAAACTATCAAAGCTCATATAACTTACATTCTTAACCTTAAGAGATGTAGTTGATGGTTGAAGAAGATGATGATGTTGATGCTAGACTTTCAAAGGAAAATCCTCAAATGGAATATACCCCGAGCCTCCAACACACACCGAGCTATGTTAGGGAGCTTGAACACGAAAAAACCGAGACCCGAATCTTTCTTCTTGATTTCGGTCGAACCAAGAAACAAAGAAAGAAAGAAAAGGGTTGTTGTTTTGTTACTTGTGTTTTTGTTTTCTTGAAAAGTATGTATATTGATCTTGATCTTTCCTTTTATCATTACACCACCATAATGCAAACATGGTGTTAGGTTTTTTGTTAAGTAAAAACACTCAACTTCCACCAAATATATGACAAGATTTGACCAAGACCATGGGGTGTGGGGCCCACCCAAAACCGGCCCCAAATATATATTTATTTATTTATTTATTTATTTATTTTTTTTTTTTTTATTATTTATTTTATACTTTGTAAAATATATAAACACCCCATCTTTTATAAACCATTTTATAAAAGAACACATAGTTAAATAATCATTCCAATAATAATTATTTGAATAAATAAATTAACCAATTAATTTATTTAACACTTTCAAGTAATTATTCAGAAACCCGTTTTTCTGAATGTGTCGTGTTCTGTATTTGTCTTATAGATCTTATCTTAACAAATACATAATTGGTGTGTGTCTAACTCGTTATTGGGTATGACCCGACTTGGATCAAACACGGCTAGCCACATTAACCTAATTATGTGTCTCGGGCATACGGTATTCCAACACTTTATGGTTTATATCAGGCCCCGAGAGCCTGGTACAGCACGTTGGCTAACCATCTAATAGAAAGTGGATTCACAAGAGGGACTGTGGATTGTACTTTATTCTATCAGAACATGGGTGATGATTTGCTCCTCGTCCAAATCTATGTGGACGACATAATTTTTGGTTCGACGAACGACAGCTTGTGTAACGCCCGTTAATTACGGTTTCAAGAATTAAAACTTTTAGAGTATGTATAATTCTCGGGATTTATCCGACGTTTCTCGTAAGCCTTTGCGTCATCTCGGTACGATAAACCATTTAACTTTCCTTCCATTTTGCCTTACACTTCAATTTGGAGGGACTTGGATGTAACTTTTGTTTTTATATCATAAAACAAAACAAACCCTAACCCTAACTCCTACCAGCAGCCGATCGCAGCAGCTACAGCCCTCCACCTCGTTTTTCGTGCAGCTCCAGCCGAGTTCCAGCCCTCCCGAGTCTAATTCAAGGTCGGTATTAAGTGTCTACAACTCTTTTACACCTTAATTGATCATATTAAAGTGTTTCTTGGTCGTTAAGATTGAGTTTTGATGACAACAGCTTGCTGACAGATTTGTATACGTTTATTGTAGGGTCTGTAACGCAATTTTAATCCACTGTTTTTGATCGATTCTTGATTCCATGATGTTCTACTTTGAGTCTAGTTTCCAGAAAGGTATAATACGTAATTTTTGGACAATATTTGAATGGCTTTGATGATTTTATAAAATCGAGTGTCAAAACTGATGCGGGATGTCGGATTCTGGTCTGCTTCCCGACATCATAACTCTTTTTCAACAAGTCCAAATTAGTTGGTTCCACTTCTGGAACTTAATATTTTGAGTTAATAATCAAACTCAATTGGAATCGTTTAATTTGGTTTGGTAATAAATTTTATAAAAATAAAAACATTTTGTTGCACGCTGAAGTAGCTGCACATACCTTTCTGTGTTGGAAGAATTTTCACGATTTTTGTGGCCACTAGAAAAATATAATAAAAATATTTTTATAAACTTAAGATATTTATGCAATACTGGTAAAATTTTAATAATTTAGTTTCATGGTTTTCCTATGTAATAAAATACATCTTTGCATGCTAAAATCTGCATGTTATATTCGTTATTGATTGATAAGTTCGTTTTAGGCTTAACCGATGGCTGCCCATTCTCGCATCTTTCGAGGCTGTTATAAATTGAAGTTCGTGCTCCGTCATCTTCTTAGGTATGTAACTTACATCATATTATAATTTCATGGCCAATGGAGGTGTTTAGGCCGGTCAATCAATTTTAGTTCGAAAACTAGGGCTTATCGGGTGTAGGATTGGCAATTGTTGAGTTTGATGCGTTAATCGATCGGATGACCGACCGAATCAGTTTGTACAGCCCGGGGGGTTTAAGGGCTGTGAAAAAATTATTTTTTTGATGCTCGGGGCTGTTGTGGTTAGTGCTTCGTCAATCGAGTCGGCGGTGCGCGAATTTTTGTTTAAACGTTAAAGTAAGAGTTGTAAAAAGGAACCGTCAACCCTATCAACTCGGGTGACATAATCTTGATGAATGAAAAGATTTAAAATGGAATTTGGTCCATTCGGGGCTGAGTCGTTTAACAAATGGTTTTAAGGTTTATTACACGCGCATTCGACCCGATTTGATTATCCTTGGGCCTTGGGCCAAGTTGTTGGGCCTTGGGCCAAGTATTGGGCCTTAGCCAAGTTGTTGGGCCTTGGGCCAAAGTATTGGGCCTTGGGCCAATTTGTTGGGCCTTGGGCCAAGTATTGGGCTTTGGGCCAAGTTGTTGGGCCTTGGGCCAAAGTGTTGGGTCTTGGGCCAAGTGGTGGGCCTTGGGCCAAGTGGTGGGCCTTGGGCCAAGTTGTTGGCCTTGGGCTAAGTTGTTGGTCCTTGGGCCAAGTTTTTGGGCCTTGGGCCAAAGTGTTGGGCTTGAACGGCCAATTAGGCAAGAGTGTTCTTACGGTCTAGTTTAGTAACGTGTTGTGTATAATTTATAGGCCCTTGCTTGTGATTGTGCACTTAGGGATTTCCTAGCTCGTTGCAGGTGTTCGATTGATTCCAGTTGACTTCATGATGCCCCTTTTTAACTCTTTTTAAATTTTGGGCTAGCATGCACACCTAAGTGCTTTCTTACATGATGAATGTTTTAAACTATTTTATATAGGCTTGCTAGTATATGGTAGGCCTTGGGATGTTATATATATATATATATATATATATATATATATATATATATATATATATATATATACATTATTGCTTGGCCTATATTTGGCGATGTTGTAGTCATTTCGACTATTGATGTTGCGTATGCCTACTTTGTGTTTGCATGCGTTGATGTTACGTGTTTGGGTTGTACGTTTGCTCGACCCTGATGTTATATGTGGATGTTATATATATATATATGGTCTTATATTCCTTAAGGTTATACATATTACTTGTGGTCTAGGCTCGAGGTTGCCATTAGGCCTAGTATTAATTCCTACGATTTTTCCTGAAGAAACGTTTAAACTATTTTATATAGGCTTGCTAGTATATAGTTGGCCTTGGAATGTTATAGTATGTATATATATATATCTAAATTATTGTTTGGCCTATATTTGGTGATGTTGTAGTCGTTTCGACTACTGATGTTGTGTATGCCTACTTTGTGTTTGCATACGGATGGATGGTGATCTTGGCCGGGCCAAACTATACGACTCAGGTTCTTAAATCGTGTGGCGTGCCCTGAAAAGCCCGTGAGGGGGGAGGCTCATGAGGCATGATCATCATCGGATGTTACGTGTTTGGGTTGTACGTGTGCTCGACCCTGATGTTATTATTTAATTGGATGGTATTTATAGGGATATAAATATATGGATGTATATAGATGTCTAAGTATGAATACTTTGTGTTGATGATAACCGAACTGTTCGTATCCCGTATTATATTTAAACTATTAGAATGTTTTATAGTCCCGTTTTTATATTTAAACTCAGGAAATGTTTTATAATCCCATTTTTATATTTAAACTCTTGGAATGTTTTATAATCCCGTTTTTATATTTAAACTCTTGGAATGTTTTATAATCTCGTTTTTATATTTAAACTCTGGGAATGTTTTATAATCCCGTTGTTATATTTAAACTCTTGGAATGTTTTATAGTCCCGTTTTTATATTTAAACTCTGGAAATGTTTTATAATCCCATTTTTATGTTTAAACTCTTGGATTGTTTTATAATCCCATTTTTATATTTAAACTCTTGGAATGTTTTATAATCCCGTTTTTATATTTAAACTCTGGGAATATTTTATAATCCCGTTTTTATATTTAAACTCTTGGAATGTTTTATAGTCCCGTTTTTATATTTAAACTCTGGAAATGTTTTATAATACCATTTTTATATTTAAACTCTTGGAATGTTTTATAATCCCATTTTTATATTTAAACTCCTAGAATGTTTTATAATCCCGTTTTTATATTTAAACTCTTGGAATGTTTTATAATCCCGTTTTTATATTTAAACTCTGGGAATGTTTTATAATCCCGTTTTTATATTTAAACACTGGGAATGTTTTATAGTCCCGTTTTTATATTTAAACTCTGGGAATGTTTTATAATCCCATTTTTATATTTAAACTCTTAGAATGTTTTATAATCCTGTTTTTATATTTAAACTCTTGGAATGTTTTATAGTCCCGTTTTTATATTTAAACTCTGGGAATGTTTTATAATCCTGTTTTTATATTTAAACTCTGGGAATGTTTTATAATCCCGTTTTTATATTTAAACTCTTGGAATGTTTTATAGTCCTGTTTTTATATTTAAACTCTGAGAATGTTTTATAATCCCATTTTTATATTTAAACTCTTAGAATGATTTATAATCCCGTTTTTATATTTAAACTCTTGGAATGTTTTATAGTCCCGTTTTTATAATTAACTCCTTGGAATGATTTATGTAAATGTCTATTATTAAAACTTGAACTCACTCAGCTCAGGTTGACTTTGTGTGTATGTTAGTGTGAGTTTCAGGTTTATAAGTGGATGCTACCGCTTGGACGTGCTAGATGCTACTCGGGAGGTTGAAGGCATATCTAGTCGAAGAATTAATAATGCAAACTGTTTCTTTTAACAGCGGGATGTCAATTTTTGGGAAACCAGCTTGTTTCTTGGCAGTGTAAGAAGCAGACAACGGTCTCAACTTCTACAGCCGAAGTGGAGTATGTGGCGGCCTCGAGTTGCTGCTCACAGGTTCTCTGGATCCAGCAACACTTGCGGGATTACTGTTTGAAGTTTCTTACTACTCCTATTTATATTGATAATTCTGCTACAATTTCAATCACCAAAAATCCGGTTCACCATTTCGAAAACCAAACATATTGAAATCCTTTATCACTTCATAAGTGATTGTTTTGAAAATAAATTAATATCAGTTGATAAAATTCACACGGGTTTTCAAAAGGCTGACCTTTATACCAAAGCGTTTGACAAAACACGTTTTCAATATCTGCTGGGTATAAATGGTTTAAAAACTTTACAAGATATTCAAAAGCTTGGTTAAATCATTTTATTTCTTGTTTTTGTTTCAATTTTTGTTGTTTTTAGGGGGAGAAAACTATAAAATCCAAAAATATTGTGTGTTCAGTTTGTATAGAGAAAATTAAAAACTCCAAAAACATTCAAATATTGAAAAATTTAAAAAACAATGAAAAATGCTCCTCAAAATGAGTTTAAAAGCAAAAAGGGAAACTGATAGTACATTGGCATTTGCTCCTAAGTCCAGTAAAAAGTAAGTAATAAAAGACTGTGTGCTTAATTGCATTGATGTATTGGTAGGTCTTTTGACAAACAAGTATGGATTAGTAAGTGATATAAATACAAAATTTATGAAAAAGAAGGGATATTAGTTCTATAAAAGTCTTGATGATAATGGTAGAAATGTAATAATCCGGTCATACTCAAGCCTTTTAACCAGTTTGAAAACAATTTTACCAAAAGTTTCTAATTGGTGGTTAACGCTTCAATGATGTATGGTCTCGTTACCTTAAATTTTGTATTGATGGGATGCTTTAATGTTCCGGATTTCATTGGGTCTTTATGCGGTTTTACATCTGGTATTCATTTCGATGAATATTAAAAAGGCTTGTAAAAGAAAACCCGCTGTGTAACTGCTTAAGTCTCTAAACTTGATCGCAAAAAGTACTTTGTGTACAAAAATGAATTACAGACTTGATCAAACCACGCTGTGAGTCATACATTGTTCACTTGCTCGCGTCTCATTACCATTAAGAAACGGACCACAAGGGACACAATGTCTGTAAACCGACAGATGAAATCATGCATACTCATCCATGGGAACGGAACTTAGGGTATTGCTTGATAACGGGGGTAGATCTTGTAGTGGGGATTACGAATTATGATTACTTAAACCCATCATTTTCATCAAATTGGTTCTAAGGTTTAAGTCAAGTTGGGGTGATTTGGAGAAAATCAAATTAAACGTGAGTCAAGACTGGAACTGATTATAGTTGTTAATTGTGCTTAATTGAACCAATTAATCATATCACTGAAAGTTCTGAAAAATTTGTTCGAAGATTTAAGTGGACGACAATACCAATAATCGACTTAACACCAGTCATAATAAAAACTAAAAATAAAACTGTGATGGACGGAAATTATGGGCAATATAATTCCCTGCTCAAATCACAAAAATATGTACTGCTTTATTAGTATAGTTTTATTTTCTTGTTTGTCGTTTGTTATTTGAAAATTTAGAAAATCCAAAAAGATTTTATTTCTTTTTCATTTCTGCTTTAGTTTCGATTTACCAAGCTAGCAAATAATTCAAAAGAAAAAGATTAATCCCCAAAATTTTTAAGTTAATCGTGCTTAACGTAATTTACAACTGGTATCAGTTGTGATTTTAACGTAAAAATCCGCTTAAGTTAAGTATTACCGATCAACGGTGATCGGGTATTTTATTGTATGCAGTTAAAACCTAAAATTGGATTTAATTGATTATTTAATTCTTTATTTAAAACCCTAATTGGTTTTAAATATTATTTAATTCCTTAAATGAGAATTTTGTCTCATTCGCTAAGGAACAAGGTGATTCGTTAAAATGGTTTAATGAATGTAATGCCATTCGTTATTTAAACACAACGAATAAGTTTCTTATTCGTTATATAAAGACATTCGCTTCCGTTGTGCATAACGAATGGAAGACATTCGTCTAAATAGTTAACGGGACTGATTTTAATGTATTATTCGTTATGAAATTAACGAATGACTCTATTATTCGTCATACAGTTTAACGAATGAGAGAGTTAAGTTAATATTCGTTAAAGTTTTAACGAATGAGAATTCTATTCGTTTAAAATTTTAGACGAATCAGGATTATAATGTAACGAATGAGGCCATTCGTTAGTTCAAATTTGAATGAATGACCTCGAAAAACATGAAATTATTGGGTTTATAATCCCAATATCAGACGAATGACCTTTCATTTGTCCATTCACTATTTCATCTTCTCCCTAAACAAACTCTTGCAAAAATTTTCAAAAATCATAAATCTGCTTATCTGCATAATTGACTGACATATTTGTGTTCAACAGGTAATGGCGATCACAGTCATATGACATTCATGAAAATTTATCGATGTTTAGGAGATTACTGATTAGTTTATGTTAGCATATTAATCAAACACTTAACATCTAATAAACCTTATAACCAAATCAAAATTGTGATTGATGATATGTGCCTAATGCGTTAAATCAATTTCCGAACAAAGTTATTGAGGTTAATTGTGAAATGTGATAAGAAATCAATGGGTTCATCAAATAATCTTGAAATATTTTTAATGGTAATTAGTCAAAATAAATGGTTATTTGACTTATGTTAGTCAAATAAGAAATTAATTCAGATTCGTTAGACAAATGACGAATGGCAGAACTGATTCGTTAGTGGTTTAGCGAATAAGCATATCAGATTCGTTCATTGATAACGAATAGATAGTCACACTCATAATGAATAAGTGTAACGAATCAGGGTTGATTCGTTAAGGTAATAAGACCAGATTCGTTATGATAACGAATGCTTTAATGTATTCTATGATTTGTTAGATGTAACGAATGTAAGGTAAATAATGTTAACGAATATCTCTTTCGTTTAAATCATTTTAACGAATGAGATAGACATTTTTAAATCAATATTATATTCTTAAATATTTTATAATATTTGTTTGTTAAACAGATATGGCAGACAAGAATATTCAAAACCCTGTTCCTGAGCAACCACCAGAAGATAATATAGTGTTACAGCCAGAGGTTCAAGCTGAACCTGTTCAAGCTCCTACAATGCTGTCATGGAACAAAAGCCACAACATTTGTGCCTATCTTGAGCCTAAATTTGAAGATACTCCTATTTTTGGGGGTATGATTAGCTTTCTGATACGTTCGAGAATTTACAAGGCGATCTCGACTCGTGCGGTTGTCTATCAGAAGATAATACGTGAACTCTGGAATACTGCTAAATTCAATGAAGAAGAAAATCAAATTGAAGCAGTTATTCAAGGAAAATAGGTGGTGATTGATGTTGGCGTTATCAGAGATTCATTAGGGTTTAATGACACTATCGATGACAGATGTGAGTTTGATAGAGGGTTGATACGTGGAATATTTGGAAGGGTAAAGTATAATGGTGATCGGGGAAAGTCAATGTATAACAAAGCTAACTTGTGTGAACAATACAAGTATTTGCTTCATGTATTGATTCATTGCCTCGGCGGACGAAAAGGCGGTTTTGATGAATGTCGAGTTATGCTGCAATATGCTTTCATTGCACTCGTTCTAAATAAACCATTCAACTTCTCTGAATTGGTTTATTATCATTTGAAAGAAAACATCACCCGCAGACACAAGTTTTTAATGTATCCAAGATTTCTACAAATGATAATCAATGATTTAGTGCCGGACTTGGAAAAAGATCAAGCGGATGTTATGAAGCTTGAACACATGAATGAAGAAACTATGAGACGGTTGAGATCTTATAGAGGGCAGAGTCTGGCAGATCGACCAAAGTTCAAACGTTTGATTGGTCATTTGGTTAATATTGATTATGTTGCACCATCTAATGATCGTTGGATTCACGACGATTCTGATTCAGAACGTGAAGGTGGTGATGGTGGAAATGATGGTGGAGATGATGGTGGTGATGGTGGTCCAGGACCACAAGCAGAGTTAAGTTATGAGCAGAAACGTAAACATAAAGGGAAAGAACCGAAGGTGGAGAAGAGTGATAAGGTTAAAAAGCAACGGATTAGACGAGGATCAGGAATTGAGATTCCTAGTCAACCATTTGTTAGTTCTACTCCTCCGGTATCCATCTCAGCTCCTATTCCTACTTCTCTTGCACCTCAACAGATTCCAAGGTCACCGACTCCGGTTCATATACCAGTATCTCCGGTACCTCCGTCTATGACATTGATTACTACTGCACGACCAGATCCTGTATTTGGTGATATTCTTCAGACGGTTTTAGCAAGTATGCCTACACCGCAGCCTGCTACTCCTGCTACACCGACACAGTTGCCAAGACCTGAGCATTCGTTTATGACATTTACTCGTCCTTAGGGTCCGTTGCAACCAGTTCATCCAAATTTCTTCGGCTTGAATCTTCAGACTCAATGGTTTCATATGATGAATCTGTTGCATCTTCAACAGACTCAAATGCAAGCTGATAAAGCGGCCCATGAGTTAGCGTAACGAAATTTTTTGCGTCATATTCAGTTCACTCAACATGAAAACAGGGAACTTAGAGCCCTTATTGCTGCTCAGTGGGAGAGATTGGATAAACAGGATGAGATCATTTTTCAGTTGACATGTAAAGAAGATGAGTTAAAGAATAATGAAGATGATCAAGATGGTACAGGTGGTGGGATAGATCAACAACCGGGCGGCAGTTCTACACCGTCGGCAGGTAATATGACTGATTCAAGTGATGGTGGTGGGTCTGGAGATAGTCAGATGCAGATTGTGCCTTACAAAGACTATACGAGAGCCAAACTAATTGATGTTATTCCGGCCAATATGATTTTGTTTGTTGGTATGGATGGAGTTGTGTATAGTATGATGAATGCGGACGAGATCGAAGAAGGTGAATTTGTTGATCATTCATTAACAAAAGAACAAATTGTCTTGCTTCTGGATCTAAATGAAGAAGAGGTGGATGTGTTGGGAAAGAGTGTGGACGTGGATGTTGAAATGGAGGAAAGTACTAATACAGGCATTCCACACGGGAATGTGCCTGATTTTGATGAGGTAGAGGTAGAAGACGTAACTACTGAGGAGTACCCTGAGTTCTACACCGACAACAACAACGACTCAGGTATTCCATTTTTCACTACTGAGCATTTTGATGCAGTAGAACGTCGTTTGCGGGAAGAAAAAGATAAATTTAAAGCTGCTGAATCAAGTCATGTCTCTGCTACTGAGAAGAAGCTTAAGCGTGCTTTGGATTGTATGTTTGAACATAATGTTGCAAAGATGAACAAGATGATTTAGACCTTTCGTTATCATGAACGAGAAAAAGTCAAAGTTGAAAAGGCTCGAGTATCAGCATACCAAATGAAGAAGTACAAGCCAGCTAAAGATGTGAGAGGCGATTTGGTGGCATCGCAGTTTGATTCAGAACTTAAGGTATATATCGTGAAATGGGAACACGGTATTTATTATTTCAGACGCCCACACGATATCTTATCTATGCCCAGGTGGGATGTGAGAACACTAGCTAATCATTCGTGAATCGTGGGGACGATAAGTGGGCTAGTTGGTTCTATAAGCAATTATTACATGAAACCCGTTTCGGTTTCATGTTTTTCAAGCCACAGGTGCCTACTCATAAGTACATTGATGAGATTGATACAAGCACAGGCTGGAGAAAGATGATATTACAAGTAAAACCGCCAAAGATAATGAAGAGGGTTCCTATGAAGACATTTCCTCAGAGTCTATTCACCTCGTTTAATTATTGGTACTACGACAATCATACAGGTGAAGCGGTTATTGTATTCGGTCATGGTTCAAACACGAAGAAAATACGTGTTATTGATCCAGTGTGGCTGGTTAACTTATCTGAGTCTGACAGCGATGCATTATTTACAAGTCAGGCCAGATTTGCTAACGTAAGTGACTACGAGCTTGCTATGCAGTTTCAGAAAGTTGTCAGAGTCTGTTATGCATACAAGATTTACAATTGCGTTGACTGGAAGACCAAGATGTTCCAGAGATAAATGATAAAGAGCTTGAGACGAGGGGGATTTTGTTGATACATGTTTTGTACGTCTGATCTTTATCAGGGTCATTAATGTAATAGTTTAAAGTATAGGGGTTATAATGTAAATATGGTTATCAGGCCATTCGCTCTATTGTAAGTTAAATTCGTTACTCCGTAACGAATGTAACACGTTCGTCTAAAATGTAAGCTTATTCGTTAACCCTGTTTAACGAATGAGATAACAAATGAGGGCCATTCGCTATCATTTAAAGTATTAACGAATAAGCATGTTTATTTGTTAAGGTTTTTGTAACGAATGACCTATTCATTAAGTTAAGTTTAACGAATAGGGTCATCTTCCTATATATACCCCTGTAATCTATTCTAATAGTAACAGTTCTGATTTATCCTTGATTCCTCTCGTTACTCTGTCAAATTGTTCTCTCAAATACACACAGTACACACACTAACGTATACATAGCCTAATCGTATAATCAACATGAGCATCGTATAAACTTCTTTTCCTTATTTTCTTTATACTAAAAAAAAAAAATTTCTTGTACCAATTGTAGAAACATTATACGAGCCAATATCTAGTCGCAAATCGATACGTTAGAATCGTGTTCATACATTAATAGAGATCGATACATTAAGCCTAGAGAGAATCTGGCATGATAATGGTACGGTACATAAATATGGCACAGATCTCTATGCACATTCACTAGGGAAGGCCTATTTATAGGCAGTCCTCCTCATTTGTTAACATCACTAACGAATGAGGCTTCCCATAGCGAATGACCTCCCATTCGCTAAACATCCTTAGCGAATGGGCATTACTTTAACGAATGAGCCTCCATTCGTTACACAGTAGTAACAAATGAGCTCTTACATTAATGAATATGTCTAGTCTTTAACAAATGGGGCCCATCGCTAAACATCCTTAGCGAATGTGCCTTTATACATTAATATAAAGACTAAACAACCCCTATCCTATTCGAACAGCTGCGGACACCATATCCGTGCACTTACAGACTCCCCCTTGTCCGTAGCTGTCGAATGCTTTCCCATACTTTAACATCCAATACTTTAGAGACAAATAAGTTAAAGTTGAATACTTTAACCGTGAATACTGTATCTGCATATCATCAGCCGTAATACCAACCTCCCCCTTGGCTGAAGATTCTCGTGTTGTGCAAACAGACAAAATATAACTCTTTGTAAACAAACCAACAACTTGTAGCTACTCGTATCAGATCTCCCCCTCAAATCAGAATCTCCAGGTGATCATTCCGATCATCCAACTGGCATATGATATGGTTCGATCAAACGAGTCAATCAGCAGCAAGTCATCGGCTATCTGTCGCACCGGTAAAGTAAAAATATCTTTACGTTTAACCTCGTCACACATCTTCATGAACAATCCAATCATTCCACATCTTTCACATCGGTCTTCACTCTATCGATAACATCTATCCCAAAATATAACTCTTTGAAGCTCTTCGGCAACCAATATGCTTGGATGCACTACTACTTTGGACATATGATTCAGAGTTCCAACCTTCGTTAATCAACATTGAACAATCACATTCTTCAATCAGATGACAAGACCCGTATATTCCTCAATCAGATCAACCCATTCAAGAATTGTCCCCTTCAACAGAAGCAATCCGCCGAATACTCGTAGCCAACATAGTCAAAATCAAAGTCCCTCATAAAGTAGTAATCGGGAACACACTCGTATCCCACATAGTCAGGTTTCAATCTCGAACAAATCAATCCACGATCGAAGACTAATTGCAGTCTCGAACTTGGTTCAAACGTAGCTTTGCAACCATGAATTACCACCCGAATTGCAGTAATTTTTCAAGAAACACTTGCGAAGGTAGGAACATATCAATCGAATAAACTCCTTGAAAGTTTTATCTCCCCCTTTTCTTGACAAATTAGGCAAGGTCTTGAACAAATCTACGAAAATCTTCAATAAAATTCTCGTTAACTTAATCCGATTACTCCCCCTCGGCCCCTTGTTATGCGTGAAAAGTCGGCCGGAAAATATATCATCAAAATTTGCCAGAAGAGTATCCTGCATATTTAAAATATCCCAGAAAAATTTCGTTTAAGAAAATTTCCCGAAAATACTTTTTTTTTACATATGTTAAATGGTCTTCATAGGTTAACCAGACTGTCTCCATTCGTTTGAACAGTTTCCTCATTTGTTACCCTTGAACGAATAGGTCTCTTTCTTTTCTTTCTTTAACCCATCAATGAATGTCCACAAATGTTAACTTATGAACGAATGAATCACATTCGTTATAAATAACGAAATCTTTCACATTCGTTAAATCTTGAACGAATAAGAACACATTCGTTATGGAACTGACGGATGTCAGAAAAAAAATAACGAATGAGCATTGATAGCGAATGAGTCCTTCTTCTTAACGAATAAGCACATAACGAATGAGGGTCACATTCCTTAAACCCTTTAACGAATGGTCTAATTCGTTAAAACTATATAACGAATGAGTACTTCAGTTAACGAATGAGTCGTTAAACGGTTACTGTAGCCGGAAAACGGAATCTCGCCGGAAAAAAACGGTTACAGCCACCGGATAAACGATTTTCTCGTCGGAATCTGGAAAAACTCAAGCTCCAACAATAACAGATTCATCCAAACACCATAATTAACCACCAAAATACACACGAACGCTCGGAATTTGATCAGGAACCAGAATATATCATCAATTTCATCCAATAATCACTGATTCTGTTCAAATTTGATCAAATTCAAACTTTAACACCAACGAACACCGAACTAACGTATCACGAGCAACCGCCGGCTCTGATACCACTTGTACCAATTGTAGAAACGTTATACGAGCCGAGATCTAGTCGCAAATCGATACGTTAGAATCATGTTCATACATTAATAGAGATCGATACATTAAGCCTGGAGAGAATCCGGCATGGTAACGGTACGGTACATAAATATGGCACAGATCTCTATGCACATTCACTAGGGAAGGCCTATTTATAGGCAGTCCTCCTCATTCGTTAACATTACTAACGAATGAGGCTTCCCAAAGCGAATGACCTCCCATTCGCTAAACATCCTTAGCGAATGGGCATTACTTTAACGAATGAGCCTCCATTCGTTACACAGTAGTAACGAATGAGCTCTTATATTAACGAATATTTCTAGTCGAATGAGGCCCATTCGCTAAACATCCTTAGCGAATGTGCCTTTATACATTAATATAAAGACTAAACAACCCCTATCCTATTCGTACAGCTGCGGACACCAAATCCGTGCACTTACAATGTGTTACCAAGTAGTTTTATAGATTAACTAAATTTAAGCTAAATGAATAAAATAAAATATCAAAGTTTTGGTTGTTTTGTTTGATTAACGAAAAAACACTTAACATTGTTTTTCAATCAAAGATGAGAGGGTATAAAACACTTAATTCGGTTTCAGGTTTCAACGAATGTTAATATAAACGTTTAATCTGAGACGAACTATAAAAACATAATTCATGAATATGCAAATGATTGTGGTAATTGAGGACTAAGTAATTGGATTAACAAATGCAAGGTTATCACTAAAAAATCAATTAGATTATCCAACCCCGAATCCGCGATTGCCTATCCGAGAACTGATGGTTTAGAACACGAATTAAACAAACTAACAACTTATCAATCAATACATAAACATCATAATTATGAAATCAATAATATTAAACTAATATCTCAGAAATTGCATAAACATTCAATCAACAAACATTATGAAATCTTACAATCCAAGGGAAAACACAAAGGAGATTACCCAAGCATTGTTTGAGAAATCATCATCACATTAGTTATCATCAACATTCGAATTCAAAGCATAAAATAATGTTTTCCAATCACCAATAATTGTTCTTCACTCCCAGAATTCGTCCTCTCAAGTTTCTTGATCAAAAGATAATGAAAAGGTTAGCCAAAACGGCCAATTAAAGCCAAAGTGAATCAGCTGTTACGATCGGACCGTGGGCCACGGTCCGGGCCACAGTCCCTTCCTTCCTCCACGGTACGGTGCGTTCTGTTACTTTTGCTTTAGGTGGACCGTGGTCCACGGTAGGAACCGTGGGCCACGGTGGGCTGGCTCCCGATTTTCCTGTTTTCTTCATAATCTTCTCATTCCAACTCCTTTTTCTTCATCGTTTTCGCCTATGGTCTTGTAACGCCGTCCTTTAGCTTTTTTAACCTATAATCACATGATATAGTGTAGTAATCCAAGTCCTTGAAATTAAACATAAATTCACATGATTTAACTGAAATTACTACACTTAAGGGTGGCTCTATGATCCACCCGTCAATGGCATTGCTTTAAAATAAAAGACATTATTCATGAAAACACAAATACCATTTATCCACAAATTTAAAATCATACCCATATTGTCTTAACAAAGAAACAGAGATAATGTTCCTAGTCAAATTAGGAGCATACAACATGTTTTTCAAAATGACTTCCAAACCATTTGGAAGCTTCAATGTGTAGTCTCCTCGGGCTTTGACAACAACCTTTGCTCCGTTGCCCATGAAGAGACTAATATCTCCTTTCTTGAATCCTTCATTTCCCTTGAACCCCTGCAATGAATTGCAAATATAAGTTCCACATCCGGTATCCAATACCCATGTGTTAGAGGAAATAATATTAAGATCAACATGAATCATGAAAGTTGTACCCGAGGTTTTCCCCGCATCCCTCTTAGCTTTCAACTCTTTGAGATGGATTGGACAATTCCTCATCCAATGGCCAATCTCCCCACATCCAAAGCATGGATCCTCCAAGCTAACCTTTAGCTTCTTTGGTTTGGGTGGTTCCACTTTTGCCTTTCCCTTGAACTTGCCCCTTACCTTTGGCCCTAGGTTCCGGGTGATGCCTCTTGTTATTTCCACCTTTGTTGATCGTGAGAACGGGTAAAACCTTCTTACCCATTCCTATCTCGACAGTCTTGAACATTGCGTGAAGCTCACCAATGCTTTTGTCCCATCCATTCATATTGTAATTCATTACAAAGGTCTCAAATTTCTTGGTTAGCCCATTTAGGATCAAATCCATGGCTAACTCCTTTGAGACGGAACAATTAAGGCGCTCGAGACGATAAATGTGTGTGAGAACCGAGCCCCGGTATGGAAGCGTGAATAATGGTCGTTATCATCGGAGGAGCTCGGATCTGAGCTTGGATCGAATCGTATTCGCTCTTGAAAGGGGGTTTTGGACGGATGAGTGGTGTTTGGGAGAGATCCTGAATCGATAACAATGAACAATAGACTGGATTAGCAAACTTATGCAATCGATTCACAAAGATAAAGAGGTGGCAGTATGATTTCATTAACCAAAAGATTGTCATTACAAAGCACTCATACATACACACATACATACAATAAAGATCAGCCACCTCCAGGAGAGCTCATCCTGGATGCGGCGGCTCTCTCAAAGAGATAAACCCTAGATCTCACACAATACACAATACACTCCACACTCATGCTAGAAAAATTAACAAATACATCTATTTATACTAGTCAAGCATGTCTTGGTCTTCAAGCCATCCACCCGTGGTTGAGACCAAAAATATTAATTATTTTTCACCCATAATTATAATAATTCGATGAGTCAGTCTAAAATATAAGTCCCAACAATGTGGCTTTTCATCTTAAGCACATATGAGGAAACGGATTGGGTTTCTTCCGTACGACATGCATGAAGCGCTCCACCCTAGCTTGTGTAAGGAACATTTCCTTAAGTTGGGTGATCATGTCGTATGCCCCATGAAGTTCAAAATAATTTTGAATTTCGGGAATCATAGTTCCCAACATGAGGCAAGAAACTTGCACCGAATCCTCATTGTGCTTTACCCAATTGTTATAGTTATCATGCATCGTCAACGCTAGGTTCATTGGGAACAGGCTCGTCTATTACGTAGTATTTCTTTTCTTGCTTAAGAAGGATTCTCAAGTTTCGATACCAATCCATAAAGTTTGTATAGTTTAGACGATCCTTATCAAGAATAGATCTTAGTGATAGGTTATTAACGGGTGGAATAATAACTTTAGGTGGATTGTTGATTGCGTCCATCTACAAATATAACAAAGCTCAATTTTAGTATTTTCGATATCAATAATTAATTTTAATCGTTAATACCCTTTATGTCTCCAATACAATTAATGATTAAAATCTAGAACCCAACGTTACATTCAAAAAGTAGTTAGGTGACCTTTATCCTACTATTTAAATTAACAAGGTAGTCAACGTTTGACGATTGCAACCCTTTGCAACTTCTAGTTTTATGAGATCAGTTAAACATCTTACGTTTAGTTGGCATGTTTAATCCCATCAACACCATTGTAAACCATGCTTCGGTGACCCTATTGACATGACTTCCAATTTAAGTCTTCCTACTTATACACACATGTGAGTTTACATATACAACTGGTCAGGTGACCTTATCCCACTTATATGGTAAACCCACCTAAAACTCACAAGTTTCCTCCAACATGGTTAGGTGATCTTTATCACATATCGAGTTCCCAAGTGATTCGAGTGTTGTATAAAAGGATGGTGTTCAACTTATTTTATAAAAGGGATTTTTTTTTCTAAATTCTAGATTGGAAAACCATTTATGTACCTTTCATTTGCATGCATTCAAATGTATCGTACTTAGTTGAAAAACCCATTTTCAAAGTTGCTATTAATAAAACCCATTTTATTATGAAATCATTAGACTTTAATAAAACCAATTTTTATTACCTAACAATTTCTAAGGAACCAATTTTATGCTAGTTGTTGATTTTAAGTAGTTAGCAAACCATATTGCAATAACACAAACAAAAGTAAATCAACCATGCAAACATAAAACATACAACCACAAGTTCATAACCATAGCCTCCTAATGTTGACTACACTTGTTGACCGAAGACAAGTGTGCCAAAAGGTCTCTGCTAAGGGACCCAAAAGGACTTAAGCTTGTGTCGGTGAACTCCCACTTGATCCCGCATCCAAATGCTTCAAGGGATCAATCCGTGTTGTGGTCTCCTGATCTTCACTTGGGTCTCCTTCCTTGCATCTTCTTTTACAAAATATATCCTAATACATTTTTCTAGTAAAAGAAATGCATCTAATCTACTTATTATTACAAACCAAATGAATGAATAAATAGATTACAAACCCAAATAAATATTACAACCATACGAATGAACAAACAACCACTTGAATGAACAAACACATCAACACAATCATTCAACCAAACACAAGGCCATGGCTAGGTTATGAAAATCTATCACACATCCAAATATGCAATAATCCCAAGACCAAAAAATGGTTCCCCTTAACCCCTTAAAACTTTCGGCCATAGCATAACCAAACCGAAAGTTTCGGGTTTTGTCTAAACAACACAATCAATCATCCAAATGACTTAGATTACCACATGCATGTAAAGTATAATCTTGAAAAACCATGGGGTAACCATAATCCCTAAAATTTTCGGCCATATGGTAAAACCCCACCATAAAACCGAAAATTTTTGGGTCTAATGAAGCATGCATCCGTATAAGCGGCTCTTGATGCCATTGTTAGGTTTTAACAAGATTATCAAAGTCATAAAACACCAATTTTATGAAAAACTCAGCGGATAAAAGTTTTAAACCTTGTTAGTTTATTGTGTATAAAACCAATTTTACACATGCAAAACCCAATCCCAGATCCATATACGAAATATATACTATCAAACACATGCATGTCACTATAAATTCATGCATGTTAAACTAACTTTCAAGTAATCAAAAGGTGAAGGAGAGAATGGTTGGAAGGCAAGAACTTCAAAGAGTAGTTCCTCAAGTTTTTATACCCTTCAAGCCTTCAAGCAAACACCTTGTAGCTAGGATTTGCACTCAAAATTTTCTTCCTCCCTTGGCCGAAAATTAGAGAGAAAAAGGAGAGTGTAGAAAATTTTGTTACTTGTAAAATTGTAATGAGAGAATGAAAGAGTTATTTGGTCTTTCAAAATGGCACCTCACAAGTCCACCATTCAAATCAATTGCATGTTCCCACTAACATGAAGATAATAATAAAATAAGAGAAGAGAGTGAGAGGGGGGGGGGGGCTAGCCACCCTCCTTCCTTTCTTATTTTTATTATATAAACTTTCTATATATATATATATATTACATATAAAACATTGTAGATGGACATCATGGTAATTTTGATATTTTAAGACATTGCTAAAATTAAATAGCGAGACGCCGTTAATATTTACTCATTTCGCAACCTGCGACCTTCCGTACATCTCCGACGAGGTTTACGACAATTAGCAATCATCCTTTATCCGTTACCTGCTCTAACGTCAGTTCAATTCAATTGAATGCTTACGTTACACAATTCAATTGAAACCATCTACCATGTCAAGAGACGATGGTGATGGAGATAAAACCCATCACCCGTCCGTTTCAATAGAAGTGCTCCCCAAAGTCTCACAATCTATGGTAATCGATCAATTTCAATTCCTTCTTTTGTATGTAGGATTGCTTCAAATCACCTTAGTCTTTGATTTTAGTTTCTTGGGTTTGAAGCAATTTTGTCACAAGTTAAACCCAATTCCACCGAAGCCACACCAAGTCATTGGAAACAGTCTCGATTGGCCTCAGGGTTCCAGATTTCACCCTACAGCTGATGAACTGGTAATGTATTACCCATTGCAGAAGAACTGGTAATGTACTGCCCTTCCCTGAAATATGGTATATTCATTCTTAAAAATTAGGGGAACTGTAATGAAGGCTGCTGATTATTGCCCATGCAGATGAAATAAAAATGCGGGTAAACTATCTGAAAATAATTTCTTTATAATTTATTTTTATTCGTTTATTAAATTATTCAACATCATTTGTGTAGAACTGGTCGTTCGCCGGGATCGTCGAGTCATTTCACGTAACACGAAGAGATTGAAATTACGTATGTCCAATATTTGTGATTCCTAACTGAAATCAATGAGATCGTTTATGAGTTTCATAATGAACACATATTCAAATGCATAATTTTAATGTACAATTTTATTATGTGAAATTGAATAATTTGAATGAATAGCAGGATGTGATAGAAATTGCTTTAAAATTTGTACATGTGTTAGGTTGCTTGGAGTTGAGTGTTATTGATAAAGTTTATTAGTAATTAAACTATGTCTGCTTGGTAAATAGTTTTGAGATAATCAGCAGCATGCTAATTGACTATAGTAATGAAATTTGTTAAAGTGACGACTACTTAGTTTGATGTGATTATGAGAATGCATATTACAAATCTTTTACAAATTGCACTAATTTTGACGTTATTTTACTAATCTCGTGAAAATAACGTTAAAAGTGACGGACGGTTAATCAGGCATCATGTAGTGGCGTTGATAGCTGAAAGATAAGGGTACATGCACCGATCAGCCGGTGTCCCGATGATTGAGTACTATGTGCCTTATGTCTAAGGCTTGATGCAAAACTACTATCGAGCCGGGGGTCTCACCGGAAGCAGCCTCTCTATCCCTATGGGGTAGAGGTAAGGCTGCCTACATCTTACCCTCCTCAGACCCTACCATAGCTTTGCTATTGGTGGGATATACTGAGTACGATGATGATGATGATGATATTACAAATCTTTTATGTAATTTGTTGAAAAATTTATGGTTTAACAAGGGAATTTTCCAGCTCATTGATCTGTTTATGTTTTTCTGTGTTTATATTGAAACAAAATGACAATCTCTAGCTATACGAAACTATTTTTTATTGGTAGTATGCATAGCTTTTCGCAGCCAAAACTTTCGAAGCATAGGCCTCAGGTTACCCTTTGATAATTGCCACTTGTTTTTATTCAAATTTACTTTTGCATGTTTGATAATTGCCCTGGTTGGTTAGTAAAGAATGATGTGTAATTCATGGATAATGAAACTAATTTCATCAGTTATTAATCCTCATTTTTTAACAATTTAAGTGAACGCAAATGTATGAACATAAACGAAAATAAATGATTTCAAAAGAACAAATGTTCATGAACATAAATGAATTAAGACAAGTGTTCATGTTCATTCTTTTATACTAAATGAACAAAAACTTTTGTTCATGTTCATGTCATTTCCATGTAATTTCCTGACTGCCCAACTTCCCAACTTGTAATAAAATTTGTCAACAAACTTACAGTCAACATACATACTATAACAGACATATGCTCAATAGCATTTTCATATGCATATCACTTTCTACAAATTTCCTTACTTTTGTGAGCTATCAATAAAGATCCTCTTCTAATGATTGTACACTGCAACAAACAGCACCTGCATCAAATTCATCATAATCACTGTAAATTAATTATCTAAATGTAATAACTTTAAACATGAGATTTAGAAAAGAAACAACCTTTTTATCTCTTTCTTGACCAATAACAAACTTATCCAGCCCTTTGCAACTCTCCTTAGGAGTTGGGAAACTGCTGCCCAAATTAGACCTTCCCCAACTTCCATACCCATCACCCGAACTGGACTCGGACAAGTTCGCGGTGGTTGGAACAATTTTAAAACCATCTCCACTTAAAATTTGTGTCTGTGAATTTGAATAAATGTTATTTTATTATATTATGTATTTATTCTTTTAGGAATAGCGCGTGAACGAGCCGTCGATAGCTAATAACGGGCTGAGTTCGCCCCTTTAACCTCGAGCTCTTGTAAGTTAAATGAGCGAGAATGGTAAATTCTAAGTGAGCTGAGCCTACACCGTAGTAGAAGTTAACGAATATCGTCTATTGCGTTAACTTTGTGGTGAAATTGGTAAGTTAACAAATTACTTTTGCATTGAAAATTTAAGTTAAACATGGGATGGTTTTAGTGACTCTTATCCTGCAATGTTTTATTTTTTTTTCTTTGCCAAATAGGTTGCCATTCATCCAACTGAAAGGAAAACCTCTCCTGGGCATTCGAACCGACTATTCTTGCACCTCAATCAGCTTGTAAGATGAACTTACTATTATTACTCTTGTTATTTTTTTCACTATCAATAAATTAAGTCTTATCTCAAAAATTATGCCACTTGCATAACGAGGTTATTGTTGTTGCTGTAGGAACGTGTGGTGGCAAATAGCAGTGACCCAGGTTTGTCACAACTCACAATCATATATTTCAGGCACTCAGTATACACTAACATAATAATTTTGAGGTGCTTATCTCAGCAATTGTCTACCATGGTATCCCAAATGTTTACTCTGGTCAATTCGCAAAAAGTCAATGCTTAGAAAGTCAACTCCTAAAGAGTTAAATATGTGTAATATGATTAGGCTGTCATTTTTATATTTTGATAATTGCTTAACTATTATAGTTCATTAACGTGCATACTAGATTATCAATTAAGAAGGGTAAAATGGCAATTTTACATGGTTTGACAGAAAAACTTAACTCTGTTGAGTTTTTGGACCAGCAAAATGTTGGTCGGGACAACATCCATAACTTTTAAACTTCACAAACAAATTCCAAATTTTGAATCAAACCACAGGGACCGTCCGTGTAATTTACTCGCCTTATATATTTTATTTTTGTTTTAGTGTATGATCTTTCATCTTACTCAATTAATTCGGGGTCATAATCACCTAAATTAGCATAATCACCAGCATGTGGGAAGTTGAAGATGATGATGTTAAACTTCATGTTCTTTAAAGTGGGATGAGTGTGCATATTGTCGACATCAATCTTCTAAAACAATATGCAGCCTAAGTTTTCCAGCTCCTAAAGGTGCGGTTTGCTCGTGCAATGTTTCTTGAGCAATGACTCTGTAACAATTTTGTATGGTATGTGATTATAATATAAAACATCATTAATGACATAAACGACTACTTAGTAATGCTTGTTATTAAAAGATTGATTTTTGAAGTTAACTAACCTTAGTTCTTTTGAGATAGGTGGTGGCAATGATGTTTTCAGCAGTGTGAAAGGCTCGGGCCAAACAAGCAGAAAATGACAAATCACCCTTGCCCACAAGTAACATCTTTTGAGAGCTCTTGTAACCATGAATTTGTCTCTATTTTTCTTTTAATCTGTTCATGTTTCTCTTAAACGTCTGCACTAAAACACACAATAATTGGAAAGTAACACGTCATGAAATTCGACTTATGTGCTTAACTTAGTGATGTTGTATGAAATTTTATATCAAGCCTTATTCAACAATGGTATTATTTAGTAGTACCAGGTTCATCAACAATATTTATTCAATATTATTTGTAAACCACCCTCACTCTCCCTTGTGTTTTATATGAAGCCCATGTTCAATTGGTTAGCAGAGAAGCAAATGAACAAAACAGAGTTGAGTCTAAAAAACTTGGCTCCACACTATGTTTAATATATCATTTTTTGGCTAATGTTATATAATTTCTTTTATTATTGGTATCATAAACTATAATGAATACTAATTTTTATATAGTAAATGTCGGTCCCATAAGGAAATCGATATCAACTGAATCCCCGTTGCGTACCCGCCGCAACGCGCGGGCTCTTCTACTAGTGTGTTATAACTTATATTATGTTATGAGACATTATAAGTAACATGCTAGGTAATTAGGTTTACATATTGTTATTTAACCAACTTAAATATCACTATGTAATGTTCTCTCAAAATACAAATCATCCATATGATTTATTCATTTCACAAGTACATTGTATTTAAAAAACTTTTTCCAAATAACATAAGTGTCAATATTTATTTACTTATGATCATATCATATATAAACAAATATAATTGGTGTTTGTCTAGCTTGTTATTGGGTATGACCCGACTTGGATTATAATGTACTAGCCACATCAATAATAATATGCGTCTTGGGCAGACCGAGTCCAACAAATTCTTAGTTCTCGGGTTAAATTCGTCGTTCTCTGGCAGTTTTTGTTGTTTTCGGACAAATTTCATCGTTCTCGGTCAACTTTCTGAGTTCTTGGAAGAATTTTGCGGTTCCCGGTTATTTTTTCAGGTTCTCGGTTCAGAATATTATGGATCAATCAGATGTTATTACTTCTTCCAATGCCACTCTTAATCAAGAACATGACTCCATCATGGGGACCACCACCCGTGTACCACGATTATTGAAATCTGAAGGGTTTGCTGAATGGAATTTAGATTTGAGAAGTACGTGAAAGCAAAAGATGGAAAACTATGGAGAAGCATAGTTAGAGGTCCTCAGGTTATTACCTATCAGAGAGAAGGCTCTCAAGAAGTTGAGACCAAACCAGTTGAGTCATATACGGATGCTGATTTTGACATTGTGAAGCAAGATGAGAAGGCTCTAGCTACATTGACCATGGCACTTTCACCTGAAATTGCCTTGGGATTTAGAGAACTGAACTCTGCCAAAGCACTCTGGGAGGCCCTCATTGAAGTATTTAAGGGAAATGAAGACATGAGGAGAAGTAGGCAAGATCTCCTAAGACAACAATTCAATATGTTCAACCTTGTATTGGGAGAGTCCCTTGAGAAACAGCTTCACCGGTTCATCTCGTTGAATACGGAGATTAGGTCTGCAAATATAAACCTCACATCTGCTGAGATCAACAATAAGCTGGTTAACTCACTGCCTCAGAGCTGGGATTTAAATGTGGCTGTCATTAAGAAGACCAAGGATCTGTCTAGATTGACACTTTCGGAAGTGACGACAATTATCAAGGCCTGTGACATGGACGACAAGCAGTATGCCATCAATCATGCTAGCACCTACAACACTGCTGGTTTTAGCTTTCCAGCCAATAATGCTTTAGTTTCATAAGAAAGCTTCTCGTTGTTCAAGAGTCAGCCAGCCCAACCTCAGCAACCTCAGTAGAACTTCTCTATGTTCAAATCATCACAAGGTGAAATGACTCCTCAACCTACTCCAGCTACTAATGTCTTCTTTCCACAACCAACTCCTGCACCGAAATCTCAAGTTCCTATAACCACCTCCAGCCAGTCTCACACTCAAATTCCTATTATTTCCAAAGAGACTCAACAGAACATAGCTTTAATGGCAGGTTTTATGAACTACTATAATGCTTTTATTGATGGAGACTTGGTACAACCCGTTGTGGCTACTGAACTAGATCAGATACACCCTGATGTTGTGGAAGAAATGGACATTTCATAGAAAATAGCCATTGCTGTTTTCAAGGCCAAGAAATTCACCAAAAGGATAGGCAGGAACAATTGGAATGTGCCTGCAAATCAGAAAGTGGGTTTCAACAAAAGTTCCTTAAGGTGCTATAATTGTCATAAGCCGGGTCATTTTGCTCGTGAATGTACAAACCCAGCTAATGAAGGAAATAGAGAGAGGGCAATGGTCCCGGTCAATGGTGGAAGAGAAGAAAATGTGGCCAGTTCGAGTACGGGTGAGCGGGGTTTGGTGGTTCAGAACTTCTCTTGGGAGGATTAAATGGCAGCACTGAATTTAAGTAATGAAGTTGCCAATTTTGCTGAGATGGATGCTGATGAAGAAGAGAATGAGGCTGAGGAGAAGGTCAGGGATCTTCAGCATGCTTTCATGGTCTTCACCTCCACCAAATAAACTAAGGTAAGTACTGTACTGTGTTCTCAATCATGGATTGATAAAGTAAAACTATATAAAATACATAACAGTAACCTAACGTGAGAAATGGAAAATGCTAAACATGAAAACTCAACACTCTAGAAACTAGAAAAAGCATTAAATGACATAATAGAGGCACAAAAACAGGATTTTTCAAAACGGCAATCTGACTTCAGCATTAAGTGCTGTCACCATCTAGATGCTAAAAATAAAATAGCTGAAGTAACTACCGAGTAAGAAGCATCGAGATTGGAGATACTCAAACTAACAAATAAATTCAATAATGCTGAATTCAACTTCAGAAAATTTGATGTCTCTAGTGTTGTTGTGGAATCCATGATAGAGAAACAGTTGAAATGGAAAGAGAATAAAGGTGTAGGTCTAGGCTATAACATGGTACGACCCCCTTATAACAATAACTACACAAGTCTTCCTCTTACCAAAGAAGAGGAAGAAAAGGAATGCTACTGATGTGTGTGTGGGCTCTGTTTTCAAGAGCAAAAACAATCGTTTTGTTAATTTTTCTAGAACTTTAGAAGGCAGTGATCTGTCTTTTAATAAAACTGGTGAACTTAAAAAACAAAATCAACATTTTTCACCTAAGTTTGTGAAAGAAAAGGGTTCTTGTGATGTTAAATGTGAAGTTTCTAATAATAAGACCAAAGATAGAAGAACAGGCTCACACAACAAAGCAAGTCCGGGAATTGGCCACAATGATTTTTACGTTAAAAGGTAAACCTGTTTCAACTGTGGATTTCCCGGTCACATTGCAGGAAATTACTCTCGCCTTCCGTATGTTCCATACTACAGACGTCATCAAAGGACTATGCCTCTGAATACCTTCACATGCTTTAACACAAATAACATGAGGTATTACAAGGCAAATCCCTCTGATGATGACTGGAAGAAAAACAAGGCTGGTAGGTCAAGCTTTTATCAAACCAAGTCTAAGCCCACTGTGACCCAAAAGCAGAAAGAAAACACCGTCTCGGTTCCTAGACCAAAGTGGGTGTCTGAACCGAGAAAATTAAACAGGTTAAAGTCAAACGTGTCTTCTATCCACAGACTAGAGGTCAAGTCAACCACCTACGTAGATCACAAAGTTTTAAAGCCAAAATACAAGTGGTTGCCCAAGTCCCCGGTACCAAAGTCCTTATCATCGTCCAACTCCATTTTTTATAACAATGACGATATGACATGGCAGCCTGTAACACGTTTAAACAAGTCAGGTTTACCCAGAACTACTATAGACTGGGTACCAAAAACTAACTAATCTCACACATTGTGCAGTAACAGCTATAGAGGAATATTATCAGACCATGGTTTGTTTATAGTGGTTGTTCCAGGCACATGACGGGAGACATATCTTAGCTGAGGGACATTTAAATTTTTAACGGCGAATATGTTTCTTTTGCAGGATGATAGAAAGGGAAGATTACTCAAAAGGGTACCGTGAGTAATGGTGCTTTGAAGTTCGAAAACGTTAACTATGTTCCAGATTAAAGCACAGTCTGCTTAGTGTGTCACAGATTTGTGATAAGGGATTTTCTACTCACTTTACCAACAAGGAAGAAATTTATGTGGATCAGCCACCGGGTTTTGTGGACTCCAACCATCTGTCGTATGTCTATAAGTTGGATAAGGCTCTCTACATCCTTCATCAGGCTCCTCGAGCATGGTATGCGACGTTGACTGCTCATCTGTTGGAGCACGGGTATAAGCGTGGAACCATTGATCCCGCTGTTTATAAAGACTGTTGGAAAGGATCTGATCTTGGTTCATATTTACGTGGATGACGTCATCTTTGGTTCTACCAGCACTGCTCTATGTTCTGAGTTCAAAGAAGTGATGAAGAAAAGATTTGAGATGAGCTCGTTGGGGGAGATGACAATGTTTCTGGGTCTGCAAGTTCGTCAAAGCTCGACATGCATTCTGCTACATCAAGGGAAATACGTCGAGGATATGTTGGCAAAATTCGAGTTTCAGGACTCCAAAAGTCTGGCGACTCCTATGGCTGAGAAACCTTGTGTTTCTTCAGATCCTGATGGGAAACCCGTAGACCAAACGTACTATCGGTCGATGATCGGGTCCCTAATGTATCTTATTGCCAGTCGCCCTGACATCATGTTCACAGTCTGTCAGTGTGCTCATTTCCAGTCTAATCCTAAACTCTCTCATCTAATTGCTGTTAAACGAATTTTTAGATATCTAAAGGGGGAACCGAAGCTTGGTCTTTGGTAGCCCAAGAATTCAGAATTCGATCTTTATGCTTTTTCTGACAGCAATTATGGACGTGATGATATTGCCAGGAAATCGACGTCTGCTGGGTGATAATGTTTGGGAGATCGGCTCATGCCGTGGCAATGCAAGAAACAACAAACGGTGTCCACAAGCAATGCTGAGGCTGAATATGTTGCTGCTTCTGCTTACTGTTCTCAGGTCATATGGATGCAACATCAATTGCTGGACTACGGTTTGGACTTTCTTGACACTCCTATTTTTTGTGATAATGATGCTGCGATTGCCATTGTGAAAAACCCGGTCCAACATTCTAAAACCAAGCACATCGATATCAAAATTCATTTTATTCGTGACTGTTACGACCGGAAGTTAATTCATCTTGAACAGGTCCACACTGATAATAATATGGCAGACCTATTTACGAAACCGGTCAGGACAGCCGGATTCAATGTGCTTGTAGGGTTTCTTAAGATGTTATGTTTTGAAGACTGAGTACTTCTGAGGTTAAATTTTCGCATTTCTTTAATTAATGTACAAATTTAGGGGGAGAAAAAGAAAAAGACAACGAGTGTGTGTGCGTTTGAACGTAACTGGCGTGATTGAATTTAAAATCATCTTCAGGGTTATCATCTAGGAAGTGATAACATTATTTAGCTAAAGCTTATTAGAAGCTTAAAATATTTTCAAACGAAAATTGATCCAACCTTTGAGAGATGATAGATAAATTAATTTTGTGTTCCTAATGTGTGAAGTTATTAAGCTAAAAAGGCTTTTGATTAGTCATTGATGTGTATGGTAGCTTTCCATGATAAATAAAAGTTTGAAAACTAAATCTGCTAAACTTATTGTGGAGATTCATTTTGAAGATTTTTGCATGTTCCTAGATACATCTCTCCGAATGATAGACAGAAAGGCAATTACCCAGTCATACACAAGCCCGTTAGTGTCTTGATTGCCAAAAGTATTAAAAAAAATTATATATGTATCATTCAACTTTTTGTAAAAAGGCTTAAAGGGGCTCCAATGAACTACAAGGGTGGGGCATGCAAGTAAGTCCTAAACACCATGAATGTAAGGTTTGTAAGTCCAGATGGCATGTAAGTCTAACGTTCAACCTTAAAGTCTAAAAATTATTTTGTGTAAAGAAAATTCTTTGATCAAGCACTAGGGGGTTGGAGTCAAATTGGGGTGATTTGGGGAAAGCCAAATAAGCTTTGAGAAGAGATATTGGGCATCATAGGTCCATAAGTGATGTCCATATAAGCTTTATGCCTAATTGAACCTAAGCATATCACTGATGCAATGAAAGTCATGCTAAGTTTCTAATTACCTGCTATCAACCTCTTCACTATGTCATAATAATGCTGAAAATGAATCATTGTGAAAGCATCTTAATTAATATGATTTCATGTTCGGATCTTTTCTTAAAAAGGTTGGTTGTTTTTAAACTACTGAAATTTGATCCCAATATTTCATAAATCTACTAGACTTGTAAATTTTTTTTATTTCAATTTGTTATTTTATTTTCTTAATTTTATTTTTGCCTCATATTCACTCGTGTCGAAACTAATGTCTTCAAGAAATCAATTTTTAATCGGGTTTCTTTTAAAAAAAATTGAGTGGGCCAATTCTTTGGCTCAAAGGGTGTCTTTGGTTTCGACCTGATTATTTTGGCCTAGAGTGTTCCCTCTTGGCCCATATGGACACCCGGCCCAGACAACTCTGTGCTGGTAGATTAAGAGGCGGTTTTTGATCATTATTAGTATATTTTAAATCCGCAAAATCCTCCATACTCTTGCATTCAAATATCGAAATTCAAATTGCTCAAACCTCTTTCACATATCGTTTCCATCAAGCATCAGAGGTAATTAACCCTAACTAAATCGATTTTTCAAACGTTGCGAGCATATTGGGGGTATCTCGAATCAGTTGAATTGTGTGATATTGCTCGTTTAAATGATTCGCATTAAGCGATTAGGAGTGATTAACGGTGTTAAAAGTTTTATGAAGTTGCAGGTTGTTCTTCAATGGCGATTGGTGTGTCTGTGAAGATGAAGATATTGAATTCAACTGTTTTCGGTGATGGTTGACCAAATTCCCTTGGTCAAACTAGAAATCCCTTAGTTCATATGTGTTCTCGGTCAGATCTTAACAAAGAACCTGTTGGGACACCCGAGAAGTTGTTGTTCTCAGTGATTCAAAAAGCTTTCATGGACCGAATACTCATGTTCTGGACCGAAAACGCCTATTAATGCCTCCTACCCAAAGGCTGTATTTATTTTAACCTATGTATCACTAACTTGATTCGTTTGTTGCAGTTATGGCTGATTAAGCACCTTTGAAGAGGTACTACTCTCACAATGTTGCTAGATGCTTAACTGACCCTCCAATGAACCACAGGGAATTCAAGTCCATGATTGTTGGATTGAACACCAGCAGAATCTCTCATGCCTTGTGAGAAAATCGCGTTATGTGTAAGAAAATGGTGAATGATTTTTGGAAGACTGCTTCTATCAATCCAAAGGGCGCCGAAGGCCTAGTTGTAATTGAAGCCACCATTCAGAAAAGGCCTATTGTTATCTCTAAGTCCATTATCTGTGAGGTACTGCTATTCGGAAATCAACCTCACTATCCCACAGAGTTTCCAGTTGAAAATGTGGCAGTAATCATCAGAAGAATGAACTATGAAGGAAACTACCCACCTGCCATCAAGAAGTTCTTTCATCCGTATTGGAGGTTTCTCATACCTTCTTTTCGTGCGTCTCGGGACGTAAGAGAGGTACTGATTAGATAAGTCTTACTCAAATGTCAGCTGCTACTGCTCTGATCATTGATTGGGATTACAATTATTCTAAGTTTGTGTTTGATGAGATGATGAGCAATCTTCAAGGGAAGAAGAAGGAGATGTTTCTGATGTATCCGAGGTTTCTGCAAATGATATTTGACTCTCATTATCCTGATTTGATCAAGTCTATGGAAACAATTGATGTGAAAGCGTTGGGACCAACCACCTTCGGGTTATTAAAACAGTCAAGGAAAGGAACGAAAGTAGTTATCAAGGAATTCACCTATTGGTGAATTTGGAAAGTTTTCTGAAATTGAGGAAGATACAGGAAACGTTGGTATTGCTGTTGCTGAGGAACATTTGGTTCCGGTTCAGAGGCATTTCACGGCCGTTGAGCTATTATCTGATGATGATGATGATGATATTTCTCCGTCACAACCCATGGAGATTGAACACCAAAGAGAACAACCTGTGCATGCTGCTGAACAACTTGAGCAGTTTGAAGCTTTCAAGGAACAGCTCCAGTCGACTGCATTGAAGCCTCCTCGATCAGTCGCTGCAGCTCAAGCAGAAGAAAATCTAGAAGAAGAGCCATTCACCGATCTCATTCCTCGGAAAAGACGAAAGAAAGATCCGAGACCAGGTGTGTTGGCTGCTGAAGTAACTTCAACTGTACCTCCGACTATCACTGAGCCCGAAAATGTTGAAGCTCAAGTTGCCCAAGATCCATCCGCTCAAGCACCACTCATGGAAGACATCACTTGTATGTTTGATTTTGAGACTGATGTCCATTCCAACACTGAACCATCGGGATCATCTAATCCGATTGGTGAATGTAGCTCAAGAGCAGCCGAGAAAGTGACACATATCTTGGCCATGCAAGACAGATTTCTTCAAGATAGGGGCAAGGGTATTGCTATAGAAGTTGATCCGGTTGACATTCAAGCTCTACAGCAAAGAGTATTCGAGCTTGAACAAGACTCGGCTGTAAAAGGTGTTCGTATTAAAGAACTTGAAGAGAGCTTAAAGAACTTGATAAAGACTCAAAGATTCTAGAACTTCAAGTGAACATGGGTGGTCTTACTGCAATGTATCTAGATCTCCAGCAGAAGTTAATTCAGAAGTCTAGAGATAAATTTAGAAGCTCGGCAGATATTGAACATGATAAACGACCAGCCACAAACATTGACACCTCCGCTGGTATGGAGAAATATCTGTCTGATCCACCAAAGACAGATGAACAAAAGAAAAGACTAATGAAGAAAATGTTGATTAGAAGAAATTCAAATAAGAACGTGGTGTCATCTGATCATCCAGAGAAATTTGTTGTAAGTCTTGATAAGGGTTTCTCTGATAAATACGAGGATCAGTCTGGAGTTCTTTCATGGGGATATGAAGTTGAAAAAGAGATGTGGTGGGTGAAAAGGAAATCTGGTAGCACCGAGTACTATGAAAGAAGAAAAACTTTGGGTCTTGGACGAAAGTTGACCTGACTGACTTATATCGTGCTCCGTTTCACAATCCAAACAATGAACCGAAAGCTGACAAGTTTTGGAGGTTTTTGAATTCTCAAGTGGAACGTGGATTTCCAAGCATGCCTAATGCTGAAAGCTTTCTGAAGAAGGCTAAGGGTGTTCATGATCCTTTTACCAATAAGACCATGGTAAATGTTATGTGGCCACTAACGGACAAAGTAAAATCCATTCCGATCACCAAGAGGTTTCATGAGGTAGCTCTTGATGACATGAAGTTTTGGACATATGATGGTGTGACGGATACTGTTATTATCAGATTGATCAAGAGTCAGTATCGTCTCGTTGATCCTAAGGATTTATTGAAGTTCGGAAAGAAGGATCTCAAGACTCTTAGAAAATTTCAGATAAATGCTGGGCCACATTATGAACCAGCTTCTAAGGAGTATACTGGTATGGTCGGAGCAATCATTCATGAAGGTTTGTTAGGTGCTCTTAATGCAGCGGAGGCTGGTATCCTTGAGCATGAATAAAGCAATAAACCAAGGGGGAGATTGTTGGAACGTAGTTTATGGTTTATGCCTTGTAGTACTGGACTTATTTGGGCTTTTGTATGTAAACCTAGATCTGTTTATCTCAGTGGGCTTTAGTTCTGGTTGGGCCTAGTATGGTAGAGTATATATAGAACATATGTTAACGGTTTTAAGGTTGTTCATTCATTATCATTCAACCGTGTAAGTTAAGGGCTTAAGCACCCGACGTATAATATACGTGTGTTTTGAAGCTTCTTTGTGTGTTTTTTAGTTCTGGTTGGGCCTAGTATGGTAGAGTATATATAGAACATATGTTAACGGTTTTAAGGTTGTTCATTCATTATCATTCCACCGTGTAAGTTAAGGGCTTAAGCACCCGACGTATAATATACGTGTGTTTTCAAGCTTCTTTGTGTGTTTTGCTTGTGTTCTTGGTTGCTTTATTGAATCGGCTTGGTGATTAGTTTCCGCCTAATCATCGAGTATATTGATATCACATTGAAAGATCCGTCACGGGACTTACAATCTTCTTTGTGTGTTCTGCTTGTGTTCTTGGGTGACTTATTGAATCGGCTTGGTGATTAGTTTCCGCCTAATCATCGAGTATATTGATATCACATTGAAAGATCCATCACGGGACTTACACTATGGTCAAGCAGAATCAAGCAATAAGATCATTATCAACAATCTGAAGAAAAAGTTGGGATCCAAGAATGGAAAATGGGTTGAAGAATTACCGTTCGTACTTTGGGCTGATAGGACTACTTCAAAAAATGCAACGGGTCAAACACCTTTCTCTTTGGTGTTTGGAGCTAAAGCTGTTATCCCTACAGAGATGGTGATCCCCATAGCAAGAACCAGCATACAAGTACTGAGTTCAATAACCAAAGCCTTACTGAAGATCTAGACACTATTGACGAGCTCAGAGATCTTGCTAAAATTAAATGGTGGCCTATTAACAAAGAATAGCCAAGTCCTACAACAAGAATATCAGGATTCGAAGATTCCAAGTAGGAGATATGGTGTTGAGAAAGGCATTTCAAAATACCACCAATCCAGCAGATGGAAAGCTAGCTCCAAAGTGGGAAGGTCCTTACTTGATCGATTCAGAAGCATGCAAAGGAGCCTACAGGTTAGTCACTATGGAAGGTGTTCCTATACCTAGAGCTTGGAATGCTATCCATCTTAAGACATATTTTTGCTAGTATCCTCAACTTGTATGTTCACGTCTCAAACACTCTTGGATAAAGGTATGTTTCCTGATCTATCTTTAAATTTTGAATATTCTATGTTTATATTATCTCTTTATCAAATTACTGACTTAAGCATCAGAGGGGCTAACACCCACCCCTCGTCAAGAGTTCAGTATTTTGCAGATATCCTGAGGATACATTATCCTGACAAAAGTAAGAGGCTGATCACCTCACATAGGAATATGATATCCCTGATATCTTCTAAGGTTTAAAGGTCTTCGCCTTTTTGATGAATTGGGTAGCACCCCGCCTGGAGCAGACAATATTTGACTATAGTACGAGGCATCTGGACCAGACCAGCTGATAATCCGATTGTTGTTGGCTATAGATCGGATTCTTACGATAAGTAGCAGACGTGTCACACATATGTCCCTAAGGTTTATAACATTTTCATGCTTCTAAGGTTCCGGCATCTTTGTGCCGCTCACGTCTGGGAATTTCCCCATTTTATCTATCGTTTAGACATTCTCATGTCTCTCAAGTAAAGACCTTGTCGCCAGCATAACGAGTTTACCCCAGTAAAGGCTTTATCGCCAGAATTGTCTAATTTAATCTTGCTAGGTCAAAGATTGGCCAAGTTACTAAGTGGAAAAAGAGTTGCTTAGTCATTTTTAACTCGAATAAATCAAATTCTGAAAGCATGATGCATAAAAACTCGACAGTCGGGGACAACATATGTAAGCTTGTTAAGTTTATAAGTATCTACTACAAAGGTACCCCTTTACACTTAGTTTTATTGTACATTTTATTGTCAAGTTATGATCCTTCAGCTTAATTGTGACAATTCTCATTTGTATAAGTTTTAAAGATGTGTTATCTTTAAAATATTACATCTAAAATATGATAAGTTTTAAGTTATATTTTCTGGATACATTATCATTAGGGTATGTTTCTAAATGTGATAAGTTGTGGAGATATATTTTCTAAGTGTATTATCCCTAAAATGTTCTATTTCAAAACATAAAGTCTTAAAAATATTTAATGGATATGCTACCATATTCTAAAACATATCAAAATGATTTATCTAAAACATCACACAAATAAGAAACGATGTAAAGCCAAAAGATTATATCATCACTAACAAAAATGCAAGAAGTTAAGAACAATGCCCAAGTTACGTTCTTAACGAATGGAAGACCCTTCCACCCAGGCATTGATGGATTGCCAATGTTCACGATAACATGGGCTTCGTCTTGAAACTCAAGATCCCTCCACCCATATTTCCATATTATCCTAAGCATCATTGTTCAAAACAGAAAATAAAATTGTTCAACAAACCACCACATAACCACCATCACAAATACAAACAAACATTCATAAAAACTAGGCTCAGGCCTTATCTTTATCACCATCATCACCCAGTTGATCCTCACCGGTCACCACCTTCACCGCTTCGCCAGCCACCACCTTCACCACCTCGTCAGCCACCTTGTCCACTACACTTGGCCCCGGCTCTTTCACGTTTTCCCCACTCAGCTCCGCCACAATTTTCCCCCAAGCAGCCACATCCTAGAATGGAGTATCCAAGCCAGCGTCCTTAGCCTCCTTAGCCATCCTGAGCCTGGATTGGAATATGGTTGAAGATGAAGAACAAAAAAAGAAAGAGATTTACCTGGATAATGATCGGGTGAAGGTTTGAAATATTTATCCGAGATAAATATAAGATAACAAAGGGGTTTTTACGGTTCTATGGATGATCGACATGTATAGCTTATCCACTTCATCTGCACAATTCGAAATTCAAAAAATCAGCAGCTGTAAACCACCTTTTACAGCCGTCAATTTTGGGGACAATTGTTAGGCATCAAATTCTCGGTATCCTAAAACAGATGATGTATTCAGGATAACTTCAGGATATAGTATCCTCCCAAGCAACAGGTATCCTTAATATATCGTTATACTAACAGTTAACTGCCTTTCTTTGATGTTTACCAGGTTATACACATTCACATGATCTTCTAAAGACTCGGACCACTAAGCAACTGTTATACATGGGATTTTTGGTATCCTAAAATGCGGTATATTCAGGATAACTTCAGGATGTAGTATCCTCCAAACAATAGGAAACGGTCAACAGTTAATGACTAGCTGAAGACTCGGTCAAAGCAATGAAGATTGTAGACGTTGGAGGGAGTTACAACTCGTTTATAACAATAATATGCAAGTCGTAACTGCTCCAAGATCCTAGCCAGGACAATTAATGCTCTTTATGGCTAGTTATTATTTAGTGATCCTTTTTGTAACTATATACAAGAGCTGTTTAGATCACATAGGACACAACTTACACTCTAGCTATAACATTACTCTGTAAACACGATCCAAAGAAGAAAGCTTAAAAAACTTGTAACCTTTTTCGATTATTAATAAACTGGTGGTGATAGTTTTCACCGCCCGTGGTTTTTTTCTTGTTATACTCAGGATAACGGGTTTTTTCCTTGCAAAAAATCCTTGTGTTACTTCATTTTTACGTTAATTTCATTCAAACACCACCCCTCACTTACTAATTTGGTTAGGAAATTGCACTTGTTGTCCAAGGCCTGCCTAAGATCACATTACAACAACATAATGAGTCAATAACACAAAATTTTTGTAGAGAGTTTACTCCCTCTATGGATACTGGATGTTTGATATCTCCCAGTTTATTCTTGGTCTCCCCACGAAACCCAACGAGGACTGAGGATCTTGGGATAATCTCAGATTCTGATATATCCATTTTCTTCAAAGCATCAAGTTGGATGATGTTCACGGAGCTCCCTCCATCAATAAGTATCATGCGACCAAAACAGTTAGCCATACTTAAAGTGACTACCAAACCATCATGGTGGGGATCTTGAAGATCACATCGATCCTCTTCTTCGAAGGATATAGTCTTTTGGGTAGTCAACGTGGAGGTACGGAGAGGTCTCTCTCCGTTATCCATCTTTGTTTCTCTGGCATGCTTCTTGGCCGCTGAGTATGAAGTTCCACAAATGTCTGATCCTCCGGAGATAAAGGCAATAACCTTTGCTTCGGGTGGTGGAGAAGCCACCCTTTCAGGTATCTTGGCAGGATCCTGACTCTTGTTCTTGTTCTTTCCAAACAGCTATTTCAGGTATCCCTTGCTGAGTAGGTACCCTATCTCCTTCCAAAGTGCGATACAATCATTAGTGCGATGGCCAAAGTCTTCATGGTATCCACACCATTTGGACTTGTCTTTGCCGGATCTAGACTTTTCATTTTTCTTGCACCATCTAGCCTTGTCACCTAAATCCTGCATGGCTCATATCACACCACTTATATCAATGTTAAAACAATATTCAAAAAGTCTAGGATATTCTTCATCATCCTTATCTTCTTCCACAACATTTATTCTGGGGCTATCTTGTTTGGAGTAAGGCTTAGGTCTGAAGCATTTTTGTGGGGAATCTTATTTTCGGTTGGTAGACTCGTATTTTAGAATGACCAAACTTCCATGAGTTCTTTTGTCATCCTCCTGCCGTATGTAACCCAAGGCCCTGTTCCTGACTTCATCGAAATTCCTGCATGGTGTCATGACAAGATCGTCATAGAACTAAGAATCCTTCTTTAGCCCCATCTTGAGAGCTTCAACAGCGGCTGTCATATCGAGGTTGTGGATGTTCAAAGCTTCCCTGCTAAATCTAGTTGTGTAATCCCTTAAGGATTCATTATTATGCTGAACTATTCTATACAAATCACCCGTTTGTTTCTCAAAGGATCTACTACAAGAAAACTGATTATTAGATAAGTTAATCAAATGAGCAAACGAAGTAATGGTATTAGAAGGAATACTCAATAACCATTTGAGAGCCGGTCCCGTTAGTGTTGAGCCAAACCCTTTTCATAGACAAGCTTCTTTGATGTCGATGGGGATAGGGTTGATCTCCATCCTTTCCCTGTATTGGGCTACATGTTCCTCAGGATCCGTAGTACCATCGTATAGCTTCATGCTAGAAAGGCGGCTCAACTATTAGTACAATAATATACTAACAAGAAAGGCGGTTGAACTGTAAGTACAATAATAAACATCAAAGAAAAGCGTTTGAACTGTTAGTACAATAATGTACTAAGGATACCTATTGCTTTGGAGGATACTATATCCATCCTGAATACATCACTTGCTCAGTTAAATTTAATGATTTCGGTTCATTTACGAGTCGAATATTATTTAATAAAACAAGTTTAACGAATGGTTCATGTGTTTGGTTGGACATAAACTCGGTTTTGATTCGGTTTTATGTCTAACATGCTTAAAATGATAAGATGGCGTGACATGTTGGAAAATTTTAGTCTTATTTATTAGTTTTGCAAAGGTAAGTTTTTAACATAAAACCTTTTTTAACCGAACATTAATGTGACGACGAGCGATAGTGAAAACACAACCACGGTTGTTAATTTAGAGTGACAACATGATGATCATCACATGATATGTTGTACAGAAATAAGAAAATAATTAACCAAGAATGGAATATCATAGAAGAAAGAAGAACTTGACGCATTGATTTTAGCATCAATTGAAAATCAAGAGTACGATTGAGGGTGCAAAGTGGTGTGGTAAATAGTTTGTAGAAGTTTGAGAGGCTTTATATAGGCTTCAAATCTTTATTACCAAGGTTGAAGTGATTAATTGCATAAGCTAGTCATAAGGATAGTCTTAAGCAATAGTAATCACCAAATTAATGAGTGTTGACCCAATTTGGTGAATGGTGTAAGGGATTAGCTCGGTACCATACCGGTACCGGTACCGGTACCGAAATGTTCGGTTCGGTACCGATACCGGTACGATACCGGGACAGTACCTGTATTTAAGGTAAAATTCGGGAAAATACCGATACCGTACCGTATCGGTTCCGAAAACTCAAAACCTTGGTACCGATTCGGTACCAAATCGGTACCGATTTCGGTACCGGTACCGGTACCAATCGATACCATATCGATTTTTGCTCATCCCTAAATTTTGTCACACCACAACCTATGACGGAAATGTCGGGGTGTGAGCTGATTGTTCACAGCTAAAAGGTACTATCGTAAATAAAAATGGCAATAATTATTAAGTTAATTATTTCATTTAAAATGCACATAATATCCAATACATAAACAAATAATCCAAACAAAGCAAATATAACCCAAACAAAAATTAAAGATAAATTGTCTTCATTAAACCCTAAGGTCTTTACTAAGTGTCCAAACTTCAATCTTCAAGTAAACCGATAACCTGAATATGCGTAGAAAATACAATAGAGTTTGTCAGCATAAAGTTGAGTGAGATTATCACCAGTTTTGCGATAATATAATAATATATGAAATAAGAAAATCGTAATAAGTTGTGGTAATTAAATCAAACCATGAGCAAATAAGGTGTCGATTGACCATTACCAAGCGAATTGGGCTTTACTAAATCAACCATGAGCAAGTAATAAGAACGTTGCCAAGCGAATCGGGCATGGGTCAATAGTATGATCATACTTTAAATGAGAATATTATGGACCTCTCCGAATGTGTTAAAGTAAACAAATAAGCATGTAGCAAGTATATTTGATCAATCACACACAATTAAATGTTCGCTAGTTTGAGATATATAAATAATAGGAAATACAGATAATACGCATACGTCCCAAAACTTGTAAAAATTGAGTAAAATAGGGGAATGATAAAACTCACCTTAAATCGAAGGCTAGTGAATAAATATTATGATAAACGAGTTAATAATTAAACCAATCGTCCACTAACCCGTCAAGCGAAACAAACCAACTGAACTTGAAATTTGATATACGAAAATATGAGAAAAACCAAACTTATTTCCGCTGGAATCGATCCAAAGGGATGTTTCGAACTCCGGTTATGTTAAATTAAAGATTTAAGCGAGTCAGTACTGACCGGAATCAGAACAGTGAATCGGAAGTCGGGTTTTGGTCGATAGCCTTAAAATTTTGTTATGATAATAAACGTTTTCTTGACCGAACGTTGGTTCCGATCAGAAATATGAGATAACGGATAGTCAAACTTGTTGACTGTTTTGCCCTTTAACGGGTTAATCAAATTGACCAGTCAACACCCTTCAACCATGGAAATTAATTGAAGGTTATTGACTAGGGAATAAGTATGAACGATTTTACAATTTACAACTTACCCGGAAAGTGAAAGAATCAGCCAAAAAGAAAATTCAAATGTCGATATATAAGCAAAGTCAACCTTCAAAGCTTGTATCTTCAAACAAATAAGCAAAAACGAGCAAGATGATGAAGGTCAGAGGAGGCGACGCCTTGGAATGCTCAAGTAGGGTTTAGGTAAAGTTTATGGTTATTTCACTCGTTTAAGAAACCGAATAAGCATTTAATGACGAAATCAATAAAAGATCAGTTAAATGCATTCTTGGGTAAGGGGTATTGAACATGGGCATGTATCTAGACTATATTCCTTTTATTGGGGCTTAATTTACTCGATTTAGTCCAAAAATAAGCGATTTAGATGCTAAAAACGAACTAGGAAATAATATAAGCTAAACAATCTGCAAAGTAGTGCCACGGCGGCACGCGGCCACATGGAGGCTTTGCCACCGCGCGGCGCTCTGTCCAAGGAAGGGTAAAGTTTGATATTTTGGCAAGTTAAGTCCCTGAACTTCCTAAATGTTTAAATATTGATTATTTTTAAAGTTAAATCAAAGAATAAACAATTTGCAAAATATAAAGGGTAAAAAGTGAAAATACATTAAGGAGTACTTATAAATATTTGATTTTATTAATGAAAAGGATCCGAAAAACGTTCTCGGATCGGGTTGTATGTAAACAGATACAAATATGAAAAATCCGAGATATTACAGTCTCCCCTACTTTAGGGGATTTCATCCCAAAATTAAGGAAAACTAAAACATAATCGTTTTGAAAATAATTAAACTTTTAAGGAAAAATATCATAACATAGAACTTCTAATAATCGAAGCAACACTCCAAATGACAATCCGATAAGGGCACTTATATATAGGATGTACAAGCAGCGTATCCACCATGTCCTTATCATCTTAGTATTTGTACCGTTACTTAAACTACTCTCGGTTCTAGATCATGACATGTAACGTCCTCGTTTCGCAGTTTATTTAAATGAATTATATGAGTTTATTTTAGTCGTATGTCGTTTTGCGTTATTTAATTGAATTAAATAATCATAAGATGAGAGGAAGAGATTAGAATGATTTATGGGCTTGAATACTATTATGGGCTTAAAGCCTTGGGCTTAACCTACATAAACAAACCAAAACCCTAATTATCATTATTACCTCATCATTTCCATTAACATTCCAATCATCACAAACCTCATACACACACACATATCTTCCTGTACACACCTTCCTTTATTTATTGATTCAAGATCTAGATAAAATACAAGATCGATTTTCGTTCATTCAAGATCTAAGGAGACATCATAAGGTATGCTCTATGTTAAGTCAATCATTCTCATTCATTCATCTTCGTCTTGTTTTTAATTATTACAAGTAATAATATGTAACCTGAAGCGAATCTTGAAAGTTTGGAACCAAAACGAACCAATGAAAACGGAGGAACCGACTTAAACGAACTCTATCGAACCAAGTAAATAAGTTAACAATTGATTAAAATATTGGCAAATTATGAACACGTATTAAATTGGTTTCGGTTAAACGAGAAGGTGTAACATGTTCATATACAGTGAGCTCGGTTCCTAGAAAAGAGGTTCAAATGGTCTTGGGTGTGAACCCAACCGGAACGAGGGTTAGGTCCAAATCGGGATGGTCAAGATTGAGATGACCCAAGCCAACTCAAACTAAATAATCAAAAGACTCAAGTGGTCGACTGGAATTAGGACTCGAGCTGAGTCTCAAAACTGGAATAAGGACTCGAGACAAACAGTGGACTCGACCCAAATGAACTCGAGCCAAAACAACTAGCCAAAACTGGATTGAAATGAAACTCGAGCCAAATCTCTAAAACTCGAGTGGAATAGAACTTGAGCCGAATAAGAACTCGATCCGAACAGGAACTCGAGCTGATGGTTGGATTCGACTGGAATTAAAACTCGACTCGAATCCCGATGCGACGGGGATCCGAAACTCGACTCAAGTGCAGCTCAATCCAACTTCTTCACCCTCCTTCGTCATCTTTCTTCTTCCCGTGGACGCGATTTTCGGAATTAGGAGGCAGCAGTGGCAGGTGTGGTTGAAAGGAAGAAGCTTGGATGGGTCTGGGTATAATAGAGAAGATAGGTGTAAAAACGTTATAGGAACATTTACGAGCCAAGAACTAGTCGCTAATCGATATGTTAACATGTGTTCATTCAATACGTTAATGGATCATTACATTAGGCTTGGAGAGAATCCGGCATGGTAACGTTACATTAGATAAATATGACACAGATCTCTTATGCAGTTTCACTATGGAAGGCCTATTTATAGGCATGTCCCATTCGTTAGAACAGTAGTAACGAATGAGACATCTCATTCGTTAACTACACTAACGAATAAGGTCTTTCCATAGCCCATTCGCTAAACACCCTTAGCGAATGGCCTATACGTTAACTAATGAGCTGCCATTCGTTACACTGTAGTAACGAATGGGCTCTTACATTAACGAATATGCCTAGTCTTTAACGAATGAGGCCTCATTTGCTAAACATGCTTAGCGAATGAGCCTTTATACATTAAGCGTAAAGACTAAACTAGCCCTAGCCTATTCGAACAGCTGCAGACACCAAATCCGTGCACTTACAGACTCCCCCTTTTCCGTAGCTGTCGAATGCTTTCCAATACTTTAGCATCGAATACTTTAGTCTCCAATACATTAACATCGAATACGTTAGCGCTGAATACATTAAAGTTGAATGCTTTAACCGTTAATACTTTAACTGCGTATCATCAGCCGTACAGCCAACCTCCCCCTTGGCTGATGATTCTCGGGCTTGTGCAAACGGACAAAATATAACTCTTTGTAAGCAAACCAACAACTTGTAGCTACTCGAATCAGATCTCCCCCACAAATAAGCATGTCTAGGTGATCATTCCGATCATCCAACTGGCATATGATATGGTTCGATCAAACGAATCAATTAGTAGCAAGTTATCAGCTATATGTCGCACTGGTAAAGTAAAAATATCTTTACATTTGACCTCGTCACAATCTTCATGAACAACCTGATCATTCCACATCTTTCACATCGGTCTTCACTCTCTCGATAACGTCAATCCCAAATCATCACTCTTTGAAGCTCTTTGGCAACCAATACACTTGGATGCATTAATGTTTTGGTCATATGATTCAGAGTTCCAACCTTCGTTAATCAATCCCGAACGATCATATTCTTCAATCAGATGACAAGACTCGTATATTCCTCAATCAGATTAACCCATTCAAGAATTGTCCCCTTCAACAGAAGCAATCCGCTCGTAACCAACATTGTCAGGATCAAAGTCCCTCAGAAAGAAGTAAACGGACAGACACTCGTATCCCACATAGTCAGGTTTCAATCTCGAACAAATCAATCCACAATCGAAGAACAAACACAGTCTTGAACTCAGTCAAACATAGCTTTGCAAACGCGAATTACCACCTGAATTGCAGTAATTTTTCAAGAAATCCTTGCAAACGTAGGAAGATACCAATCGAATAACCTCTTTGAAATTTTTATCTCCCCCATTTCTTGACAAATTCGGCAAGGTCTTGAATAAATCTACGAAAATCTTCAATAAATGTTTCATTAACTTAATTGGTTACTCCCCCTCGGCCCCTCGATATGCGTGAAAAGTCGGCCGGAAAATATATCTCCAAATTTTGCCAGAAGAGTATCCCGCATATTTAAAATATCCCCAAAAAATTTCGTTTAAGAAAATTTTCTGAAAATACTCCTTTTTTTTTCTTTAACTTCATACGTTAACCTGTTCTTCATTCGCTAGAACAGTATAAAACTAATGGCATCTTATCCACATTCGTTACCCATGAATGAATGAATCACATTCGTCATAAATAACCAAGCCATTCCATTCGTTAAATCTTGAACGAATAGTAGCACATTCGTTAGACTCACATTCGTTATAGAACTGACAGATGTTAGAAAAAAATAACGAATGTGTATTGATAATGAATGAGTCCATCTTCGTAACGAATATGCACATAACGAATGAGGCTAACATTCGTTAAACCTTTTAGCGAATGAGTTCATTCGTTAAAACTCCGTAATGAATGAGCTTAAATATAACGAATGAGCCGTTTGAGCGGTTACTGTAGCCGAAAAAATGGGTTTCACCAAAAAAATCCGTTACAGTCGCCGGAAAATGCATATCTTCAAGCTCCATTAATGGCAGATTCATCAATTCTTCATAATTAACCACCAAAATACATCAGTGAACTCGGATTTTGATCAAGAACACGAATTTAACATCCAATTCACCGAATATCCACTGATTCGGTTCAAATCTGATCAAATCAGTATGTTAACTCCGATGAACATGACGAACACTAACTGTAGCGTATCACGAACAACCTCCGGCTCTAATACCAATTGTGATACTAAATAATAATAATGAAAGATCATAGCAAATAATTATAATAATAATAATAATAATATTAGAACAAAAAGAATATAGATAAAGATGTGACCCGAGACCCGATTCGTTTAGAACCCGAACCCCGACTCATGAAGAATATTTAAGCATATGAATTTGTTAATAAATAGATAAACTATTAAGATACGGAAGCTTAAACAAGAACCGATTTAAACAAGAACATAAACCGAACCCGAGAGCCAACGTGCTAAGAAATCATTAAACTCGTTTAAGAAACCATTAACTCGTTACCTCGTTAAAGAGCATTAAACTAATAAAGTAAGATCACGTTAGAAGGTCAGTTCATTAACCAATAAAGTCGGTTTCGTTAGCATAAAAATATAAAAGAATAAAATATAGAGAATTAATACGTGTTATTCGATAAACAGTAGTCGAGCTCAGTTGAAGAACGGCATTTTAATTAACTTCGAGCGGAATCGACTATAGGTGAGTTCTAGCCCCTTTTATGTGTTATGTTTTCGGGGCTGTGTGCATACTATGATGTGTTAGATTAATACACTTACCTTAAATGGTAAGTGTATATTAGATATATGTTTGCGTATAAATTTGAATGATATGAATTGATTAACTTGTATGCACGTAGATGTTATATTAGTTATGATTAAAGAAAGTAGAAGGTAAATATAATGAAGGTAGGATTGTATGGTATTAGAAGGCATCAGACCTTAATAATAACCGAGGTAAGTAGGGACTGGACCCTTATAATATCCAAGGTAAGTATGGACTGGACGCTTATAATATCCAAGGTATGCGGGGAGTGGACCCTTATAATATCCAAGGTATGCAGGGACCGGACCCTTATAGTATCCGAGGTATGTTGATAATATGAAGTATGAACATATGTAAGTATGTATGAATGATAGACGAACAGGTATATATTAATACGTATCTTCGGACACGTATTAGCATGTAAGTGAATGTAATGTATGTTAATTAACTAGAACTCACTCAGTGTAGCTGATTTTAGTATGCACGCATGTTGTAAGACCCCGAAACCCGGGAATCCCACAGTTGGTCATCATATCCAAAAACTCATAAAAATTTAAAACCAAACAAGTTCATCTTATTAAAATCAATTCAGAGTAATAAACAGCGGAATAACAAAGGTCAAAATTCCCAAAAAAGACCGGGAAAGTGCCCAAAACCAAAATTAAAATGCTTATAGTAATGAATGAAAATAAAACAATTTGCGTTATTAAGTCTCCGACTAGATATGCCTTCAACCGTCCAAGTAGTCTCGAGCACGTCCAAGCGGTAAGCATCCTCCTCTAAACCTGAAACTCACACTAACATACACACAAAGTCAGCTTGAGCTGAGTGAGTTCAAGTTTTAGTAATTGACATTTAAATAAATCATTCCAAGGGTTTAAATATAAAAACAAGATTATATAACATTCCAAGAGTCTAAAATATAATACGGGATACGAACAGTTAGGCCATCATCAACACTAAGTATTCATACTTAGACATCTATATACATCCATATATTTATATCCCTATAAATATCATCCAAATAATAACATCAGGGTCGAGCACACGTACAACCCAAACACGTAACATCTCATCCGATGGTGATCATGCCACACGGGCCTCCCCCCTCACGGGCTTTTCAGGGCCCGCCACAAGATTTAAGAACTTGAGTAGTATAGTTTGGCCCGGCCAAGATCACCATCCATCCTTATGTAAACATGAAGTAGGCATACGCAAACATCCTTAGTCAATAACGACTAATTAACATCGCCAAATATTGACCATACAATAACGCATGTATAAACACGCGTATACATATATGTGTGTGTGTGTATCATCCCAAATATATCATCATGAAAGTAAACCTATGGTCATAAAGTAACACCTGCATACACATTCATAAATATCATCTCATGACTTACTATAATACGAGTAAGCCTATATCCTTGAGTCTAGACCATGAGTAACATCTATCACCTTATAAAATATATATCCATAAACGAGCCTCAAATATCCTAAGGCATAGAATATAATTCACCCATATTTTCATGAACCCACAATCACAAGTAAGGCCATATAAAAACCATTCAATTTGATTAAACAAGTATAGTCGGATAAAACTATAATATGGTGTGTATGCTAGCTCAAAAACGTAAAGAAAGAGTAAAACGGGCATCATGAACTCACCTAACATTAGGCACACAATCACAACGGGCTAGAAGACCCTTAAGTACTCCCACAACACAAAAACCTGTCAGATTACGAACAAGAATTACTAACGGTACCGAACCGACTCGTTTATCCTACGAGGCGTTCTAACATGGTTCAAGTTACCTAAAGCCTCGACCAAACCCAAGGAACAGACTACCGGGCCTTGTTCTCCATGTTCACTGAGTCAGTGCAAGAAGACCTAGAATAAATAGATGCTGATGCTTTCGAAGATATGGACATTAAATGGCAAGCAGCTATGCTAGCAGTGAGGAACAAAAGGCTGTACAACAGGACAGGTAGAACAAGCTTCAATGGTCCAACTGAAAGAATTGGTTTTGACAAATCCAAGGCTATCTGTTACAACTGTCAACAACTGGGACACTTTGCAAGAAAATGTAACATGCCAAGGCAAACGGGAAATCAATTGAATCAAAATCAATTCTACCAAAACCAGAATCAAAATTTCCAGCAGCAAAGAAATCAGATTACTAACCAGAACCCCTACCAAAATCCTAACAGACCTCAACAGCAAACATTTCAACCTCAAAGAAACAACCATTGCAGGCTCAAATAAACCAGAACAGACCAAATCAAAACAATGTGAACCAGCAGAGAGACCAAGAAAAGGTGGCTGTTACCAGGGTATCACAGGATGGGGAATTCGATTGGAGTAATCATGCAGCTAAAATTGAGAGGGCAAATGTTGCATTCATGCCAAAAGTGAATGACCAGGCTGAATCTTCAAATACTCAGGTACAATCTGATGTCTCAATTTCTGATCTTCTTGTTACTATTGACAAACTTAATCAGGAGATTGGAAAATGGAAAACTGAGTGTGGGAGGAAGGAAGCCTTTTTGAATGTGTATGAAGCTAGTGAAGCTACCTATGAAAGTCAAATCAAAGGACTTGAGGATAACTGTATGATGGCCTACCAGACCCAATCAAGAATGACCATTGAAATAGAAGGGTTGAAAAAGATGTACGCAGAAGAAAAGATCAAGAATGCTGAATTGCTGATTTAAATGGATTTCTTGAAGAACCTTGTTTCTACTAGAAATATTGTGGGATATGTTGATAAAATGACTAAAGAAGAGAAGTACAAAAATGTTCCACCGCCTTTTTGTGACAGCTACCCACTGAAAGTAGACAAGGAAATTAGAAGTGAATATCTTCAGCAGTTCAAGAATGTGTTTGATGACAAAGAAGAATTTGCAAAGCAATATGATGACGTTTATGTAGATCAAAATGGAGAATATGTAGTAAGGAAGACTGAGGAACAAGAGACTAAAAATAATGAAAATAAGTTAAGTGAGAAAAAGAAGTGGAGTGAGTACTCCAGTGAAGAAAGTAACTGCAGCTATGGAAGCTCAAAGTCATCTAAGAGCAAAAAGAAAGGAATATTAAGCAAAAAGAAAAGTGAAAAGATTCCTCTTCTGCCAAAAATGACTCCAACAACGAAAAAGCACTATGAGAAGATCAGAAGAGAGCATGTGGTGTTTGACATCTGTGCAAGACCACAGACTGAAATCATGAAAAGAATAGAAGATAATGTGAAATCTTCCTCTGATCAGTCACATCCTCCAATTTATCCAGTCTTCTCAAACCATGAACTGTTTGACATTGGAGATGTGGAATATGTTCAAATGAGAAGATCTGTTGGAAATGAAACAGAAAGCAGTTTGAGAACCCAGTCCAAGTTCAAGCCTGTTGTATTTGTCAAAGAGAAATATCATTTGGTGCCTGATCTGAACAAACCAATAAAGATGGATTTCAACAATTCACTATGTCCTAAAACCTCCCTAGGCTTTGATTTTCCCAAACCCAGTGACAAAATTAAAGACAAGCAATTGCTTGAAGATATGAGGAGCTATGCAAAGATCTGATGCAAGAAGTGTGAAGCATATGGTCATCACACTGACTCTTGTTGGTTTGAGGAGGAAGAATTTGAAGTTCCTAATGTGATTTGTAGGTTTGATATGAAAGGATACAAGAAAATGTATCAAAGATATCTAAATGAAGAAAAAGGCAGTTCAGATGATGAAAAGAATAGGTCAGTGCCTGAAAAGAAACTGAAACAAGTTTTAAAAATCCAAGATGAACCAATTGTGTCTAGCAAACCTGCAAAGAACAAAAGGTCGAGTGAAAAAGGAAAAGAGAAGATTAGACCTGGCGTTCTGAATGGAGATGAGAAATATCGGATGAAGCAGGGATTTGAAGCAAGAGGGTTCCAATGGAAGACTAAGAAGGAGATGACTGAAAAGAAGAACTATGTGATTGACCAAACTGAATATCCATGCAAAACACAAGTGGTGAAGAATGGGTCAGACTTTGACACAGAAGAAGATTGTGAAGTTGTGTATGAAGACCCACTTCCAGTTCCAGTTCCAACTCCTGATGACTCTTCCACTGATACTGAATTACAATCTGATGCAGTTTGTGCACCAGATTCAAACTAATGCTATTTTGTGTATGTGCAGGAGCAGTCCCTAAACAAGAATGACTCATGGTATATGGACAGTGGATGTTCCAGGCACATGACCTGTGATAAAGGAGTACTAATAAACTATGAAAAGAAATATGAAGGGCCAGTTGCCTTTGGGAGTGATGAATATGGAGGAACACTCACAAATGGCAAAGTATCATTTGAGAATGTGCTGCATGTTGAAGGACTACAATACAACTTACTCAGCATTTCTCAAGTTTGTGATAAAGGATACAAAGTGGCTTTCAATGATAAACATTGCCTGATCTAGAAGCCTGAATTTGTTATTCCAACTGACATGATTATGATGATAGCTCCAAGAAATGGCAACCTCTATGAACTGAGAATGAATACTGCATCTTCAAGAGGAGGTTCATGCTTTGTGTCAAAAGCAACTGAGAATGAAACTAAGCTGTGGCATAGGATGATGTGGCATGTGAATTTAAAGAACATGAACAAACGTGTAAAAGGTGAACATGTTGTTGGCCTTCCAACAAGAGAGTTCAAATTGGAAGAAAAATGCACATCCTGCCTGCAAGGGAAACAACACAAATCCTCACATAAAAGCAAAATGATAAATACTATTGATGAGGTCTTGGAACTGCTACATATGGATCTTTTTGGTCCTGTAAGTGTTCCAAGTATTAGGAACAAAAGATACTGTTTGGTAATTACTGATGATTATTCAAGGTTAACTTGGGTATACTTTATGGCCAGCAAAGATGAGACTGCAGAGTAAATCAGAATGTATGTGCTAAAAATGGAAAATCAACTTGAAAGGAAGGTGAAGGTCATTAGAAGTGACAATGGGACAGAGTTCAGAAATGGATTAATGGATGAATTTTGCACTTCTAAAGGTATCTTTCAACAATACAGTGCTCCCAGAACTCCTGAACACAATGGTGTTGCAAAAAGAAGAAACAGAACATTAATTGAAGCTGCAAGGACCATGATTGTTGATGCAAATTTGCCAGTTACTTTCTGGGCAGAAGCAATCAACACTGCATGTTATGTGCAGAATAGGGTTCTATTGAACAAGGCTCAAAATAAGACTCCATATGAGGTTATCTTTAAAAGAAAGCCTTATGTGAAGTTCTTAAAGCCTTTTGGATGCAGATGCTCACTACTGAATACAAAGAACTATTTGAACAAGTTCCAATCCAAATCTCTGGAATGCTTCTTTGTAGGTTATTCATCTCATTCAAGGGCTTATAGAGTCTATGTGAAGGAGCACATGGTGGTTATTAAAACTTCTGACATCATCTTCAATGAAAATCATTTCAATAATGTTGAAGGACCCAAGTGGCTGTTTGACTTAGAAAAGATGATCAAATCATTCAAAATCTACAGTGAAGATATGGATGACAGCATGTACAGAATCAGCTTTGAAGATAAAGAAAAGCAAAAACAAGTTAATCTGGACAAGCTATGATCATCTGTTGCTCCTGAGTCTAATGGATTTAACTTTGAAAGGAACAACCTTCAAGCTGCTGAAGTTGATACAAATGGACAAGATGATGCAGTAGAAGTCTCTAATGAAGGACCAAGTGAACTAGAGAGTGAACCAATTCAAAGTCAGCAACCTGATCAGACTGAACGGACAAATCAATTTGAAGTAAGGTTCCAGTCTTTGTTTGACTCTCCGCAATTAGGGTCAAATGAAGCATCTTCATCAGAGATAAATCAAGTTGAAGCATATGATGAATCCCAAATGAGAATTGAAGATGATTCTTCTATGTTAAACATGACTAATCTTGAAACAGAAGTATATGCACAACAAGTTGTGCAAACCACCTCTGTTGAAAGAAATCACCTAGCAGAGAACATAATAGGAGACTTGCATGAAAGAGTGACAAGAAGTTCTTCTGAAAGGGCAAACATCTGCCTGTATGCCTGCTTCTTATCCCAAGTTGAACCCAAGAACATTAATCAAGCCTTGAAAGACAACAGCTGGGTAGAAGCTATGCAGGAAGAATTAGTCCAATTCAAAGACCTACAGGTATGGGACTTGGTTGACAAGCCCAGAGGCAAGTATACTATTGGAACCAAATGGGTTTTCAGAAACAAGAAGGATGAAAGAGGAATTTTTATTAAAAACAAAGCAAGACTGGTAGCTCTAGGATGCTTACAAGAAGAAGGAGTGGAGTTTGAAGAAGTTTTTGCTCCAGTTGCAAGACTATAAGCAATCAGAATCTTTCTGGCATATGCATCATCCATGAATATAAAAGTCTATCAATTGGATGTCAATTCTGCATTCTTAAATGGGAAAATTGATGAAGAAGTCTATGTCACTCAACCTCCTGGTTTTGAAGATCCAGTCCACCCCAACAAGGTTTACAAGCTAAGCAAGGCACTGTACGGATTACATCAAGCACCAAGAGCTTGGTATGATGAGCTGTCAAATCACTTGTTGGAAAATGGTTTCTGTAGAGGGGCAATTGACAAGACTCTCTTCTACAAAAGAAGGAACAAAGACATGCTGCTGCTGCAAGTGTATGTGGATGACATTATCTTTGGTTCTACAAATGAACAAATGTGCAAACAGTTTGAACAAGTGATGAAATCCAAGTACAAGATGAGCTCAATGGGAGAAATGAATTTCTTCCTTGGACTTCAAGTGCAATAGAAGGATGATGGGATTTTCATAAATCAATCCAAATATGTACAAGAGATTCTTAACAAATTCAACTGCCAAACCACAAGACAGTGTCCACACCAATGGATACACATGAGAAAATGGTACCTGATGAAAAGGGGGAGCCAGTGGACCAGCATTAGTATAGGGACAAGATAGGATCACTGATGTATCTTACATCATCTAGGCCAGATATTATATTTGCTGTGTGTGTCTGTGCAAGATTTCAAGCTAACCCCAAGGTTTCACATATGCTAGCAGTCAAGAGGATATTCAGTTACCTAAAGGGAGAACCAGATTTGGGGATTTGGTATCCAAAGAACCTTTCTTTTGAGTTGATTGCCTACACAGATATTGACTATGATGGTTGCAACATGAGCAGGAAATCAACCTCAGGAGGCTGCTAGTTTTTAGGGAACAGGTTGGTGTCATGGCAATGCAAGAAACAGACTACAGTGTCTATCTCAATTGCTAAAGCTGAATACATTGCTACATCTGCTTGCTGTGCACAGGTTTTATGGATTCAAAATCAACTGCTGGACTATGGTCTTTCTTACTTACTCCTATCTTAATTGATAATACTGCTGCTATGTTTATTGTTAAGAATCCAGTCCAACATTCTAAGACTAAGCACATTGAAATTGGACATCATTTCATTAGGGATTGTCAAGAAAAAGGGCTAATAGAAATGAAAGGGGTAGGCACATCTGATAATTTGGCTGACTTGTTCACCAAACCTTTAGATAAGACCAGGTTTCATTTTTTGTTAAAATGCCTAGGAATGATAAATGCTGATGAGGTTTAATTTAGGATGTGTGCTTAAGTGAGGTGCTTACTGATGATCTATGATACTCACTTTGAATGTTTGCATGATGATTTGCTATGATTGAATGATAATTGAAATTGCATGAATCATGTATGTGACTTCTCTTGTGTGAAACTGAGTTTAGTACTTTGATATGTGCTTGTATGATAAATTTTTATGATTCTAAGTACTTCAAGCATGAATCTGTGCTTGATGATATGCTTATTGCTCTTCGAGCACAAGCTTAGGCGTCTGAACGACTATTCTAAGTCATTCGAGCACAGATGTCATTGCTCAATAGCTTGAGCATAGAATGTTGTCTTGAAAACTTTTGAAGTGTTTCGAGCATGCTTCTGTGAAAGATGGGTGTTTAATGCTCTTCGAGCACAAACATCCCATACTTAGAAATTTTTTCTAACTCGAGCATGAATGTTTTCACCAGTGGTCGAGCATGTATATGTGTTGAGGATATAGGTCGAGCACAAAAGTCTTTCGAGCACAATCACTGAAATGATATACTTCTAAGTTTGCTCGATAGACTTTCGAGCATGCTCGATGAAGTTCTGAGCATGCTCAATAGACTTGAGTGATACTTTGATGTGTCTATGCTATCTGAAAGTTTGTGTTTTGATTCTGTAAAAGTGTGTGCTTAATTACAAATGCTTAAATGACAACACCATCTTTAAAATCACTGTTCTTCAATTGAATTCTCAAAAGGAAAATGGTTTTTGAATGGTAAAAGATTTTGATTAAGCAACACTGTTTTTGGTGACAATAAACAAGAGAAATGATGACTTATCCAAGTTCCCAGCTTCAGAAAGGCAAGAAACTGATTTCTGGGAAACTGAATCCAACCTAATTGGGAAATGATAGAAAACTGTTTAAGATAACTAACCCATGGATTGTAAGTTCAAAAGGCTTTAAGTACAGTTATTGGCAAAGTATGGTAGCTTTCCATAGTCTGTAGATGTAATATGTGATATACACTTAAACTGGCTGAAGTATGATGTGGTGAAACATTGGAAAATAAGGTATGTTCTCTAGCACATCTCTCCGGATGATAGGCAGAAATGTTATTATCCAATCATACACGAGCCCGTTGGTGTTTCTGGTCTACAAAAATCTATTAAGTATTTGAGCATATACAAATTATTGATATATGGAAAACCTCTCAAAAGAAAAGAGAGAGAAAAAGATTGAAAAATATATAAAGATCAAAAGTTCAATATATATATACTTAGGCATAAGATTTCGAGCTAAGGAACTTAATGGAATATTTGGTGAAATAGTTCGAGCAAACTTGAAGACCTAGACACTTAGGCTGTGTGTTCGAGTACGGGAATAGGAAAGATTTAATATGCTAAGGCTTTCGAGCATAGGAGTACGTCGCGCATATAGGGCTATAGAAGTCTAGAGCAAAGGTTCTAACACTGGAATACATCTCGAGCATCGAGTAGTGATGATATAATTCTGAGTATCTCGAGCATGAAGCATAGTCGAGTAGGGTCAAATTACTTGTCTGACTTAGGATTGAATGATTTTTGACAAGTACACTCCAGCACACTACACCTCGAGTATGACTCAATGGTCTTTAGTATACTAATTTAAAGTAATCGAGCACAAGTATTGAGGAATATTATTCTTGTCTCACATGGTTGTACCATGTACTCGAGCAAGGACAGCAAATATTCCAAGTACATCGAGCAAGGGTTGTACCATGTACTCGTGTACAGACGTGGTCAACTTTTATTTTGGTTGTATACTCGAGCAAGGGAGGTACATTTAAAATTTGAAATTAAATGACAATTGTCGTGTGCTAGACGACAAACCAAGGTACTGTACCTCCCAAACGTTAAGTATAAAAGGGGGACTTAGACGGTTTTTCAAACAATTCTTTCTGATAAACCTAAACAAACGAACCCTTTGCTCGCGCTATCTCCCCCTTGCTCGCTATTCTATAACTTGCTTAATTTCACTTATACTATAACCATTAGCTCTGTTTCGACTTCGGTAAGACATCGTTGTTCAATAATCGTCGCACCATTTTCGAAATTAGGGTTTCTAATTGAACTAATTGACTAATTGTTTACTTGTTCTGTCAGGTGCGCATACCACTACGGAACAGGTTAATTGAAGACGCCATTAACCTTCTATCTCTACCCATACATTAGTTGTGCAAGCTTATGTACTGACAATTTTTCTTGTTCTTGCAGAACTGATGGCCTTTAAATTTGAAAAGAGGCACAATATGTGCGCTCAATTAGAGCTTGATGAAGAAAACATGGAGTTAGAGGTCATGATAAACTTTCTAAGAAACTCAAACTTACGAATGGCACTGACAGGAAACCCCACACTCTACCGGAACCATCTTGCTGACTTTTGGCAGTCTGTGACCTATGTCAATGACGTCAATGGAAAAAGGATCGAAGCATCTGTGTTGAACAATGACATTGAAATTACAGAGGCCTCCATTCGCGTTGCTTTAAACCTAAATGATAACTTCGAAGCTCAACAATGGTATTCAGTTCCAAGACGAGAACGGATTTTTACGGTTAAAACCTTTGTTTTTACATAAAAACCGACACTATGAAAGAAATGGTTTGATTGTTGGTATAGTTTGCTTGGTATAGTGTTATTGTGCTTGTAAGTATTGTATCTAGTGGCTAGCGAAGGCTAGAAACCCGGATCTTTGCGATCTAACGCTAGAAAACACAAGATAGTTCGGTTTTCGTGTGAGTTAATGATTTTGGACAGATTGTAGCGTGCTTAGAGTTGGGTCACGAAATTTCACAGAGATGATCTACACATGAAAATAAGAGATCTGTGAATTTTTGGTAATTTTTGGATAAAAGATGAATATTTGGTGAATTTAATGCTCGGTTTTGGCCAAAAATGGTGAAAAATAGCTAAACTTGATGAAAAATTCTGAAAAATTTAGGATAAGCTTTTTATAACATATAAAAGTCACACACAAAATTTTAGCTCAGTTGGAAAAGTCTAAAGGGGCTTTTCGGTAAAACGAGTTCTAGGGCTTTCTAGCTCGGTTTTTGTGAAAATGGCTTGAAATATGAGTTTTGGGTTCTGGAAAAATTCCAGGGAGTCATGAGAATGGCAAGGATCATCCCGGAAAAATTTGGGATTTTTCTAAAGTCTTTTGGTATTTTTGACATATTTAGTGTTTTAATAAGGTTTAAAAATAGATAAATAAAGGTAAATATAAGAAAATAAATCTGGAAAATTTTTATTAAGTTTCTTACTGTCAAAATAAGGGTTTTGCAAAATTTCAAGACCCGAGACTAAACGGGTAATTATTTGTGCTAAAAAGAACATAAAAACAAATTTCTAAAGCTTAAAACGTGTAAACCGGCAAAACTCGCATAAGCGAGCTGACTGGTATATAAAAACCTAAAAATTGACCATTTTCATAAAACTAAGTAAATTAAGTAAAAATAAATCATCCGAAAATAATTCGGATGATTTGGGTAATTTTAACCGATTTTACTGTTTCCGGCACCTAAATGACGGAAACGGGCTCCGCGGCCAAACGGGGTGTCCAAACCGAGCTCTAATTTCATCACTTTAACTAAATTAACAGTCAAACACCATTTTTGGGTTAAGTGTGAATAAACTCATTTTTGAAACTAAAAACGGATGACCGTGCTAGGCACGCAAATCAAGGAAAACATAAAAATGATAATTTTGACCATCCGACTCTAAGTAATGGCACAATCTGAGTCCTTAGGAGTGTCACGGGGTTAACATTGTCCCCGGATCGAGTACAGTACTGGGTTAACAATGTCCCCAGATGTGCCGATTAACACGGATTTAATTTATGGGAATTATATAGTAACGACTAGATATTATATTACAGATCCAGGCACGTAGCTGTTCATTGTATTACCCACCGACTCACAAAAAGGTGAGTTTTCAAGAGCCCCTTTTACTGAACTGTTTTAAATATTTTCCCGGGGCGGAAAACATGTCTTTGTTAAAATATTTAAGTACATACCGATCGTATGGAAACACTTGTATATTTATATATATATGGTTTGATGCATAGAATATATAAATTGTTTATCGTGTGGAATTGTTCTGGGGTAACATAGTTCCCAGGGGTTATTATTGTTCTGGGGTAACATAGTTCCCAGAGGTTATTATTGTTCTGGGGTAACATAGTTCCCAGAGGTTATTATTGTTCTGGGGTAACATAGTTCCCAGAGGTTATTATTGTTCTGGGGTAACGTAGTTCCCAGAGGTTATTATTGTTCTGGGGTAACATAGTTCCCAGAGGTTATTATTGTTCTGGGGTAACATAGTTCCCAGGGGTTATTATTGTTCTGGGGTAACGTAGTTCCCTGAGGTTATTATTGTTCTGGGGTAACATAGTTCCCAGCATAATTTTATTGCTAATAAATGGTTATTAAAATGATCTGTCAGTGTTTATTTAAATTAGTGAAACTCACCAACTATTCGTAGTTGACCCGTTTTCTTACATGTTTTCTAGGTATGCCCAAGATGGAATGATTGAAATGTGCTTAATGATCTGTGCTACTTGTTGGAAGCTTGCTGATCTATATTTTGTAATGAATATATTAATGTCTTATCGGTAAAACTCGTGTGTAACACATAGACAGTAACGGAACTAGCTACAATGTAATATGATATAAATTAATGTAGTGTTATTTTCTTTATAAGCAATACTGTTGATATCAGATGTGTCTGTTGCATCCCGTGTACGTTTCCGCTGCGGTTACGGGGTGTTACAGAACTTGGTATCAGAGCCATTGGTTATAAAGAATTAGGATGTCTGAAAGAGATACCTAAAATATAACCAGTAGCTCAAGTATTATAGGATCTGAATATCAACTAATAATTTATTGTGACGGGATCTGGATGAACTTGGATGGACAAGTGAGTTATTATGGTCCGGAACATAATAACAGACTTGTCTGCACGGGAGAATTCAGGGGAAGTCATGAGGAACTTTAAATAGGTAAAATTGGCAACATATGTGTAAATATATGATAATATTATTATGTGGTAAAGTTGTATAAATAAGTATGTATTAATTTGATTATGAATTACACTATGGAAAGAACTATATGCTTGTTAACTTGTGTGCAGGTAAAAATGTCAAGCCCGCATAGCTTATCAGTAGAGGAGGATCCGGAGGAGGTTAGCCCCGGAAACTCTGGGAGCTTACACGTGTCTTCCGACTCCGAGCCTAGCGAGGCGAGTCACAGGAGCTCGAGCCAGTCCTCCCCGGCCCGGATCGTCAGATCCCCTACTCCACTCGCACCGCAGGCCACCTCTGTCCCTCCGGGATTTGGTCCTCGCCTTACGGCGCGGATCAGCATTCCGCGTGTCCCACCGACCTCTCCCCCACCCCGACCTGCTACTCGTCGGGGAGAGTCCTCATCTCAGCCCGAGCCGATGGCTCTACCTGTCTGGGGCCTTCCGAGACAGGAGCGGGATGCGGCAGCCTGGCTACGAGTGCTCACAGAGCAAGTAAATGAGCACTCAGCCGCCCTGACCGTGGGGGTACAGAGACGGGTGTACCTTGGTGATCGCATACTGGATTGCCAGTATGCAATCGACTGGTTGACAAGGGAGTGCTCGTACTCCCTAATGATGGTTCAGCGGTTAGAGGCGTGGCTCCGGGGGGTGGTGGCAGTAGTGGTGGCGTTGGTGGCAGTGATGATGTGGTGGGCATACCACCGTGTTTAGTAGTTGTGTTTGGATGGGGTTAGTCAGGGACCATTTTCTTTTTGATACTCTGTGTAAGTAGTTAGTGGTGATACTAACACGGAGTAAATCTTGGTTAGTTATGATACAACCACTGGCCCCTTGGGTGGGTCTCTTTTGGGCATATCTTTATAGATACTTTTGGGTATCATTCAAGCACTGACCCTTTTACGGGTTATGTCGAGATGATACCGACATAGGGCCCTTGTAATAAAACTTAGTTATGTAATGTTGACTGGAAAGTATGTAAACTGATGTTTGTGTAATATGTATCCATGTTTACAAATGAATGAAATATGTATTGTGTTTTATGATTTGAGATGGTATTGATTATATGTATTTCTTTGATGATTGTGTAGAATGGCACCGAAAAGATCAACGAAAATATCGGAAGTAGATGTGAGCCGTTTGATTGCTCAACAGTTGGAGGTGGCGATACCGGATATAGTATCGCGCATCGCCGCCAGTATCAACAACTCGACCAATCCAACCCCTCCGAGCAATCAAACGCCCATAAATAATGACGGGGAACAAAATGCTAATCCTCCAAGGAATGATAACACTATTCCGAGTAATGACGCACCGCCTAGGGTGGTCGTTACTGACAGCAATGGCCCTATACCTACGGTAGAGACAAACCGTACTGAACCAATTCGTGCATCCAGGGGATGTTCGATCAAGGATTTTATGTTGTGCAAGCCATTAGGGTTTAGCGGGTCTGAAGGACCGAATGGGTTAGTTAAATGGATAGAGAAAATAGAATCAGTGGTGAATATTAGCAACTGTCCCGAGGATTGTGTCGTTAAGTACGCCACTTGTACATTCACCGACCATGCCTTGACATGGTGGAACACCATAGTACAAACTCGAGGTCAGGCGGCGACAAATCGCATGACCTGGACAGAGCTTAAGGCTCTCGTTTTGGAACATTTCTGCCCAAAGAATGAATTACAGAAACTGGAAAATGAGTTGTGGAACCTGGAAATGCAGGGGGCGGATCATTTGGGATATACAAACCGGTTCAATGAGCTGTCACGATTAGTACCATGGTTGGTCACACCAGAGGCAAAAAGGGTGGAGCGTTATATTTGGGGACTAACTCCAGTAGTGAGGAGTATAGTTAACGCGGGGGGACACCAAACGTATGAGGGTGCAGTGACACAGGCCGGTATTGTCACGTATGATTTCTTAAGGAGTGGATCACTAAAGGTGACAGGAGAGTCTGCTGGGGGAAAGCGAGGTACGTATGACAATAGGATCCGAGAGAAGCAGCAAGGTAAACGGGCTAGACCCACTGCCCAGAACTACGCTATGACTAGTTCGGGCGGAAGGCAAGAACCGCAGAAGGGAATGTTTCCTAAGTGCGGGAAATGTGGTTACCACCATAGTGGCGTGTGCAAAGAGGTGGTGTGCCACCGGTGCGGCAGGATTGGGCACAGCACCAAAATGTAGGACAAACCTGAACAACCTAAATCGACAACCGCAACCAATTCGTGCTCAACCATTTAGGACCCAACCAGCCCTGCAGCAAAACCCGCAAGGAAACCAAATGGTGACCACTAGCCGTGCCTGCTACGAATGCGGCAGCACGGATCACTTCAAAAGAAACTGCCCGAAACTGAACCAAGGAGGAAACGGGAGACAACCCACGGGTCAGGCATCGTCGTCCAACCCGGCGAGAAGCCGAGCTTTCGTGATAGGGGCGAGCGAAGCACGCCAGGACCCCAGCGTAGTGACAGGTACATTCCTTGTTTCTGACCATTACGCTTCAATATTATTTGATACGGGTGCTGATAGAAGTTTTGTCTCCGTTAAATTCCTATTAATAGCAAACATGCCGGTTAGTGAACCCATAGAACCCTATACCGTAGAAGTCGCTAACGGTAAGACCATGATAGTCAATCAAATCGTTCGGAATTGTCCTTTTATTCTAAACGAACAATCCTTTCTGATTGACTTGTTACCGGTAGAACTGGGTAGTTTTGATGTGATAGTGGGAATGGATTGGTTAGCACGCAACAAGGTAGAAATAAATTGTGAAAAGAAAGTCGTCAAGATCCGGGTGTCGGATGACGAGGAGGTATTAGTGCAGGGAGAAAAATCCGGCACCATGATACCATTTATATCCCACCTCAAGGTGTTGAAATATATACGTCAGGGATGTGTGGCGTATCTAGCGAGCCTGACGGCCGCTGATTCTGAGGAAAAACGGGTGGACGATATTCCAGTGGTGCGCGAATTTCCACAAGTTTTCCAAGAAGAACTTCCTGGATTACCGCCAACCCGACAAGTTGAATTCAGAATCGACTTACTTCCTCAAGCTGGCCCTGTTGCTAAGGCCCCTTACAGACTTGCACCGTCCGAGATGCAAGAATTATCCAACCAGTTGCAGGAATTGTTGGATAAGGGATTTATTCGTCCCAGCTATTCCCCGTGGGGTGCACCTGTACTATTTGTGAAAAAGAAGGACGGAAGCCTTCGAATGTGCATTGACTACAGGGAATTGAACAAGTTAACCATCAAAAATAGGTATCCTCTTCCCCGAATCGATGATTTGTTCGACCAACTACAAGGTGCGAGCTATTTCTCAAAGATTGATCTTAGATCGGGATACCACCAAGTTAAAATTCAGGAGGAGGATATCCCAAAAACCGCGTTTCGGACTCGCTACGGCCACTATGAATTTTTAGTTATGCCTTTTGGACTAACAAATGCGCCAGCGGTGTTCATGGATCTCATGAATCGAGTCTGTAAACCCTATCTTGACAAATTCGTCATCGTGTTTATTGACGATATTTTGATATACTCGAAGAGTAAAGAAGAACACGAGCGACATTTGAGGTTAATTTTGGAACTTTTGGATCAGGAGAAGTTGTATGCAAAATTCTCCAAATGTAACTTCTGGTTACAAGAAGTGCAATTCCTTGGTCACATTATAAATCATCAAGGAATACACGTCGATCCAAGTAAGATTGAAGCAATTAAGAATTGGCAAGCACCTAAATCTCCAAAGGAAATCCGCCAATTCTTAGGCTTAGCTGGGTACTATCGTCGATTTATTGAGAATTTTTCCAGCATTGCCCAACCTTTAACCCTACTGACCCAAAAGGATCGAAGGTATGATTGGGGTGAAGAGCAGGAAGCGGCGTTTCAAACGCTAAAGCAAAGATTGTGCCAAGCGCCAATCTTAAGTCTCCCCGACGGAGACGATGGATTTGTTGTAAATTGTGACGCATCCCGTAAAGTGTTAGGATGCGTGTTGATGCAAAATAAAAAGGTCATAGCCTATGCGTCTCGACAGTTAAAAGTTCATGAGAAAAACTACACTACTCATGACTTGGAACTGGGAGCAGTCATCTTTGCCCTTAAAATCTGGAGACACTATCTCTACGGTACAAAGTGCACCATCTTCACTGATCATAAAAGTTTGCAACACATATTCGATCAGAAAGAACTGAATATGAGACAACGAAAGTGGGTCGAGTTACTAAGCGACTATGACTGTGACATCCGATATCACCCCGGCAAGGCTAACGTTGTAGCCGATGCCTTGAGTAGGAAAGATCGAGTTAAGCCACTACGCGTGCGAGCGTTGGGGATAATAGTCCGGTCAAACCTTTCGGATTTGATTCGAGTCACTCAACGCGAGGCGTTGAAAGAGGACCAATTGGATAAAGAAGGACTTTACGGGAATGAGAAGAATTTCGAACAGCGTGTGGACGAAATTCTCTATTTCAAAAATCGGATTTGGATCCCGACCCTCCATGACCTTCGTGATTTGATCATGGATGAAGCGCATAAATCGAAATATTCCATACATCCGGGATCAGATAAAATGTACAAGGATGTGAAAGAATTTTACTGGTGGCCAGGTATGAAAAAGAATATAGCCACATACGTCGGCAAATGTACGACATGTGCGAGAGTTAAGGCGGAGCACCAGAAACCCTCGGGAATGCTACAACAGCCGGAAATTCCCGAATGGAAGTGGGAGCAGATCACAATGGATTTTGTGACACATCTTCCCAAGACACCCCGAGGTCATGATGCGATTTGGGTAATCGTGGATCGATTAACCAAATCGGCACATTGTATTCCGATTAGGAATACTTTTAACACTGAGAGACTTGCGCAGATTTATATAAATGAAATAGTGTCTCGTCATGGCATCCCCATCTCGATCATCTCCGATAGGGATAGCCATTTCACCTCCAAACTTTGGCAAGCTGTCCAAGAAGCATTGGGAACACGTATTGACCTAAGCACAGCTTACCACCCTCAGACCGATGGTCAGTCTGAGAGGACCATTCAAACTTTGGAGGATTTGCTTCGTGCTTGCGTACTGGACTTTAAGGGAAATTGGGATCAACATCTCCCACTCGTTGAATTTTCCTATAATAACAGTTATCACAGCAGTATAAAGGCAGCACCTTATGAAGCATTGTATGGGCGGAAGTGCCGATCATCACTTTGCTGGTCCGAAGTGGGTGACTCGCAGGTCATTAGATCGGATCTGGTCCAGGAGACGACCAGCAAGATTCTTGAAATTAAGAACAACCTAAAAGCCGCGCGGGACCGGCAGAAGAGTTATGCCGATACCCATCGAAAACCGTTGTCATTTGAGAAGGGTGAAAAGGTATATTTGAAAGTATCACCCTGGAAAGGAGTGGTCAGATTTGGAAAGGCGGGGAAGTTGGCCCCTAGATATATTGGACCATTCATTATCACTGCAAAGATCGGTCCGGTAGCTTACCGACTAGAACTGTCTGAGGAACTAAGTGCAGTTCATAACGTGTTTCATGTGTCAAATTTGAAAAGATGTCTGGCGGATGAGACATCGGTGTTACCCTTAGAGGGTGTTCAAATAAGTGATAGGCTCAACTTCGTAGAGGAGCCCATTGAAATAGTGGACGGTAAGATCAAGCAACTTAGACACAATAAGATCTCGTTGGTCAAAGTTAGATGGAATTCGCAACGAGGCCCAGAATTTACTTGGGAACGAAAGGATGAATTTCGGAAGAAATACCCCCACCTATTTCCTCGAAAGGGAGTAGTTGACGCGTAAAATTTCGAGGACGAAATTTTTATAACGGGGGGAGAATGTAACGATTCCGGCAAATCCAGGTATACCCTAGCCGGTATATACTATTTACGTGTCATTTAATATTGATTATACGAGTTATAGTACGTTTATACGAGTATATATGATTCATAGTACGAATCATACTCGATTATATAGTGAATCGTATTGGAATTACAATTAACCAATGAACGATTATTGAAACCCGAACGAATCGTGAATTACATTATAGACGAAGCATATAATGTTTAGTGATGTTTACGAAGCATTAATGCTTCGGGATAAGTGAATTATAGCACAGAAAAAGGATTTCGATTTATTAGTACGTCGGTACGATAAACGAAACCTTTAACATCAAACCAAGCAAGAGACGATCGATCAAACCGAAAAAGATGCACAAATACCGACAATATGATGTTTTAATGTTATGGTTTGAGTTTTTAAAGTCTTTAAATCAGATTTATGTAAATTTTATTTTAACCCGAAAAACGACCATTTTATGCTCGTTTTAAGCCGAATTACGAGTTTAAACGAGAAACGAACTGAACCAGACTATCCACAACATTATCCGGATTGTGTAATCCAAATATGTGGCCATGGTTTGAGATGTGGGCCCCCCCCACACCACCACTTAGGCCGGCCCCTTATACACACACATTACACACTTCTTTTTCTTTTTCTAACACCAAAAACTCACAAATTCTCTCAAAATCTCTCAACTCTTTCAACATCCATCCAAGTTTCTTTGATTTCTACCAAAAACTTGAAGGTATAACACATGTTTTAAGGCTTTAATCTTGTTTCTAATTCTACAATATTGAGAAAAGGAGGTTTCATGTGAAAAATGGGTGAAAACCCGAGATGAAACCGATTCTCGTGTGATCAAGAGATGTATACAAGTTATACAAAGGATCTTGATCCAAGTAATTAGTTAAAAGAGTTTAGAATGAAATTTTACGGTTGAAATCTTGTAAAAATGAGTTTCCATGTGAAAGACGGGTGAAAACCCGAGATGAAACCGACTCTTGCATGATCAAGAGATGTATACAAGTTATACAAGGGATCTTGGTCCAAGAAATGAGTAAAAAGAGTCGAGAACGGATTTTTACGGTTAAAACCTTTGTTTTTACATAAAAACCGACACTATGAAAGAAATGGTTTGATTGTTGGTATAGTTTGCTTGGTATAGTGTTATTGTGCTTGTAAGTGTTGTATCTAGTGGCTAGCAAAGGCTAGAAACCCGGATCTTTGCGATCTAACGCTAGAAAACACAAGCTAGTTCGGTTTTCGTGTGAGTTAATGATTTTGGACAGATTGTATCGTGCTTAGAGTTGGGTCACGAAATTTCACAGAGATGATCTACACATGAAAATAAGAGATCTGTGAATTTTTGGTAATTTTTGGATAAAAGATGAATATTTAGTGAATTTAATGCTCGGTTTTGGCCAAAAATGGTGAAAAATAGCTAAACTTGATGAAAAAATCTGAACAATTTAGGATAAGCTTTTTATAACATATAAAAGTCACACACAAAATTTGAGCTCAGTTGGAAAAGTCTAAAGGGGCTTTTCGGTAAAACGAGTTCTAGGGCTTTCTGGCTCGGTTTTTGTGAAAATGGCTTGAAATATGAGTTTTGGGTTCTGGAAAAATTCCAGGGAGTCATGAGAATGGCAAGGATCATCCCGGAAAAATTTGGGATTTTTCTAAAGTCTTTTGGTATTTTTGACATATTTAGTGTTTTAATAAGGTTTAAAAATAGATAAATAAAGGTAAATATAAGAAAATAAATCTGGAAAATTTTTATTAAGTTTCTTACTGTCAAAATAAGGGTTTTGCAAAATTTCAAGACCCGAGACTAAACGGGTAATTATTTGTGCTAAAAAGAACATAAAAACAAATTTCTAAAGCTTAAAACGTGTAAACCGGCAAAACTCGCATAAGCGAGCTGACTGGTATATAAAAACCTAAAAATTGACCATTTTCATAAAACTAAGTAAATTAAGTAAAAATAAATCATCCGAAAATAATTCGGATGATTTGGGTAATTTTAACCGATTTTACTGTTTCCGGCACCTAAATGACGGAAACGGGCCCCGCGGCCAAACGGGGTGTCCAAACCGAGCTCTAATTTCATCACTTTAACTAAATTAACAGTCAAACACCATTTTTGGGTTAAGTGTGAATAAACTCATTTTTGAAACTAAAAACGGATGACCGTGCTAGGCACGCAAATCAAGGAAAACATAAAAATGATAATTTTGACCGTCCGACTCTAAGTAATGGCACAATCTGAGTCCTTAGGAGTGTCACGGGGTTAACATTGTCCCCGGATCGAGTACAGTACTGGGTTAACAATGTCCCCAGATGTGCCGATTAACACGGATTTAATTTATGGGAATTATATAGTAACGACTAGATATTATATTACAGATCCAGGCACGTAGCTGTTCATTGTATTACCCACCGACTCACAAAAAGGTGAGTTTTCACGAGCCCCTTTTACTGAACTGTTTTAAATATTTTCCCGGGGCGGAAAACATGTCTTTGTTAAAATATTTAAGTACATACCGATCGTATGGAAACACTTGTATATTTATATATATATGGTTTGATGCATAGAATATATAAATTGTTTATCGTGTGGAATTGTTCTGGGGTAACATAGTTCCCAGGGGTTATTATTGTTCTGGGGTAACATAGTTCCCAGAGGTTATTATTGTTCTGGGGTAACATAGTTCCCAGAGGTTATTATTGTTCTGGGGTAACATAGTTCCCAGAGGTTATTATTGTTCTGGGGTAACGTAGTTCCCAGAGGTTATTATTGTTCTGGGGTAACATAGTTCCCAGAGGTTATTATTGTTCTGGGGTAACATAGTTCCCATGGGTTATTATTGTTCTGGGGTAACGTAATTCCCTGAGGTTATTATTGTTCTGGGGTAACGTAGTTCCCAGCATAATTTCATTGCTAATAAATGGTTATTAAAATGATCTGTCAGTGTTTATTTAAATTAGTGAAACTCACCAACTATTCGTAGTTGACCCGTTTTCTTACATGTTTTCTAGGTATGCCCAAGATGGAATGATTGAAATGTGCTTAATGATCTGTGCTACTTGTTGGAAGCTTGCTGATCTATATTTTGTAATGAATATATTAATGTCTTATCGGTAAAACTCGTGTGTAACACCTAGACAGTAACGGAACTAGCTACAATGTAATATGATATAAATTAATGTAGTGGTATTTTCTTTATAAGCAATACTGTTGATATCAGATGTGTCTGTTGCATCCCGTGTACGTTTCCGCTGCGGTTACGCGGTGTTACACCCCCTTTTGAACAGCAAAGCCAATCCTGCTAAATTAAAATATGATAATAAATGATAATAGTAATCGAAATATTAATGAAAATGCGAAAACATACATATCCAAACAAATCGTTAAATTAAATTGGGAAGCAGATATTCCCGAATCACCGAGATAGTCCTATTCCAATTAAATCTTTAAATTAGATAAAATATAACGCGGGTAATTGAAGAATCCACGAATTACGATGAATCCTCCTATTTCCACAAAATCGTTATAAATATTATGAAATAAGTAAATTGAAGTATCCGTAATTTATCATGGAAATCTAAGTAAATAGTGAAAATTAAATTTAATAGTGAAAATGAAAATGAAAATGAAATATGAAATAATTCAACAAATTAAGAGCAACGCGAGGCTAGAAATGCATGAACCACCATAACTATTCTAATAACTAATGAAGTTATCATTAAAGCGTTCAAGGTTTTCAAGATGTATCAAAAATCAAAGTAGGGAGTTGAAATATTTACGAACCACCGTTTAATTTCAACTAAATAACGAAACTTAATAAAAATAAAAGTCCAACAATAATCATGAAAATGTCAATAAATAAAGTGAGTGATCGAGTTATACATGGATTTCCATGGAGATTCAATTAAAAGTCAATTTAATGATAAAAAATAAATTAACTAATGGAAGATTTAATTTAATTATGGAAATTAAATTTGGAGGATGAAAAATTTAGTTAATAATAAAATTACAATAATTGAGTTTTAACAATAAAGACTTATACGATGGAAGATAAGTTATGAAAAGTAACACGAGATTGAGGAAAAACAAGAGGTAGTAAAATGCTTATAGGGAAAGTTGAGGATAAATATTGAAATGCGCTCGATAGTTTATAGTTTGAGAAATTGAAATAAATGAGAGAAGATAATTTAAATAACATTACAGCAAGTGGAGCATAGCGGGAATGAGTTAGTATAAGATTTCTTGTTCGGGGAATTTTGGTTTTGTTGAGGTTGGAAGTTGTTTGGTTAATGGCATAGCAGCAGCAAACTCCTTGGTGATTCTAGTAGTCAGACGGCGATTATGAGAAGCAGGCGAACGACGTTGATTACGATGATGAAGTCTTAGGGAAAACATTCTATGAGGACCAAATATGAAATTTCACGAGATTATGGGTAAGTTTTGGAAATGAGTCAATGTGAGATAGTAGGGACACGAATTTAAATAGAATTATGCTAGTAAATTATCATGTCTTGGGGACGCGTAGAAATATAAAACTATGCGAATACATTTGAGATATTTAATTAAACCATGATTAAAAGTAAAATCCAAAAATGAAATGTGATTGGATTGGGCTTTCCATGGACTTTCCATGGTAGCTTGATAACCCAAATTAAATAACAAAACATATCAAATGATTTGTCCTCCCATGCGCTTTTCATGGCAATTTGAATGGCCCAACTAAATAAAGCAACATAAATTGTGTGAATTGGGCCTCCCATGAGCGTTCCATGGCAATTTATTGACCCAATTAAAATAACAAGTAACAAACAATTGAGTTGGTCGGCCCATGAGCATTACATGGCATTTAACTGACCCAACAAATTAACGAATTATCAAATCAATGGAGTCGGTTGGTCCATGAGCGTTACATGGCATTTAACTGACCCAACTAAATATCGAATCCAAATATAAGTATTTGGATTATCTTGTGAACCACAACGGACGATACGTTCCAACCAAAAATCAAATTGAAAATGAGTTGAGAAATGGACAATTAGAGTGCCCATGGATTTACATGGAATTTTCACCCAACTAATCATTCTAAAATAATTAAAAATAAAACATAATATTGGAAGTTTTCCTAAATTTAGCCACGAACCACTGTGAATTCGGTTTTTATAAAAGGAATGCAACTGTTTAGCCGGTTACGTTTAACCACTTAGGGTTCCGGTCGTATGACATCTTCTTCTGCTTTGGCCTAGAGGCTTGAGTACTGTGGTCAGGTTATCCTCCATGTAAGGAATAGTGTCTTACCTTTGGTTCTTGGAACCGTTTTGCCAACGTCCGACTCACAATTCTCTCCCTCCTATGGTTACTTACCGAACATGTCATACTCCCATGCTCTAATGAGAGGGAATAAAAACAAAACTCGGGAATTCTTAAGGAATTTCCCAAAATAAAAAAGAAATCTACTAAAAATAGAAGATTTAAAAAATATGGACTTCGAGCAAGCTTGGACCTTTACTACCTCGAGCATGATGTGTTATGCTCATAAGACTATCTTCTGGAATTTCTTCTAAGTGTTTAAAGCTTCGAACAAGCTATACTTCGTCAAGCAAGGATGTTATTCATCGAGTATGGATTGCTATTCAAGCAAGCAACTTAATCTATCTAGCTTAAACCAAGTATTTCTAGCATCTTGGTGGGTCAAGTATGGATAAAATATGAGAAGATCGCAAAAGTTCTAAGTATAACCTTCGAGGATGGTTCAATCTCGAGCAAGCTTCAGTACCCGAGCATGCTGAAGTTGTTCACAATAAATCCTAAGGAAAGATTGAAGAGATCAAGAAGAACATGTTTGCTCGTAGAGCTTCTTCGAGCAAAGCGAGAACAAGTTGTGAAGATTGAAGTCTGATGGAGAAGAATATTTTCTTGTTAAAATATTCTAAGTAAAGTCTACTCGAAGACATGTTTTGAGCATACCATGCATTACAAGGTTTGCTCGACAAGGATTCATCATACTCGAAGACCAGTTTTACACTTAAATATGTTTTGTCATTCTTTATGTAATCATTAGAGTTTCTCGAAAGTATGTCTAGGGTCTATAAATAGATTCCTAGGTTTCACGCACAAATAGACGAGGATATATGGAATACGAGAGCATAACAGTCAGAGCGATTACTCCTCATTTATGCTATCTCGTACCGCCGTCACGAAACCCTTGAAATTCCATGCAAACCTAATCACTGTTCATTAATGATACATTAAATATAGTGAATTTTTTTCTATTTCTTGTGTTTTGTTATATCACTCTATTCTTCATTCCCAACCTCTGTTTATACTGATTCCACTGGTATAATCCGAAGGTCTTCAGTTTTTTAGATCTGGTGTGTTCTTGTCGACTATTATTAGTTTTGCATCAGAATCAGTCCTAACAAGTGGTATCAAAGCTGTGTATGCTCATTGAAGACCATGGGTTTGAAGGTTGAGTGTTAAAGGTTGAAGCTTTAAGGTATAAAGGTGTCTGCTTCCATATCAGAAGAGATTGAAGTCATGGATGAACAAGAGGTGTCTACTAACAAGATTCCAAGGCTTTTAGGACAAGAAACTATATTAAATGGAAGGTTCTCTTCGAAGCTGCTATAAACTACAATGATATAGAGCTTTGGAACTCCATCAGAGATGGTCCTTATGTTGCAAATGACACAACATGGAATAATCAAGTACTTGAAAGGCAAATGAAGAAAAGGGATGATAAAGCTTTGTCTATGTTGAAATTGGGACTATCTTGGGAGATTCTAACCAGTGTGAATCATCACACAAATGCCAAAGCCATGTATGATGCTGTGGTAGAATTGTTTGAAGGTAATGTTGAGATGCGTGACATCAAAAAGGATAGACTAAAACAGCAGCTTGACAGATCCAAGTTCAAAGATGGTGAGAGACTAAAATCAGTGCTACAGAGGCTTATGGCAATCGTGAATGAAATCAAAACAACATATTTACAAATCGCTGATTTTGACTTGAACAAAAATTTACTCACCTCTTTCAGGAGAATGGTATACTACCAGCAAATTCATCAAAGAGAAAGCAAATTTTCCTAAATTTAAGTTGGATGATGTGATTTCTTTTCTGCAAGTTGCAGAACATGAGATAATAGATAATAACATGATAAAAGAGGAGAGACCTAGTTTTCCAGTGACAAATGCATTAGTGGCTCCTATGGGAAATCTTTCCACAAGATCACAACAATTGAATCCAATAATTGAAGAACCATCAGACACAAATTCAGTGACTTCAAAGACTCCAAGAGTGTATGGTAATGGCCAGCAAAGATTCAATGTTCAAATGATTGAAGACAATGACAATGCATCAACAGCAAAGTGGACATCCTCCATATGTTCAGAAATCAAGCCAAGGAACTTACTATCAGGATTTGTTCTCCATGTTCACAGACTCTTACAACTCTTTTGTGGCAAATAACCTGATTCATGCAAGTGTTGTGCAAGAAGACTTAGAACAGATTGATGCAGGTGACTTGGAAGACATGGATCTCAAATGGCAGGCTGCTATGTTGGCTGTGAGAAGTAAGAGGCTATACAACAGGACAGGAAGATCAACCTTCTCTAGACCTAATGAAAGAATTGGATTTGTTAAGTCAAAACCCATCTGCTACAACTGTCAACAGCCAGGTCACTTTGACAGGGAATAAATCTTCCCACTCAATTTGGAAATCAAGTAAACAAGCCCAATTCTACCAAAATCAAAATCAGCAGAACTATTAACAACAGAACCAACCTGTGAATCAAAATCCCTACCAACAGAATAGGCAACAACAGCAGACCCAACAACAACAAAGAAATAATCAACTACAGATTCAAGCAAATTAGAACAGGGGAACTGTTTATGCTAATAATCAGAACAGGGATCAAGGTAATGTTTCTATGACAATGATTCCTCAAGATGGAGAGTTTGACTGGAGTAATCATTGATGTGCTAAAAGTAGTTATTGATTTATTGACTAAATAAGCGCTAATCTAGACACTAAGTAATAATTCTAGACTATTAACTTAACTAAAACTACTAACCGGCAATGAACCGATCGACTCTAGTACAGCTAAGTAAGTCCGGATATCGAACCCACGAGACTCTTCTAATTACGTTAACTAACTAAATTAGACTTAACTACAAACACGACTATTTATTTATTATTATTTTGAGGGGGGTTTTACTAAAATACTAATTTAAACTAATTAATAAAGCTAAAAACGGCTAAACTTAGAACTTGGACTTAATTCAGAAAATGATGGAAAACCACCCAAGCTAGAATCTCCAAAGTTTTAGTTATCACTTAATCAGAAAATGTTTGTTATGGAACTAGGATCATAAAATATTCACTTAAAAGAAAACCCGAACAGGACCCCTGACCCTTCATAAGAAGACACATATGGATTTCTATTAAGTTCTTAAAAACACCAGCTTTAATATTAAACTTCCTTACGGTTATCTAATTAATTATGAACGAGCACCTTTAAAACGAAATCCTACCTTACAGCGCGAAAATCAAAGGCAGTTTAATAAATTCATTCGACATTAATAGACAAAGTTGAAAAATCAAACCTAGACGGACTCCTTACGAAGAACTAAATCTAGCAATCTTAATCAACCAAGACCTATCAAATAACCTATCACCTTACAGCTTTTTAGGTTAGCAGCACACTTTTATTTATTTGATTAATAATATTGTTTCTATGATCTTATTATAAATCAATCACAAACTAGTTAAGAACACATAGTAAATGACCTAACAGAATCCTATTACATGACGGGTATTCACCAAAGACTCTGTTAAACAATAAAATTCACCAAATCAAACCAAGCACGCATATGCATCAAATAAATAAGACTAAACTCTTTACTGATTCATAAACCCATAATAAAAAGCAAATCCCAAATAAAATAAAACGTCAATCGAAGGTTCATCATAAGCCTAGGCAGTCTAAGGGTTTAGCCAACAACCATACTCAAGAACAAACCAAAATAAATAAGTTCAAATAATGAGTTCATGATGAAAACAATAAATTCAAACCAATAATAATAGTGTTTGGATGAGTAGCTGTTGAACCTTAACGCTCTCTACTCGAACAAGGCTTGCTCCTTTCCTCCTTTTATTTTTGCGGCTGCCAATTCTCTTTCTCTTCATCGAACAGCAGGCCGGCTCCCAATTCTCTCGTGACCCCCCCCCTGATTTGTGTCAGGTCCTCCTTATATTATATTAGGTTTCTTTCTTCTTTCTATTTTTCCTTGTATTCAACGAGCCTCCACAAAAGCCCATGGCTTTATTTCTTTTTATTGGTCCACAGCCCATACAATAAACAAATTTAATCTTTCTCGTGGACTTGTTTTCTCCCTCATACTGAGCCAATTAACAAATAAATGGAAGTAAATGCTTTGTGGCTTTCTTTAAACATCACATGCAAACATTGAAACATATTACATCTAACAATTCATCATTCAATTTAAGTATTATTATTTGTTATCTTTATTTTTATATAAAACTAACCACAAAGAAAATCAATTAACATAAATTTTGTTTGAAGTTTTAGTCGTCGGTCTCAATTTTAGTGAAAGCGCTCCATTTTAGCTCATAGTCTCTAGAAACCATAAAACTCACATACGAACCAATTAATAATAATATTCAATAAAAACTTGGCTCAAAATGACTTAAAAGTATAGGGAATATTTATAATAATATGTTTATTTTAGACTACATCAATCATGCTACTAAAATGGAAAAGGAAAATGTTGCCTATATGGCTAAAAGCAATGAAGTTGGGCAATCTTCAAACTCTCAGGTACCTACTGAACTATCTATTTCTGATATTTTGTTTGCTATTGATGATCTGAACAGAGATATTGGAAAATGGAAAAGTGAATGTAGTAGAAAATATGTACTTCTGAATGTCTATAGCTCCAGTGAAACAACTTATGACAACCAAATCAAGAGTTTGGGGGAAGACTATATGCAGGCTTACATGGTTCAATCCAAGTTAAATCTAAAAATTTATGGGTTAAAGAAGTCATATACTAAAGAAAATGTGCAGAATACAGAATTGCAAATTCAGGTGGATTTTCTGAAGAATCTGGTATCCACGGGAAATATTTTGGGCTATATAGAAAAGATGAAGCCTGAAGATAAGTACAAGAAAGTTCCACCTCCTTTTTGTGACAAATATCCATTAAAGGTGGATAAAGAACAAAGAGAGGAGTACTTGAAGCAATTCAAGAATGTGTTTGAAGACAAAAAGGAGTTTGTTGAACTGTATGAGAATGTGTCTGTAAACAAGGATGGTGAGTTTGAAGTAATACAGAAAGGTGAAACTATTAATGAAGTTCAAAAGGAGGATAAGGTAGAAGAGAAAGAAGTGAAAAGAAATAAATCCTCAAGTGAATGTAGCTCTTGTAGTTGCAAGAGTAGAAGATCAAAAGTTGATAGAAAAGTCATAGAACCCAAAAAGAAGAAAATTATTGAAAGGCTGCCAAAGGTTCCAAGAAAAACTCCCAGGCTGAGAAAGCACTATGAGAAAATGAGAAATGAACATCAAGTTTTTGATTTGTGTGGAGGATCAAAGCATCAGAAGATCAGAGTTGAAAGTCCTACAAAAGTTGATCTATATCCACCCATCTTTCTTGTATTCTCAAACCATGAACTATTTGATGTTGGAGACACAGAGTATGCACCAAGGAGGAGAACAAATCATGGGAAGAAAGAAGAAGATGCAAGCACTTATTTGAAGTTCAAGGAGGTAAAATTTGTTAAGGTAAAAGAGGAACACAAGCTAGATGTTTGTGATCTTATACAAGTAAATTTCAGTAAGTGTTCTTATGCAAAAAATTCACTGGGATTTGACTTCCCAAGACCAAGTGATAAAGTTATAAATGAAAAGGACTTAGAAGAGCTTGGAAACTTTGCAAAAGTTTGGTGTAAAAAATGTGACTCCTATGGACATCATACTGATTCTTGCTAGATTAAAGTTGAAGAAGAGTATGTGATTCTAGACAAGTATTGTGGTTAGGATATGGAACTATTTAAGAAGAAGTATGAAAAATACTTGAGGAATGAAAAAAATGAAGATGGCATGGAAGCAGATAGAATGAAGCTAGAGAAGAGGTTAAAAGCAGTTCTGAAATTAAGTGACTTATCAAGTGAAACTGACAGATCAAATAAAAGTAGGAAGTTTGTTTCTAAAGGAAAAGGCAAAGGAAGGCCTAGAGTAATAAATGGTGCTGAGAAATTCCTTCTAAAACAAGGTTATGAACCTATAGGATTTGAATGGAAGACTAAGGAGGTTGTGCTCAAAAGGGAAGAACCAGTACTTGAACAGTGTGAAGCAAAGAATGAAGTTGAAAGTATTGAGTTTGATTATAACTCAAATGAGTGTTGTGAAATTGTTCATGAGGATCCAGCTCTAATTGTTTTGAATGATTCTAATGTCACTGATGTACAAACTTTTGAAGTTGGTATCTCAGACAATAACTAATCACTTTGCATTTATATGTGTAGGGACAGTCCACTGAAGTCAACGATATATGGTACATGGACAGTGGATGTTCCAGGCACATGACATGTGATAGAGGATCACTTGTCAATTATGAGCAGAAGTTTGAATGACCAGTTGCCTTTGGAAGTGATGAAAGTGGAGGGAAAATTGTAGGAACAGGAACACTTACCAATGGCAAAGTGTCTTTTGAGAATGTATTGCATGTGGAAGGTTTACAATACAACTGTTAAGCATTTCACAGGTGTGTGACAAATGATATAAAGTTGGATTTGATGATGCACACTATTTCATCTTGAAGCCTGAGTTTGTGATTCCTCCTGATATGATCATGATGATGGCACCCAAAAATGGAAATCTATATGAGCTAAAAATGAAGAATGCAGTTTCAAGAGGTGGATCATGCTTTGTGTCAAAAGTAACTGAAAATGAAACAAGAATGTGGCATAGAAAAATGTGTCATGTGAATCTGAAGAACATGAACAGATTAGTCAAAGGAGAACATGTAATTGGTCTTCCCACCAAGGAATTCAAGTTGGATGATAAATGTTCATCTTGCATCAAAGGTAAACAGCATAAATCATCACACAAGACTAAATTAGTGAACTCAATTAAAGAAGTGTTGTAATTGCTTCATATGGATCTTTTTGGTCCTATGAGTGTTCCCAACATAGGGAAGAAGAGATTTTGTCTTGTAATCACTGATGATTACTCAAGATTTACATAGGTATTCTTTCTTGGAACCAAAAATGAGACTTCAGAGCTAATCAAAGGATATGTAAAAAGGATGGAAAATTAGCTAGATAAGAAAGTCAAGGTGATCAGAAGTGATAATGAATCAGAGTTCAAGAATTGAGTAATGGATGAATTTTGCACTTCAAAATGAATACTTCAACAATTCAGTGCTCCAAGAACACCTAAACAAAATGGTGTGGCAAAAAGAAAGAATAGAACATTGATTTGAAGCTGCAAGAACAATGATTGTTGATGCTTATTTGCCTGTTACAATTTGGGCAGAAGCAATCAACACTGCATGTTATGTTCAGAACAAAGTGTTGTTGAACAAGATTCATCACAAAACATCTTATGAAATTCTATTCAAAAGAAACCATATGTGATGTTCTTGAAACCTTTTGTATGCAAGTGCTCACTGTTGGATACAAAAGATTACTTGAACAAATTCCAATCCAAATCATTGGAGTGCTTATTTGTTGGATATTCATCACAGTCTAAAGCTTACAAAGTATATGTGAAAAAGCACATGTGTGTGATTGAGTCATCTGACATTGTCTTCCATGAAAATTATTTCAACAATGTAGATAGTCCAAGTTGGCTATTGGATTTAGAGAAACTGATTTAATCCTTCAAGATTTACAATGAAGATTTTGAGGAAGGGTTTTTCAATATAAGTGTTCCTGAACCAGAAAAAGAAAAAAAAAAGTAGATTAGGACAAGTTATGGTCAAAGATGAATGGAAATGAAGGAGAGTTTGAGTTTCAGAAGAATGAAACTGAAGATGGAGCTGGTGTTTCAGAAAATCAAAGTGAAAATCCAAGTGTTGAGACTTCAATGAATACAAGTGACTCATTGTAAGAAAATGAAGAGGCTGCTGTAAATGAAGAAATTGGCAATCAAGACATGTTTCAATTACTATTTGATTCCCTACAGATTGGAAGCAATGAAGCCTCTACATCAGCATAAGTCAACAACCTAGAATCTGTATTAAATGAAGATGAGAACCAAGTTGAAGAGCCTGATCTTAATATCTCAAATTTGAACACAGAGATTGTGGGAGATCTTATAGTTTAGACAATAGCAACTAAGAGAAACCATCCTATAGAGAACATAATTGGTGATTTGCATGAAAGAGTGACAAGAAGCTCATCTGAAAGGGCAAGCATATGCCTCTATGATTGTTTTCTGTCCCAAATTGAACCAAAAATATTAATCAAGCCTTAAAAGACAACAGTTGGGTGGAAGTAATGCAGGAGGAGTTGGCTCAATTTAGAGACTTGCATGTGTAGAACTTAGTATATAAGCCCAAAGGGAAATATGCAATAGGTACCAAATGGGTCTTTAGAAACAAAAAGGATGAGAGAGAAATTATGATCAAGAATAAAGCAAGACTAGTGGCTCTAGGATGCCTACAAGAAGAAGGAATTGGTTTTGAATAGGTATTTGCACCAGTAGATAGACTAGAGGCCATCAGGATCTTTCTAGCATATGCAGCATTTATGAACATCAAAGTCTATCAATTGGATATGAAATCTGCATTTCTGAATGGAAAGATTGATGAAGAAATGTATGTTGCACAGCCTCCTGGATTTAAAGATCCAATCTATCCTAACAAAGTATACAAATTGAGCAAAGCATTATATGGACTTCATCAACTCCAAGATCTTGGTATGTTGAGCTCTCAAATCATCTGTTGGACAATGGTTTTTCAAGAAGGCTATTGACAAGACTTTGTTTTATAAGAGATTGAAGAAAAATCTGCTATTGGTATGAGTATATGTTGATGACATCATCTTTGGATCAACCAATGAGCAGATGTGCAAAGATTTTGAAGCTATAATAAAGTCAAAGTACAAAATGAGCTCCATGGGTGAAATGAATTTCTTTCTTGGACTACAAGTGCAATAGAAAGCTAAAGGAATATTTATAAATCAGTTTAAGTATGTGCAAGAAGTTCTCACAAACCTTAATGGACTAAAAATCCATAAACCTTAGATTTCCATTACAGTTGTAACATAAGTTGCCATTCCAAATAACGGACTGCCATCATAGCCTGACATAAGATTCATGCTATTGAGTCAGATATTTGCTAAGGAAGATTGGAATCTTCTTAACCTCCTCAAGAAATGGCTAAGTATGGAATTCGAGCAAGCTTGGACCTTCGAGCACGGATTTACTACCTCGAGCATGATGTCTTATGCTCATAAGACTATCTTCTGGAATTTCTTCTAAGTGTTGAAAGCTTCGAGCAAGCTAAACTTCGTCAAGTAAGGATGTTCTTTATCGAGTATGTATTGCTATTCAAGCAAGCAACTTGATCTATCCAATTTAAACCAAGTATTTCGAGCATCTTGGTGGGTCAAGCATGGATACAATAAGAGAAGATCTCAAAAGTTCTAAGTATAACCTTCGAGCATGGTTCAATCTCGAGCAAGCTTCAGTACCCGAGCATGCTGAAGTTGTCACAATAAATCCTAAGGAAAGATTGAAGAGATCAAGAAGAACATGTTTGCTCGTAGAGCTTCTTCGAGCAAAGCGAGAACAAGTTGTGAAGATTGAAGTCTGCTGGAGAAGAATATTTTCTTGTTAAAATATTCTAAGTAAAGTCTACTCGAAGACATGTTTCGAGCATACCATGCATTACAAGGTTTGCTCGACAAGGATTCATCATACTCGAAAACCAGTTTTACACTTAAATATGTTTTGTCATTCATTCATTATGTAATCATTAGGGTTTCTAGAAGGATCGTCTAAGGTCTATAAATAGAATCCTAGGTTTCACGCACAAATAGACGAGGATATACGGAATACGAGACATAACAGTCAGAGCGATTATTCCTCATTTATGCTACATCGTACGGTCGTCACGAAACCCTAGACATTCCATGCAAACATAATCACTGTTCACTGTTCATTAATGATACATTAAATATAGTGAATCTTTTGTCTATTTCTTGTGTTTTGTTATATCATTCTAATCTTCATTCCCAACCTCTGTTTATACTGATTCCGCCGGTATAATCAGAAGGTCTTCAGTTTATTAGGGTCTGGTGTGTTCTTGGCGACTATTATTAGTTTTGCATAAGAATTGGTCCTGACACATGCAACCACCGAAGAAAAAATACACATGTTTCGATTAAACATTCAACAACAAAACTGAACCATTACTGCCAGACCACCTACGGAAACAGTAGCTTGCCTACAGTTACAACCAATGTTATTAAAGAAATAAAGTAACCTACGTTTATAGTATCATCGATGTATAAAGCAAAATAACAAAATTTAATAACCAAACATTTCATCAAACACATGGCACGCACTAAACTTCACTGAGCAAGAAACAAAATGCAAGCACAAATGTGGCATTCGTCAACTTAAACCTCAATTGTCTACTGAAAACAAAACCTAAATATAGTGGAATCAACAATCAGCCGACCGTAAGCCAAGGACACCGAAACCGTGGCAGAAATTAAAAGGAACATTATAAGACAATCAGATCACCGTTGACAGGAATCCAGCACCACCGTCACCTAAGGTTCCAAAATGGTACCTGACAACATCCACAGTATCATTGTGTCCTAGGGTTTACAAAATCGAACCTGATAACAGAAGAATCGGAGTCGTAAGAGACAGAATCGGTGCCACAAAAGTGTCCCGCTAAACTGCTGTAACCATCGCTATCATCTGCTAGCACAACACCGCCGCCACCAAGAGTACGAAAATCGAACCCAAGAATACTGATCACTGCAAGGAAGACGGAGGGCGATGCGAAATCGATGGAAAAGCATCATAACGGTGGTAAAACGCAGTGGAGGTGGAAAGAGAATAGAGTTTTCTTCAGAGTGATGATCTAAATTCTTTGACAAACCATATGTATGTTGTGGAAGGAAACAAAGTAGACATTTGGATCTAATTAAAAGAGATTATAACTATAGCTTCATGATGTATAACCCAAGATGCAGTGTACAACAAATTAAACATATAGTACAAAAGTCAATTCTTAAGAAAGTTCTCTTTATATACATATATAATTAAATTATACTTATTTAAAATATTTAAAAAAGTTAAACATTATGATTTCATAATAATAACATTCACAAAAATAATGAAAAGTATTTATGATATAAGTTAAATAATAAAATTAAAATTTACAATGTATTAAAATTTAAATGATAAGCACAAAGATAGTAACAATTTTATACAATTAAATTTTACAATAAAATATTCAACCAAAAAAAGGAAACATTTGGCATGTGTGAAAGCTGGGCTAGGCCTGTTATACAACTAAACATTATTTGGTCATATATATATATTGGGCTAATATAGGGAAAGTAAAGTGAGCCTTAAGTTGAGCTTGGAATAAACAAGACGCCTGGAACATTTCCAAATAACAAAGCGGCGACTGGATTTTGTAATTAAACTAGGCGGCCGTCGAGACTTGTAAAAACAAGGCGGTCGCCAGGAACATATATTTCAGGTGTCAGAAAACAAGGCGGCCATTGGAAAACATTCTTGTATGTTTTTGTACACGTGGCTTTTGGTAACTCATGTAGAAAAGGTAGGCGAACCAATGAGTTTTGAAGTGGACATCGTTGAACCGATGGGATTTCTATGGACATTTTTGGAATAAGGATGGTCAAACTGGACAATTTGGTTATTTTCCTTTTTTTTCTTTTTCTTAATCAATATATATAATATGTGCGATAAATTCTCCAGCAAGTTTAAAATCAAAAACACGTTTTTTCCAAAAAATAAAAAAATAATAATAACGGCCAATATATGAAATGCCATCAAACCATGTTTTTTCTAATCAATATATATAATCTGTGCGATAAATTCTCCAGCAAGTTTAAAATCAAAAACACGTTTTTTCCAAAAAATAAAAAAAATTAACCGGCCAATATAAGATTGTCGGATCGATCTAAACAATACATTAAACTATACACAAGTTGAATATAAAATAATCCCGGATTAATTTACATTAAATCTAAAATAGTGAATCTCGTGTTAAGGCCATTACAAAATTCACAACCCTATCTTTTAACTGATAAATATTTTAAAAACTTACGCATTTATATCAGATATATAATTAGCTATCTACCACCACGGATAACCTCTATTCTTTTATTCAACTACACAGGTTTTTTACTAATATTATAATGTGTTTTAAGAAAATGTGATATTTAACAAGAAAATAATAAATTTTGTCCTCTTGAATTATCCAAATTATAGAATGAGTCCTTTTGGAAAATGAGTTTCACTCTTTATCCTTTATTTGCATATTTTTTGAGTCCTTTACATTAACATTTGTTAACCTTTTTAGTTAAGTCATCTCAATTGCTAGGCACTTGTGGGTATTTTCATCCTTTTGGGCTATTTTAGAACATTATTAAAATTAAGAGTCAGATTGTAATTGAGTAAACTATTTATAAGGACTATTTATTTAACATTTTATAAATGGGACCCACCACATTCACCCATCTTGATAAAGGCCTCCACATACCACCTGTTTCTAATGTTCACTTTTTTGGTCGGCACACCAACACAATGAGGACAAAGCGAGGCCTCTTTCTTCGCATTGCCTCGTAAACACAGCCACCATTGGCCAAATCCGATAACAAGACAACCAAACTCAAGTTTGCACCAAATCCATATCAGACAATTTCAGACACAACCACTGCATTCATAAACTGCTCTTCTAATGCTCTCGCCCATCACTGTATTCATCTAGAATTGCCACATCTGATGGTCGTCGGAGAATCAGGGTTGATTTTTCCAAAATGTTGTTTGACGGCTGAAATATATGATGTCACCGAAAGAATTAGGGCTTGTTCTGTTGATACAATAACATAAACCCCAAATTAGGTATGATTTTACCTAAACCTCCAAAGTTTAGGTAATCTAGGTGTAACCTGAACTGGTATGGCGATTTAGGTGTGAATGTCGGATATGTAACTAGGTTGAACAGAAATGAAGATGATGTAGTTTCAAGTGTTTGAATTATGGGTTTCTACATTTAATATGGGCTTTTAAATGAATAATAAATAAAATTAATATTAATAAAACATATAGTAATGTTAATTACACAAATAGCCCATCAAGGGTAAAAGGACGAGTGCCTAGCATATGAATAACTTAACACGATCGTTAGTGTTAAGGACTAAAACCTAGACGAATATACAAATAAAAAATAAATAGTGGAATTCATTTTCGAAATAATTTGGGTAATTCAAATAATTTTCTCTATATTTAACGGTTGCTTAAATAACTTTCAAAATAATAATAATAATAATTAGGTGTAAAAGAATAGTAATTTATTTTGCAGGGCGGATTATCTGAAGAACTTGAGTCCACTAGTTTAGGGTTGATCAGTAACCAAACTAAAAAATTTAAAAGCCACTGCAATCTCACCATCTCTACCCAATTAGCTTTCTAGGGTTTCAATTTACAATGTTTGAGTGGCAACAGTATGCTCAATCAATATTTTTCGGCCTCATATTCTCCTTCCTTGTAGCTAAGCTCTTCTCACTTATCTTCTCCTTTCGCCACCAAAATCTCCGCATCACCCGTGCCAACTCCGACCAAGACTTATCAGAAGATAAACACTCAGATGCGGATGTTGCTAGGGTTTACAGTGCGGACGATGAGAAACAACCCTTGATTGGTAATGATGATGATGGTAAAGAGGACACTGATGATGATTGGGAAGGTGTGGAGAGTACTGAATTAGACGAGGCGTTTAGTGCGGCCACCGCATTTGTGGCGGCCACTGCGGCGGATCGCTCCTCGCAGAAGGTTTCCAGTGAGTTGCAGTTGCAGCTTTATGGATTGTATAAAATTGCCACTGAGGGGCCTTGTAGTGCTCCCCAGCCTTCTGCACTTAAAATGACCGCTCGCGCTAAATGGTAAAGTTCTTGTACGTTTCGGGATTGTTGTCATTATATTATGATACAATGATAGTGCTTACTTGGTTGCAAATTGTGTATTTTGTCTATAGCTTAATTAGTAGAGATTTGCACCAAAACCTTTTGTAAATGTTATTAAGTTTTGACATGGATCTCTTATTCACAATGGCCATTTGGATACTTAAATCTTTGTAAACTCCCAACTATGAAAACCTTTTGTAAATGCTATCTCCAATAAGCACGGGTTGATTTTTAATCCGCGTGAAAAGGGTAATTTGATTTCTAGTTTAAGAAAAAATAGACTTTTCAGTTGCTTGAAGTATGGTTGGCACTATCTCATGTTGAGTATATACTTTTTATGTTCCTGTGAATGCTTAATATTACTGCAACTTTATTTGGTAAATGTAATATTTTTCAGTTCCTATTAAGGTGTATTTTTTGACATTGTTATCTTTTCTTCAAACAAAATATTGAAAAAAATTGCTAACACCATCGAAGTATCTTATGAATCATATCAAGCATGCAACTCTTTTTCTAATTAATTTTAATGGGATGTGCATAAACTTCATACATTAAATGGACATATACAGCTACTCAATGGTCATATACTTTATATATATGAAATGTGTATCCTGTGTGTGCGCTATAGGAACTCATGGCAGAAGCTGGGTGCAATGCCTGCAGAAGAAGCAATGCAAAAGTATCTTGAGATTATTACAGAGTTATACCCTACTTGGGCTGCTGGCTCAACTTCTGTACGATGATTCTCTCTCTTTCTATTCTCAAATAGTTTCTAGAAGCATTGCATTGATCATTATTCACCACATTTTACTGGTTTCTTGATGCAATAATTCACAGAAGAAAAGAGGTGAAAATGCTGATGAACGATCAAGTAATGATCACAGACCGATGGGACCTGTTTTCAGCTCTTTTATCCATGAAGAGGAGTCTGATGAGTTGTAAGGTTCTTTAAACTTTTTATGATTGAGATCACTGCTATGAAAAGCTTTTTGGTTCTCTTGTTACATGTTATATGCTGTATGCAGAGTCTTAATGTTAGTATATAGACATATGTAGATGCTAACATAGAAAATTTAAGTTTTTGATTGATGGTAAGTTGGCTGCTATGTGTATAATTAACTCTCAACTGTGTGAATTTGTTTTGGTGAACATCTTCCTATGATTTTCATTCTTTGCTTATGAAGTATAAAAATTACTAGCATAGCCATAGATAATTAATACCATCTATGGTAATTGTTTACACTAGGATTATTTCAAAATTCATGTATGTGTAAATGAGTAATTAGTAATGTTTTTTTTTTATCTTAACTCCTTTTTTATCAGAAAATTAGATGCTATACACGCCTTTGCAAGAGAAGGCGATACAGAGAACTTGATCAAGTGTGTTGAGGCTGGCATCCCTGTGGATATAAAGGGTTTATTACATTCTTATTCTTGAAGTCAAATAGTCAACTTTATTTGTCCTTTACTTTTATTTTCATTTTCCTTTTTAACGGGAGTAATGCTTTCTAGAAACATATTTTCTATTGGACATACAAATATCAACATATAGCGAGACATGTGTGAAGTTATGAGCATACGGGAGTAATGCTTGCTTATAACTTCATATGCATTTAATTAAAATATTCAACTATCTTTCTTTATATTCTGACTATCATTTAAACACTGCAGATAGTGAGGGTCGGGCTCCTTTGCATTGGGCTGTTGATCGTGGCCATATTGAAACTGCGCAGTTGCTTTTGAGCCGGAATGCTGATGTGAACTTACAGGTAATATTGATATCAATCATTTTGTTAATTGGCATGAAGAGTTAGAACTTCTAATGTTCACTTGAAATTGTGTCAGTTTGGGTTATATCCAACTCCAATTGGTAAACCGGGTTAATTCACGAAGTTAGCTGAAAATGAAATGGGCCAAACTGTTTTAAAGTCCTCTAAAGTGTTATTTGAATACTTTCAACCTATTATATCAATTTGTTCTAACAAATTATATATTATTTTAATAATACATTTTTTATAATCATATTTTACACACTAATTATTTATAAGATTCAAATGAAAGTTGGACAAAAATTGTTGGTGGGCGAACTCTGCCTGACTGCATGGTTTCAGATCCTCAGTTAAAAGTTGGTTCACATATTCGTAGGCTTGTGAACGAACTGAATGAACATGAACCCCGGGGGGGGGGGGGGGGGGGGCGCATGTTCTCATACTCATAGGCTTGCAAACGAACTGAATGAACATGAACGGGGCGGGCGTGTTCATGTTCTTTCGTTTAACTTTAACTGAACAAGCGATTGAAAAAGAACAAATACACTAACGGGGTTTTCTTATTCGTGTATTTTTGTTATGAAAATGAACGTGTTCGTGCTTTAAGAGTATAAACGAATGGCTCTAGAACGTAAACAAACAGACATAAGAGGAACATAGATGAACGAACATAGTTGAGCGAAAACTAGTTAAAAATTAACGTGAACATCAATCTGTTGGACCTAAAAAGTTACTAAAACTAGACTAAATTGTATTGAACCTAAAAATTCAAATAAGGTATATAAGCAAACCTAAACAAATAAACTTTAATAGTAAACTAATGAACATAACTGAAGGTAAACAAACGGACTTAACAAATTGTAAACTAATGAATATAAATGAACGAACATAAACGAATTTAAATGAACGAATGAATGTAAACGAATTTTCACAGGCATAAAAGCACACACAATTTTCATATTCGTTCTTTAAACCAAATGGACGGTCATCGTTGTTTGTGTTCGTTCATTTACTAAATATGCGAACTTCTTGCCGAATTTATGAATAGTTCAGTGAACATTCAGTTTGTTTACAGCCTGCGTATCTTTTTTTCATTCTGTGGTTGTTCATTTCAAAAGGACAAGACCTATAAGTTGAAATTGATACCGTGGAACTCTTGCGTTTTATCGTATCTAACGGGGTCAAAAGGTTTAAAAAGGATACGAGCAGGTCAACCGTGTTAAAAGTTATCCAAGGTGCAAATTCAACGCACAAACCCTCCTAAATAGCTAAGCTATGCTTTTTTGAAAAGTTAAGATTATTATTGAAACAATATGAATTTAGACTCATATCAACTGTTTATAAAAATATACAAGTTTTATACTCTTACTTGCCACTGGTAACAAACTTGTATTTGTTTATGGAGGACAATGAGGGCCAGACACCATTGCACTATGCTGCTGTTTGTGAGAGAGAACATATAGCCGAGCTGCTTGTGAAGAAAAATGCTTCAACAGATATAAAAGACGATGATGGAAACTACCCCTTCGATCTTTGTGATTCAAAATGGCCCTGGATTCAACCCCAAAGCATCCCCTCTTGATTGATGAATTTTCGTTTTGTATTCTAAGTTTTCATGTGTTTTGAATTTAGAAATCAAACATGTTTGATTTCAGTTTTGTATTTGTGTTTAAAAAACTAATAGTTTTATTGAGAACAAATAGATGGTATTATGTGCTTAAGTGCTGTTGACTTTCTATAAAATTAGTTATTATTTAAGAAATGCTGGTTTTAACAAATTTTGTTACTTGACTTGTTTTACTTGGAAGTATTTTTTGATTATTTTCTACTGATATATGGAATTAATCTTTAATATGATCATTTAAAAATGATGTTCCAATAAGTTTTAAGAATTAGTTAAAAGAGTTTGTTGCAAATTTAGAAAAAAATGAAAGGGTTTAATCTTTAAGAGCATGCCCAGTTGGTCCTTTATCTTTATCTTCAAAATTATAATTATGTAAAAAATCATTAACTTTTTTTTTCTCTTTTTTTAATTAAATAATATTTTTTTATATATTTATTATTATATATTCCCTCTCTTTAATCATAACCACTTTTAACAAATATTAAAAAATTATAAAGTATGAACGATGTTTTTTTAAGTTAACTTGTGAGTAGTAACACTTTTTTCCATCTTTACTCACAATCATTTAAAACCATAGTCTGAAAATAGAAAACTCCCTCGAGAGCCTTATAGTTTAGAGAGCATGTTGTTTTGTTACGTTAAGCAGGTATAAATTACACACTAGTCCTTTCTATTATAAAATAAAATAACTTAAAAAATGCAACATAATGATAAAAATACCTACAGAGAAGAGTAAATTATATGGATGATGTTTGAGGTGAGCGGGGTAAGGGTTATGTAGCGAGCGGCAAGTATACCAAATAGCTTTAGAACAGACAAATGCCTAATTTTAACTCAAAGTTACTCCTACGAGGACATTTTAGTCTTTCAAATATATTTTCTTCTCCATTCAATTTTTTTTTCTTCCGAGTTCAAATCAATGGATCATATCATACGAAATTGATGATTTGCTATTGTGGGACTGGACTAATACAAACTTTGGTCGTCTTTCATATTGCCCTTATTAGTTTTGAATTTTCTAACTTTCGATTTTGACTAAAATTGATTTGTCAAGATGAATTGATATAGCTTGAAACGCCACTTTCTTGCTTTGAGCCAATTTTATCTTACCATTCTAATAAATAACCACTTATATGTGTCACTTGTCAACCTCTTGTCAACGCTCACAATTTTTAACCCATTTTCAAAAAAAAGTATCTCTTTCAACGCTCACAATTTTTAACCCATTTTCAAAAAAAAGTATCTCTTTCGGGTCAACTCATCCCAATTATACTAACTGGATCTTTTTTTATTATTCTTTCTTTATTTCATTCAACACCAAAAGAAATAACAAACCCAAATTCCCGTTCATCCCAACCTCCGTTCCTCTCTTCCATTGCCACCTCCGTCATCGCCATCTACGATACCGCCATCGCCACCTATGATACCGCCATTGCCACCTCCGTCTCCTACTTTTAGTTGTTGAATCCATGTATTTTCTCCAACTACGAGACCGTCGTCGCCACCACCATCTCCTACCGTCTTCACCACCGTCGTCTCCTACCGTCGCCGCCTACCGTCGTCGACACCGCCGTCGCCTACCGTCATCGTCATCGCCACCGCCATCAATTTGCAGGTTTGATTAGAGTAGTAACATTATTTTGATGGTTGAATAATTTTACATTGTTCCTTATTTATTATTATTATTTTGAATTTACTTTAGAATGTTCAAATTTTGAATTTAACCTACTATTTTTTATTATAATACATGATTATAATACATTAATACATGTTTTCAGGTTGCTGCATCTATGAAAAAGAATGTGGATACTCAAGTTTCAAGCTATCCAAATCTTCAGTCAAAATTGTTGTGCATCCTTCATAATGTCACGTTCCATATACGCCGCACCACATATTAATCGTTTTTGTTGTTTTAAACAGTGTTGTAGAACTTGCTTATTAATCGGATTGGAATTCTTATATGTAACTTTTCAAAATTATATATATAATTTTGATAACTTAACATAAAAGTTCACATAAATACTTCAGTATTCACATAAACAATTAAACGTAAATATAACAAATCAACGAGAAAATCGATAACTGGGCTTAACGGGTTAAAACCAAGGACCAATTGTCTTTAAAAAAATCCCATTTGGGCCAACTAGCGATTACTCTATTAGTTACACCGATTAGCTGAAAATTAATCAATAACCCACTGATTAGCGATTAATCACAGATCAATCCTGATTTTTACAACATTTGTTTTAAATACGAGTTACTTTTAGAACTTTGTTACAAAAAATGTTTTTTTAGGCTGATACAGAAACAGATGAAGTGTATGCTCAGATGACACTCCAACCCGTTCCTTCGGTATGGACTTTTGTAATTCACTAGGCTTAAATTTATGTTACTGATTATAAATCATAATTGTTTATCATTAGCAGTTTGATAGAGAAGCATTATTAAGGTCAGATTTCTCAATGAAAGCACACAAGCCACACACCGAGTTTTTTCTGCGAAACTTTGACAGCAAGTGATACTAGCACTCATGGAAGCTTTTCTGTTCCTCGTCGAGCAGTCTAGAAAATCTTTCCGCCTCTTGTGAGTTCAACTTCTTTTCAGTAGACGTTGGTTAACTTTTGACTCCGTCAACTCATTTGGCCCATTTCCTTCTAATTTCAACTCATTAACCTGAATCAACCCAATCACAAGGTTGGAAAATTTGTGTTTTATGTGATAACAAACATTTTTGTAATAGGATTTTTCCATGCAACCGCCTTCACAGGAGCTTGTGGCCTGAGATTCACAAGAGCTTGAAGAAACCAAATTATTTGCAAAATGGCTTTTAGATATAGGTGAAGATAATGTTGGCGGTCCTAATGATGGTGTTGCAACGATAGATATACCTGACGATCTACTTATAAAAGATTATGTTGATCCTATATCTATACTTTTTGACTTTGTATATCTTGATATTCTACAGAATTACGAGAACCAACATTACTTTCAGGATAGAGCCATACTTGCACCAACAAACGAAATTGTTGATGAGATTAATGATAGTTTGCTCAAGTTTTTTCCAGGTGATGAAGTCGATTACTTAAGTTCAAATACCATATGTAGTTCAGAATATATAAATGACAAGGTTGATGCAGCTTTATACTCGCCTGAACTGCTTAATGTTCAAAGAATATCCAAACTACCAAACCACAAGCTTGTGCTAAACGTTGGTGTTCCTATTATGCTCCTTAGAAATCTTAATGATGTGCTAAAAGTAGTTATTAATTTATTAACTAAATAAACGCTAATCTAGACACTAAGTAATAATTCTAGACTCTTAACTAAAACTACTAACCGGCAAGTGAACCGGTCGACTCTAGTACAGCTAAGTAAGTCCGGATATCGAACCCACGAGACTCTTTTAATTACGTTAACTAGCTAAATTAGACTCAGCTACAGACACGACTATTTATTATTATTATTGGGAGGTTTTACTTAAAACTAAGATTAACCTAATATTAAAACTAATTAATAAAACTAAAGACGACTTAACTTAGGACTTAATTCAAATGATGACAAGCAACCACCTAGGCTAGAATCCCTAATGTATCAATTGTCAATTAGTTGGAAAATGCATGTTATGGAACTGGGATCTTAATTATTCACTTAAAGAAAACCCAAACAGGACCCCTGACCCTTCTCAAGAAGACAC